>NC_141618.1:6125856-6425856 GCF_047967505.1 Dipteris shenzhenensis | reverse complement strand
GAATCACACTTTTGGGGGCCATCTCAGTGGCACATAGAGATCCACACTCCAGGTTTCTCTGGATCCAGATTCTCGGCACATGGATAGCCAGGATCTGTTTATTGCAGTTTGCTATTTCCCCCCCCGAGACCTCCTGCTTTTCTAGAGATATTCGAGGGGAGGATGAGACATCCCAATTTGTTGCTCTTTATTAGTCCATTGTTGACTTGACTTCTCTAGCATGGAGAAGTCTTCCTAGTTGGGGACTTCAACGCGAGGACAGGTGCTCTCGTCAGGCACCAATCCTCGACTTCGGGGATGATTCCACTCTATTGCAAGACATTGACCTTGAGGAGGCAGGTATGCTATGAGTTTCAGTTAACAGACAAGGACCGTTCACATCTTATGGGCAAGGCCCTATTAGACCTCGATAGGATGCATGATCTCATTATTTATAATGGTCTTGACAGATGGCCTGCATCAGGTGGCTTCATGTGCTTCCCACATGGGGGAGGCTTCAATGTTGTGGACTACATCGTGGGATCCCCTGCCTTCACATCTTGCATCACTGACTTTACTGTAGTAGCTCTCCCTCTAGGGGTTGATCATACCTATCTTTTCTTTAGCAATTCTACCCCCCGTCGCACATCACTTTCTACCCTGTTGAGCTCTTACTCCACCTACCACGATATACGCTTTGATTGCGATCACTCACCTACTTACTCTGGCTGTCTGTACATACTTCTTGCATACATTGACTTTATACCCCTATTAGAGGATCGTGCTGCCCTAGTCACCCACTCACTACATGAGGCTGCTCTTCACGCCTTCCCCCACACCACCCGCCCACCACCACCTGAGATTGTACCATGTAATAGTTGGTACGATGATGAGTGTAAGGCTTTACGCCGTCAGCTCAGATTCAAAACCAAAAATAACCTTTCGAGCAAAACCAGAGACGCTACGTGAGTACCGTCGACTGGAAGAAACTTGACTTTGTGCATCAAAACAAGGACGAGCTACTGAACGTTCTATTCAGTAACAACTCTAAGGACTTTTGGTAGAGATTTCTAGAGGGATGGCGGTCCCCCTCACCACTTGCTGACACTCAGGTGTGGTCTGATTATGCATGCACGCTTTATGATATCCCAAATCAGGCAGCCCCTAACCTATCACATATGTGCTCCACATCTTGCACCCTCTTCAGTAGGGGGGGTAAAAGATGTCGTAATGAAACTTCATAATGGTCGAGCAAAGGATCATGGACTATGCACTGAGTTTATTGCATATGGGATTAACCTCCTAGCCCCAATCTTAGCAAAGCTATTTAATGAAGCTATTTGCTTGGGGTTTCCATGCACCTGGACCATTAACACTATCTCACCCATTCACAAGGCAGAGGATCCCATGAGCCCGGAGAACTACAGGACCATTATGATTGGACATGTCATGTCCAATATTTATGCATCAATACTTGATTTTGAGGTCAACAGATTTGTGGAGTGTTAAGGACTTAGAGCAATGGGACAAACCGGTTTCAGGCGGGATCATGGGACCATAGACCACATTCTCATGCTCAAATGTATCATCGAGGAGGCGAGGGCATAGAAGCAAAGGGTTTACTATTGCTTTGTGGATTTTCGCAAGGCATTTGACACCGTTCTGAGAGACCGCCTCATACGATGCCTATAGGGTTTGGGTTACGACCAGGAGATCATTTGGGTTGTCATGGCACTTTATGAGCAAGTTTCAGACAGAGTCCAGATAGGATCTGGATGGACAGATGAGATCATGAGCACTATCGGGGTCAAACAAGGGTGTCCATTATCACCTACCTTGTTTGGCCTCTACATTGACGAGAGACAGTGATGCAGACACAGGAGGGTAGTTGCTCTCTTGCGGACACACTGATCTGGATATTGCTTTACGTAGATGACATGGCTCTCTTGTCTTCCTCAGCAGAGGGGCTCCAGAGACACCTTGACGCACTACAATCCTTTTGTGAGTCTCATGATTTGAAGGTCAACTTGGGTAAGACCAAGGTTATGATTTGCAATACGTCATGCGGATACCATGGCTAGCACTATCCTCTTCTATGGCACTTGCAGCAAGGGGAGACCAGAGGTGCTGGTATGCACGCATAGAGAGATGGTTTGTGAGACTAGCACTCCACATGGACAGACTACCTCCATTCCAATATAGCATGGATGCTCCGTTCCCTCCCCTCCTATCACACGAGGTCAACCAGGTTATCCATGAGGATCTACTACAACACACATTCCAGACTTGGTTGGGCCCGAGTGATCTTCTAGTGAAGCTAGGCTTCTACAGAGATCACTTCTTGCATATCATAGCAAAGGGTTTCATTGATCCACTAGGATACACGCAGATTCACCTACCCCACTTGCTGAGGATCTCTCTTGGGCACGTTCCGGGTCTCTTCACACAGACTTCGTATCAAGAGCAGCAAAGCAGAGCGATTACCCAGGGAGTGAAGATAGTGGGAGAGAGGGAAGGAGTCTCACTTGAGGCTTTCTCACAAGCACAATGGGGGAATACACACAAAGGTGGAGGCTGAAAACAGTTTTCCTCTTCTTAGTTGTGAAAGCCAAAAAGAACTCTCGTACAAAGAAATAGAAGAACCCTATATGTGGGTCTCAAACCAAACTCAACTAAGGTGGCATACTAACTGAGCCACGAACTAGTGTAGATAAGGATAGCTGTCATCCATCTATTATTCGTGGGCGGTGTACCAACCGCATCTGTAGCTAACAAGTTGGTGACATAAATGCACAATGGTCACCTTGGCATATTGCGAGTGGAGCTCAATATCTCAACACTCCCCCTCGAGCTCAATCCCAATTCCTGCACACCAAGTAGGTCTCTGAACTTGCGCAGCTTCTCTGCGCCCAATGCCTTCGTGAATATGTCAGCTACCTGATCCTCTGTGCTGACATAAACTAGATCAATAAGACCTAGTAAAACCTTCTCCCGCACATAGTGATAATGCACCTCAATGTGCTTTGTTCTAGCATGATAAACTGGGTTATTTGCCAAGTGTATACTGCTCATGTTGTCATAATAAATGACAACTGGCCCATCTGTAGACTGATGCATATCATAGAGTAGCTTATGCAACCAAGCTACCTCACATGCAGCCATTGCTGCACCCCTGTACTCAGCCTTTGTGCTCGACAAGGCAACTATAGGCTGTTTCTTGCGGCTCCAAGTGACTGCAGCACTCCGAAAAGAGAACACATATTCACTGGTAGATCGTCTATCAGAAATACTACCAGCCCAATCAGCATCAGTGTATCCATGCAACTGTATCTGAATCCCAGCCTCATAAAATAGTCCATACTGCAATGTGGACTTCACATACTTGAGTATGCGTCTAGCTGCATCCAAATGCGGTTTCCTTGGAGCCTGCATAAACTGACTTACCAACCCAACAGCATAGCTCAAATCTGACCTGGTAATAGTCATGTAAATTAAACTTCCTACTATGCGTTCCTACTATGCGTCTGTACATAGTAGGGTCTTCCAGAAGCTCACCTGCATCTGCGCTCAGCTTCACATTCTGCTTCAAAGGAACTGAAATAGGCTTACAGCCTGTCATCCCATATTTGGACAGCATGTCCAGTCCATACTGCCTCTGCAAGAGCTATATCCCACTTGGTGATCTAATCACCTCAATGCCCAAGAAATAACGCAGCAGACCTCTTCTTGCAAATCACCATGCAAGAAGGCATTCTTTACATCCATCTGATGTAAAGACCATCCCTTTGATGCAGCCATAGCAATGGCTGCTCTTACGGTTGCCATCCTTGCAATCGGGCTGAAAGTTTCTTCATAATCAATGCCATATGTCTGTGCATACCCCTTAACAACTAATCTTGCCTTGTATCTATTCACAGAACCATCTGCATTGTGCTTGATCTTATAAACCCACTTATAGCCAATTGCATTCTTGTCTTTAGGCAAAGGCACCAATTCCCATGTAGCATTTGCATCCAAGGCATCCATTTCTTCCTCCATGGCTTTTTCCCATTTTTCATTTCCCATGGCTTGCTCAAAAGAAGTGGGTTCTGGTTCCTGTATCACTTTGACCATATAGGCATAGTGAATGGCTGTAAATCCATCATATTTCAGCCTATCCACTAGATACCTAACCCTGGTAGACCTGCGCAAAATAGGCTCACTTCCAGGTGCTCTCAAAACATCCCTGGTCTTCCTTACTCTAGGTGTAACAACAGAAGGAATACCCAACTCATCATCAATGCTCTGCTCTGAGCCACTGGATTCACCATCCACATAAGAGTGACCTGCATTCACATCAAACATGGGCTGATCTACCTTCTCTTTTCCTTTTCGTGATACCTGCGTACCACTATCTGCATTGCTTTGAGGAGATTCTCCTGATCTCAATCTACCTGTCCATGGCAAAGTATGTGAACCACTGCTAGAGGACACTACAGGTCCACTGATATTTTGTGATTGCTACTGTGAATTTTGTGCAGCATTACCATTTTGTGCATCTACATCAATCATCACATTTACTGGTTTATACCAGCTGCTCATCTCATCAAAAACAACATCTCTGCTCACTGTGAACTTACGTGTAGAAGGGTTATAGCATCTATACCCTTTCTGCTGCAGAGAATAACCAATAAAGACGCACTTCTCAGCCTTTGGATCCAACTTGGACCTCAACTCATCTGGCACATGAACATAGGCAATGCAACCAAAAATTTTCAAATGAGAAATGTATGGTTTCCTACCAGTATACATCTCCTTTGGCGTCATGCCATGTATTGCTGCAGTGGGAGTCCTGTTCATTATATAAACTGCTGTAGCAACTGCTTTAGCCCAATAAAATTTGGTAGATCTTTTTCATTTAGCATGGCCCGAGATACGTCTCCAATATGCCTGTTTTTCCTTTCTGCAATTCCATTTTGCTGTGGGGTATGACTGCATGAATATTGCTGCTTTATGCCATGCTCCTGCAGGAACCTTGCAAACTCATTTGAGAGGTACTCTCCCCCTCCATCTGACCTTAGGCATTTTATTTGCAGGCCTGTTTCTTTTTCAACCATAGCTTTAAAAGCTTTGAAGTGCCCAAACACTTCACTTTTCTTTTTCATAAAATACACCCAAAGTTTTCTGCTGAAGTCATCAATAAATGTGACAAAATAGTGACAGCCTCCAATAGATGCAGCTTTAGTAGTCCACACATCAGAGTGGATTAATTCCAATGGCTTTTTACTCTCTTGAACATGCTTAGGAAATGGTTTCCTTGCCTGTTTTCCAAATTGACAGGCTTCACACACCTTATGCATTTCTGCAACCTTGAATTTTGGCAATCCTGCAACAATATTTTGGGCCTGCATTGATTTAAGTCGTTGTACATTAACATGACCAATGCGTTTATGCCAGATATCAATATCTGCAACTACACCGGTCCCATGTGCAAACATTGCTGCACTCAATTCAGGCATGTCCACATCCAACGTAAACATCCTGCCTTTCTTCTTTCCTTTTGCTATCAAGCGACCATTATTTTTCATATCCTCAACAAAACATCCATGAGGATTGAATCTGACCTGCAAGCCCTGCTCAACCATTTGACCAACAGAAACCAGGTTCTTGGTGATGTTCGGGACATGAAATACATCAGACAAGTATTTCTTTTTCCCATCCTGCATAGACAAAGGAATTTTGCCAATCTGCATAATAGGATGTGCAGTATCATCACCAGTCTCCACAAATCCTAGTTTTTCCATTTTCCTTGCATCCTGCATCCATTCAGCATGACCTGTCATGTGGTTTGATGCACCTGAGTCAACATACCACACATCATTGCTTTCTTCTGCACTTGTCACAGAATTTGTCATATGCTGTACCATAAACAAATGTTCATTTCTGTCATCACCCTGTCTACTAGAGGATGCATAATTGCCTTGCTGCAATTTTCCATTCATAATGTCATTCTGCTTTTTGTAGCAGTCTTTAGTCATATGCCCCATTTTACCACAGTAGTAGCATTCAACATTGCTGTTTGCATTTTGGCCTCTCTGCCATCCACCACGACCTCTTTGGCTCCCCCTGCCTCTAGAGTTACCACGTCCTCCTACATAGGACTGGTTTTCTTGAGTTTGCTGCATATTCTGATTTCTACCACGGCCTCCAGATCGGCCTCCTCTACCTCTGCCTCTACCCCTTCCAGCATTTGAGTAGAAGACAGTTTCTTTTGAGGTTCCTCCTGAAGAAGATGCACCACCATTTCTCTGCTCTTCAGAAATTAGAAGAGCAATTAACTCCTCAAAATCAGGAAATTTTTCACGGATGGCAATGGATATCCGGAACTGTGCATAATCCTTTCCTAGACCATTCAAGGTCACAGAAACTAAATCGTCATCATCCACTGGCGACCCAATGGAAGCAAGTGCATCCGCAATTTTCTTCACCTTCATGTGGTAGTCATTGATGCTCATATTTTCTCTCTGCACATTGTGCAGCTCCTGCTTGAGTTGCATTTTCCTGGCTTGCGTATTTGTGCTGTACATTTTAGCCAAAGTATCCCATGCCACCTTTGGCGTACTTGCATCTTGAATATGCACAATCATTGAATCTGAAATACTGATAGACAACTAGTACATGACTTTTCTGGCTCTCTCATGCCATCCTTTAAATGCCTGCATTTCCTGTTGATTGGGAACATTAGGAAGAACTGGTTCTTCTTCATTTCCTGTAATGAACTCCCAGTAGCCTTTTCCCATAAGGAAATTCGTCATTCTAAACTTCCATGCTTGGAAGTTGTTCTTGTCAAGCTTTTTAGTGACAATCTGTGAAAGAGAATCAGACGCCATTACAGAACACTGCAAAATATTCTGTCACTGCAAAAAACACAGCTTCTGCCTCACAAGGGCAAATCTGCAAACCTGACGAAAGTGGTTTTTGACCACACAGTCACTTCCTAGTGACGATTTTGCATCAACAAGCCATAAGGATGATTCTGCAACTCCCAATATCTCCGCGCATAGGCATACGATGCAATTTCTGCAGCAACTTTTCACCGACCTGCAGAACAGTGGTCGCACAGCAAAAACAGGGCCTCTTCCTGAGTGCCTGCGGAGAACTTCCGCCTCCAAAATGGGCCTCGAAATGACCTCAAATCAGAAAAATAAAGTCACCAAGGGCTTTGCCCTGTCTCCCACAGCATATAATGCCTCTCGCCACACCGCGAAGGGCGTCTCAATCTGAGACAATGCACTCTTGCACTTCCGGCTGTGCTACCTGCAGAGATTTGCTCCCAAACTCGAAAAAGGAAAGCAACACTGGTCCTCTTACCAGGACACTGCGAACTTGGTTTGCTTTCTTGAGCTCCTTACCACGAACAAGGCTCTGATACCAAGTGAAGATAGTGGGAGAGAGGGAAGGAGTCTCACTTGAGGCTTTCTCACAAGCACAATGGGGGAATACACACAAAGGTGGAGGCTGAAAACAGTTTTCCTCTTCTTAGTTGTGAAAGCCAAAAAGAACTCTCGTACAAAGAAATAGAAGCACCCTATATGTGGGTCTCAAACCAAACTCAACTAACTAAGGTGGCATACTAATTGAGCCACGAACTAGTGTAGATAAGGATAGCTGTCATCCAGCTATTATTCATGGGCGGTGTACCAACCGCATTTGTAGCTAACAAGTCGGTGACATAAATGCACAACGGTCACCCTGGCATATCGCGAGTGGAGCTCGATACCTCAACAAGAGGCACATATGGACACTGTGTGACATGCAGGAGATTGAGACAGAGGAGCATTTCATCTTCAGGTGTCCTATTTACTATGAGATCCGAGGGCATTTCTACTGCCTCTTCAGAGATAGTTATGGGGTTTTGGCCTGTTTCTTCTCCTACCCAGACCGGCGGTGTTTGGTTGGTTTCATTCATGAGGTGCTTAGACACCGCGAGAGGATACTCCGAGCACGGAGATAGGAGTAGACTTCTTCCTCAATTGATACCTCTCAGAGCTCTATCATGGAGTTCTTTCAGCCAGATCACATAGACTTCCACGAGACGAGACCTCGACATGACCGTGACCTGGAGCCTGTGACCCGACATCTCAGACAGAGGGTTGACACACAAATCATACTTGGGGACATCCCCTCCTTTTTTAGGGTTGGCCCTGGTTAGATGCACAGCTACGACCAAGAGACGTACCAAGACTGCACCCTTGAGGGGCCGACAACGCTCTATTGCTGACCTCAGGCCTCCACTTCCATTGCCTCATCCATCCTGATGTCCTATTGCTGATGATGATGATGATGATGATGATTATGATGATGTCGATGATGATGATGAGATTGATATATATAGTCGACTATCGACATGTTTATGTTGTACTTAGGAATTAGTACTGCCATTTTGCATTTTTTGCATTATGCATTGGTGTGAATGTTCGTTTAGTAGCTCCACTACCACAGCTCATTGTATCAAGTTTTTCACAATCTCATAGACCCATTGGTCTTCTGAAGACTTTAATGAACTTTCTTTCTTTCTTTCTTTCTCTTTTCCCATCTCTTATCCTTCTCTCTTTTCCTCTCTTTACTTCGAGTCTCTTTTTCCCTCTTTTCTTCTCTCTTTTTCTTCTCTTTTCCCTCCACTCTAGTCATTGAAGCTAAAGAGAAAGACGCTTGCATTTGTAGCCAGGAATCAAGATGAGATTGAAGTGAATATTTGATGCAATATTTTGAATAAGGTAATTGCCAGTAGCATCTAGTTCACCTATCATGGAACATGCATGCATTTGACATCTTGGATCTTTCATCGATCACATATTTGGTGCAATGATTTAATCCTTGAAATCATTTTATGCAAATTCATATGCCTTGAAGTACGTAAGCATAGAAAAGTGATACCTCAATGACCATTCATTATGCATACAATATTTAAATAGAAATAATCAATCTTCAAGCCAACATTACAATCACATGCATACTTACATAAATGTTCAATCTCTCTTTTATACTTGTGTGCAACAAATTATAATAAAACAAGAGAGTTAATCAAATTCAATCATTCACTCATGCATTCATGAATCATGTACTTGTCTCCCTTATTTCATAATCACTCCTGTTGAAAAATTCCCTCACCTCCTCCAAACTATATGCACAAAAGACCATTGCAATCGATTTTATGCTCACAAATGAAGCAACATTACTTTAGGAGTCCCTTCACGCACTCCTTGTAAGATGAAGCGGCCACAACATGTTTCTCTCTCTTTAATTGGAAGACTGAGGAGAGAGGCAACACCATACCATGCTTCTTTTATTTAAAAGTCCCATGCAAATAACAAAAGAATTTTAATCACAATGCTTTTCCTACCCAATCTGAAGATCAAGCAGGGCATTGCTGTCACAATTACAACCTCCAAACACACACAAATCAAAATTTAAAAGGCTTCCATTGCGAGGCCTTTCCTACCCCACACAATCCAAAGATTAGATAGAGCATTCATGCCACAATGGAAGCCTTAAGCAAAGAGAAGAATTCACCCAGAAAACTTCTCATAGGTGCAAATACTAGTGGAATCAATGCGCTTATATAAAAACCCAAATACTATGGTATATCTCCACATACCGCTGGTATAAAGCATTTTAGTGGTAGTATATTAATAATATCACCAATATAAGTTGCAATACCAATGGTATATAACTTCATACTAGTGGTATATTTCGAGTTACCTTGGTAATCACTAAAGATTTAGTGATTCATGTGTGCTTATGTGATGATTTGATCACGCATGTTGTTTATTTAAAATATTTGATGATTACATGATTTTCCAATCCTTGATCAATACCACAACATGAGAAGGTTTCTAAAGATTTGGAAGTTGATGCCACAAATACTCCTATTGTTCTTGTTTATGGCATACATACTTATCCCTTTTTTTTATATAGAGGTTTCACAAATGTTGCTTGTAAAGTAGTGGCATTTAAAAGTTTTCCTTCAGAGACTAAATTTCGTTCAAAAGACCCACCATCCTCCTTTAAAACAGCTTTTACATTGCTTAGCTTGCAATATTCAAAACCCATGTAAGAAAAAACTATCATTGGAGATAATGAGATGGAGTAGACACAATCTCTTTGGAAAACTCCATCCGATATTGACATTGGGTCACACTTTATAAATTCATCAAAAGGCTTGGGACTTATCTCTAAAAAACACCCTATTTGTACATGATGAAATAAACGTAATGACTTACAATACTTTTAAAACACTCTTCTTCACAAACTTTATTTTTTAGAAAAATTTAAAACCTAGGAGTTGCATAGAAGCTAAGAAATCTCAGAGTTGCATATAAGATAAGAAATATACAACTTAGGAGTTGCATATAAGCTACAAAATCTAGATTTCGTGCAAATCAGAAAAAACCTATTAATATATTTTCAAAGAATGCAAAATATTAGAGGAAACACATTATGTATCTTGTTTCATCTTGGTTTTTCAATCTCATGTGTAGTTATCTCAACAAGACAAAGAGTTTTAGAGCCAATAAGTATTATTAATGGTAGTAGAGTTGATTCTAGAGACATGGAAGTATACATAGGCAAACATGCCAATTCGTGTGTACAACATGCATAACTAAAAGATAAGCACAAAGGTTAGTTCCAAATGGTGGATATTTAGTCAAACACAATCATCTCAACAAGACAAAGAGCCATATAACATATGAAGTATTGTAAAGTTTCTAGAGACATGGAAGTATATTAGGCAAACAGGTCACTTGTATGTATAACATGCATAACTAAAAAGATAAGCATGAAGGTTAATTCCTAGTGATGGATATTTAGTCACATTTGATGAAATAATTGTGAAGGTTATGAATGTAACAATTGAAATGTGCTTATTCATTTCATAAAAATGGTTCTTCTTGCCACAAGGTGGTAACGATTGTGTGTGATGGAATTTCAATTAAAGGATAGAGATTGCATTTAGGATTAAAAGTTCATAGAGTCAAAACTTTTACAAAAAGCAAACGTAGGAGAGCAAGGTAAGCGACAGTTTACAAGTTAGTGTAGTGATAAGCTCCCAAGTGATCAAAGGGCCATACCGCATGAATCCCAACTATGGCTATATGCTCCAATATTTTCAAATAACAATTTTAAAATTTACTCCCCATTTAAAATCTTCCATTGAGAAACCAAATGAATTTCAGAAGTTGTAAAGTGTTGTAGGCGTTGTAGTGTATTAAAGCAAATTCTTGATCCACTTGAGTATAAACATTACCCCTTTTAGCCTTTGGACACACTTGAGTATAAACATTACCCCTTTTAGCCTTTGGACAAGGGAGATATGACCAAAGTAGCAAAACTTCAGTGTTTTTGAGTAATGCATACACGCAGTCACTGTACGTACACATTTTCATTCCAGAATTCATTATGAAAAATACCACATTCATGGATCTGATTTCTTGTATATTTTCGCTACTAGCTTGGAATTCGTTGCTCCGCGATTTTTGCTCGTGGAAAAAGGAGAGAAAGAAAAACAACAAAGCTGAAACCATACTGAGCTGACGTCTAAACTTGTCAACGTATATTGCTTGGGTGATTGTACAAAGGAATACGAGTCATAGTCGGTGTACTAATGCGTGGGACCACACTTTAAACAAGTTGGACGATTCCGAATTCCAATCTACTACGACATTTACATGTGAATTTTAAATCTACTAGCTTCCATGTAGCATGCGGGGTCGTCAATCCGGAGAGCACAGAACAACAATGGCGTTCTGTTACAAGCAAACCGACCATCAGTTGACTGTCTTCTTTAAAGGGTTTAACGTCATCTTGGGGCACCGGTATCTGTTTGGATGCTCCTGATATTTTTTGGGCATCCTGGTGGTCTGAGAAGATGATCTTTCCAACCAGCATCAGTGTTCTTAACTGCATGGTGACATAGAGGGCACCTTGTTACTTTATGATGCTTTGTGGGTCTGCAATCTCTACTTTTACCATGAATTGTGATGTTGGAGTCAAGCACTGCTTGCTGACATTTTTGGCAGAAAATGTACCTGATTTCATGCACAGAACCATAAGCACACACGCACATGCACATGGTCCTGCAAGTGTATGCCAGGCGCACATATCCAAGCATACACATGCATTGACAAACACAAGAAGAACAAAAAAGGATGTAGTGGGGATTTGAGGGCAGGGACAGGAGGGGGGGAGAGAGGTGTGGGGGAGCGAATGAGGACATTGAGAGATGCACTACTAGACTAAGTAGTGGTCAAATTAAGTGCTCAAATTATACGGAATTAAGTGTTAGTATTTATTGTTCTCAGCATGATCATCCTCTCCCCTTCCTTGTCTATCTGCTAGGAGCTGTAGCGAGTTAAGATTGGTGCTGGTTTGGAGTCTGTGAAGCTCCAACAATGAAGCCAGCCACTCGCGACGAGAGCTGGCAGCATGCACATCGGCTCACATGTACAAGCGCAGATTTGGGGCATACGATTCTATAATCCTCACTTGGGTCCACCATGTTCTTTGGCAAGGCAGCTGATCCACTGCTTATGTTGAAATTTTTTTTGCCTTTGTGCTGGCCTGCATGTCATGCGTGTCCTCCATATTGCGCATGCCATATGAATATGTATCTCATCTCACCTACATGTCCTGTGTATCTCCTACATGTCGTCCATGTCAAACATATCATCCATCTCTTGCATGTCCCATGTATGTAATTCATAGCAATCATAACACACATGTCATCCATCTCTTGCATATCTTGTGTATTTCTTTGTGGCTTCTTGATCCTGTCAACACTTTTCCTTAGCAGTACACATCCACTAGGCACAACAAGCTTACCAAAGGATGCCCTACTTTGTACCTCTGAATCAATAATACCTAGTCCCACCTCAGCTTAAGGGAGAATTACTTTCTTCCACGCTGTTGGGCCCTGGTGCTGTGAGTGTTATCTGATGATCTGAGTCCTTGAAGCTGCCCCATGCATCCTCTATGGAAGCACCGATATGATGCGATCTATTGGCTATAGCCAACAAGACCTGGTTCACCATGAGAGCTCTCTTGCAAGCAAGATTTGATATGAGCATATGTTACAAACGAGCTCGCATAGAGTTGCATGTTGTTAAGCAAAGTGTTATCGCACACAATTAGTGCACACAACAAGGGGACAAGATTAGACACACTTCTTCCAATTCAAGAGCCTTGAATCATCTATTGTCTGAGAGACACGGAGTGACAAATGCACACAAACTCATAGAAGATCCTCTATCTGACTACCCCTTTCTATAGCAAGGTGGTGAAAACAGCTCGAGATGAGGTTTGGGCCAGCTTTCTTTGGTGGTCTCTACAAAAATGATGGGCCGCTTGGAGAGATGCTTCAATGATACTGAGACACTCGAGGGCTTGAAGGTCTTACCTGGCGAAAAGCACCCAGAGTCTCCTTTGCTTTATGATGTCCCCCTCCCTCTCTTGGAAATGGATCTACCTCATCCCAAAAGTGAGGGATGAGCCTACATCCAACAAGGGTGATAAATCACCCTCTTTGACACAACGTACAATATCTTAACCAATGTCTTGAGTCTATGTCTATACACCCTTCTTATGGACCTCATCCACGACATGGAAATAGGTTTTGTTAACGAGTGTACCATCTTGGACAACATCCTCATGTTTTGGGAGGCTATTGAGTGGGCCCAATTTCAAAAAGACCTATGATAGGGTTGCTTAGGGTTCTTTTTCTTTTTGGCAGAAAAAGTTTTTGTTATAATAGAATATCATCATCATCATCATAAGTATTTACATGTTCTTTGGTAAAGAACAACGAGCCCCCATGGGGAGAGTTTCATCAAAACATTTCTGAGTAAAACATAAACAGTAGGAGCAAAATCAAAAGAGAGGGACATAGGAGTCCTCAGTGTCATCTGTATTGTCATCATTGAAGTAATCAGAGTAATTGAAACTCTTTGAATCTCCAGAGTTATCAGTGTCATTTGCCTGGGCTTCACAAGGTGAGTCAGGTTCCTTTTTGACCTTTGTGGAGGGTACCTGATTAAGAAAATCAGTGATCTCAGCAGGGACTTCAAAGGGTGTGAAATTATCAATCCCAAAGCAGCTTTGAGTGTGTTCTTGTAAGTCAGCATTGAAGATGGCAACCTCTGCTTGGAAAGTGTGGTTAGTTCTATGATTTTCTTCTGGTCCTGTTCAGCCAGTTAACAAATAGTAAGTCAGCTTGCAAAATAACTTGATTAAACTGAAGATTATTCCTGGTTACCCATATAAACCAAAGTGCATGTGCTCTCAGGGGTGACCAGGTGTCCTGTTTTGTCCTTGAAGAGTCTCCAAGCAAGATGGCCTTCCAATTTACTGGCTCCCTTGTCTCCAGTTGGACTATTTTCCATACCTTTCTGGCCACTGGACAAGCCATAAAGAGATGGAAGATATCTTCATTAGTAGAGGGACAATTCATACATTTACCATTACCCTTCCCAATCCTGAGTCCTCTGGTATTGGTCCACATAGCTCTATGCAATATGAGCCACATTAGGGCAAATAGTTTGTCTGGAATTGAAGGAGATCAGATGGCACAGAACCTGCATTTCCATTTCTCTTTGGAGTCATGAAGTTTCCACCTGTCATTAAGAACCCAACAGAGATCACCCATGTCCCTGCTTGGTGTGGGTATGGGGAAGAAAGAGGAACTTTCCAAAACCAGGAAAGATCCCTCCTTCCACTGTTGGCTGCCACTCCAAAGTTGTAATCTACTCATAACAAGTGACTGGCTTTTGTTGTTTAGACTAAACTCTCTCCTAATCTCTACCCAAGTTTTCCACCTTATTTCATATCTGTTCCACAGCTGCCCCCAACTTTGCAAACCCTTTTTAAATAGAAGATCTGCCTTGGCTATCTCTTCATCAGAAAGAACAGCTTCTTTGAAAATAACAGAAATCCAAATTGAGTACAAGGTCATAAAGGCACCTTTACCTGAAAAGACAATTTGGCTTTTAATCCCTTCAAAAGCTGTCCAAAGAGAGACCCAAAGCTGGCTGCCTTTAGGTTTGCAGGGTTCTGGGTTACAAATAGCTGATAGCATGGGATAGTTTTTCACTTAAGGACTCTAAGGGGTCTTAGGGAGCTGACATTTCTAAGGAGAAGTTGAGCCCAGTCTTCAATAGGGTTTAGGATTACCTTTAAAATCCAGGTTGAGGAAAGTTTTAGAGCAGCCTGTTCTATGTCAATAACTCCTAATCCATCCTCCTGCTTGGGTTTGATACAAAAGTCCCACCTGACCTTGGGTATCTTGCCTCCACAGAAAAGATCTGCAAATTTTTATGAATCTGTTAATTCCAGCTTTGGAGGGGGACCAAGCTGTGAGGTAGAAGATAACAATAGGATAAATGCAATGGTTAAGAACAGTTCTTCCTCCTGCCAGACTAGCGTGAAATCCTCTCCATTTCTCCATCTTGTTTTGGAATCTGTTCATGAACCAGTCCGACCTTTGCTTGAGGGAAATATCAAACCCCATGGTGATATCCAACAGCCTAAATACTGAGCCATGCTTGACCCTCTGGCATCCCATTCCTTCCAACACTTGCTGTTCATCACCTTTGAGAGTTGCATATCCAGTTTTAGAGTGATTAATTTTGAACCCAGAGGCTTTGCAAAAAATATCTAAAGACTCCATGGCCACCTTGATATACTGTCATAACACAAAATCTAACGACGAACACTCTTTAGGGCATGTTGCTCGGCTGCAATGTCAATCCCAACCTATCATCCCAAGTATTGTGTTGTTTGGTTCCTAGGAATTCATTGAAAGCCTAGGCCTCTCTCTAGGTAGGACACCTCCTATCTCTAAAAAGAAGCCAGTTGACTATTTAGATGATCCCTCTGCAAAAGCAATGTATCATTTGCAAACTTAATAGAGTTGACTTGAGCTACCTACATTGTATGTTGGAATAGCTTTGATCCACATTATGTTGAGAAGCCAAGTCTACTCACAGTGCCCTCTGGGAAACCCCAACAAAGTTGTGGACAGTCAAACAAGAGCATCCTGAATAGAGACGTTGTGAAAAAAAAACATGATGGAAACTGACGAAGGAGATGGAGAGGAAGACGGAAGATTACACACTAGATTCCCCCGCCCACCACTGAGTGCTCACAAAGGACAATGACTATGATGAAGATTTGGTGTCAGCAGACAGAACTGACAGCCTGAATCGACAAGATCATCGATCCCAGTCAAATTGGTCTTCTGATGTGACCTTTGAAGACACATTTCCATAACTCCCTATAGAAAGAACACTCGCTGCCAACCTCCGCCAGTCAAGCCTTAAAAGAGGCTCAGGGACCCTCAGACAAGACAAAATTTCTCCCACCTTGAGTGAAAAGCCAACACTACAGGAAAAGAATGGATGCGCGTCGCCAAATTTCAGAGCTAGGAGGGGAGGCGCCACGATATCTTACTCGGCTGCTGCTCAGAAAGCTAGAGGAGGATTCTTCTCCCTCCTAGCGAGAAAGGAGCTTACTACTCGCTTTGCCAGCTCAAGAAGGACAAAGAAGGCCAAAGAAGGACTTGCTGCCTCTACTTCAGCCCCCAACCCACAAGAAACCAGAGCCCCCCAGAGTAATTCAAAGCTCTTCGATCGTAGCAAAGGAGGTGAAAGAGGAACCTTTGGAACTGCTCCAAGAGCCAAAATCCACCGAAGCCCGTGGGAGCGACGGACCCCAAGGGGGAGAAGAAGGAAACAAGGAGACCCTTCACCACGAGAAGGAAAAGAATGACTCACAGACCCCAGAAGACAGCACCAAACCAGTTGAAGAAGAAGAGGCTACTTGTGGTGAGGACCAAGAATCTACAAGAGTTAAGCAGATTGTTGCCTTCATCAATGAAGACTTGCTTTCTCATTCCATTGAATGGCTTAGTACCCATGCATTAATTGGTTTCCTCGCAGGGCCTAGACCTCCACTAGCCTTCATTGAGAATTGGGTGAGAGCAAATTGGGTTAGACAAGGCATTAGTGTTACCAATGTTAGATTTCTAAGGAAAGGGTTCTTTGTCTTCCTATTTGAGTCTCCAAGCATGGCCTCCAAGGCTCTCAATTGCACCCTCTGGACTGTCAGACACCAACCTCTCTACTTAGAGAAGTGGAAGCACAATTTTAACCCTGATCTCCCTAGATCCACTATTACTCCTGTGTGGGTAGAGCTCCCAGATCTGCCCCTCTCTCTCTGCAACCAACTAGCTTCCTTGTGCAGCTGTTTGGGTGAGGTAGTTGGAGTCGAGAAGGAAAACTTCATCAATCCTAGAGCTAACCTGCAAGTGTGTATTAAGATGGATATTGTTGAGGACCTTCCCAACACCTTGGTTATGGTCAGCAAGAATGGAAGTGTGTACAGGGAACAATCCCTTCTCTACAAAAATCTTCCAAATTCTTGTTTCCTGTGTGGACTCTCTAGTCATGCAGTTAAGAACTGCCCACATAGGAGAACCAAAGCTAAGCCCAAGGATCCTACACCCTCCAGCAGTAAACAAGCTGAAAAAGGGATCCCCAAGTCAGTTTCTACTGAAAAAACCCTTCTCCAAAAGAACTCTGGCAAACCCTTGCTCCCCCAGGATAAAGGCAAAGGGATGATTGATGACACCATAGCTCTGAACAATGCTTTTGACACCCTGGCGGACAGTGAAACTGAGGAATGGATAAGAAAAAATCAAAACTTGGACATTGACTCTCAGATTGAAGCAAGCTGGTCAAAAGATTTTGAGGAGGATATAAACAAAGAGGATGAGATGGCCTCTTCAAAATCAGTGAGGAAGACCTAGGAGGTGATCAAGATATGGGGCCTGAAAAGGATAATGCTGACCAAGGTAAGGCTTTTACTCAGGTACAAAGCAAGAGAAAACTCTCTCAAGGAAAAAATGCCTCCCCTCAGATAAACAGCCCCAATCCCAAGGCTAGAAAGGGAACTAAGAAGAATGTCAAGTAAACCAATAGCCATCCTGTCACTCAATGTCAGAGGTCTCACTGACCCTAGCAGATAAGGAGAGTTAGCTTATTGAATGAGAACTAATGCTCTTTCTCCTACTTTCCTTACTCTACAAGAAGTTAAAGTCTCTGGACCTTTTTTGGAGAAAAGACTGACTATTATTGACAAGAAATGGTACTTCACTGACCATGAGGAGGGCAAGGGTGGGATAGCAATTGGTATACTATCTAACTATGCTCAAGGTATTTTGGATGTGGAAGTGGATACACAAAACAGATGGATTATGGTTAAATGCATGATACATGGGCAGACATTCCCAGTGGTGTCACTTTATGCTTCTAACAGTTCACAGGAAAGAATGGTTAGTTGGGAATCACTCCTGCTGGCAGGAAATAAATGTTTTGTGGTTGGTGACTTAAACATGGTGGAAAGCTCCAAGGACAGATGGATGGGTAAAGGAACAGTCATCAGAGGCAGAGAACTGACTTTCTGGGAGGACTTGAAAGAAGAGCTAGTTCTAGTGGACATGGGGATGAAGAGCACCTTCACATGGTCAAACAGTCAAGTGGGGGACAACAGAAGAGAGGCCAGAGTGGACAAGATATATGTCTCACAAGATCTAGTTAGCCAAACCAGCTCTTGCCAGACTCAGGTCTTTTCCTCTTTCTTTCTTTCAGACCACAAGCCAATCCTGCTCAAGTGTGACTTTGGCCTGTGGGCCAAAAAACCACATCATGGTTTAAGGCTGATCCCAAATTTTTCGACTTAAGGAGTGTTCAAGAAGGTGTTAAACTTATTTGGCTCAAGGCTTTCATTGAGTCTCCTTCTGCCAGTGAATCCTGGTATACTGCAGTTGACTAGACTCAAAAGTAACTCAGAAAAGCTAGAAAGGATAGAGCTAAAATTAGGGCAAAGAGGATGGAGGATAGACTCACACTAGAATATCAAAGTGTATATGGGATATCTCCCAATATGACACGTGGCACTCACACATAAGACTCTACTAGAACTCCTAGTAGAACACACTAAAACGCACTCGACTTCATGTTCTAACATCCCCCCGTGAAGGAAAGGTGAGGGACTACTGGAATGGAACCAAGAACAGAACATGACAATGACGGACTACTAATCTGTGCACCCCAAGTAGCTCAGAGGCTAAAGTCTGAGCATGTTCAATGGTTGATCCAAGCACTCTCATGGCCTAAGACTCAACATGACTCAGAGGCTTGTCTTAGCATGGCTACATGACCAGCTCATAGGTCTAGGAATACACCACCATCTTGGAACTTGACCAGGCCTGATAAAGAGACCCTATCAAAGCCAATACATGGCTCCCATAATACATCCCCCTCCTGGCTCCAAAAAAGGTGACATGGAGCCACACACCATAGATAGCAAAACATCATTTTAGGATGACTATCCAAGGCTGAACCAAGGCAGAGTACCCATATACATCAAGCTCATGGACATTTTTTAGAAGATATATTCATCATCCTCATCTACCTCCTGAGGGAAGGATAGATTTCGGAGATGAGTAGTGAGAGAAAAAGTTGGTGTCGGAGTGTCATCTTCTTCTTCTTCACCAGTGGCAGCTGCAGCCAAGTTAGCATGCTCCTGGGATTGTTGTTTGGCAAGCTTCTGAAAACAACGGTCCCCTGTATGGCCAAGCTTCTTACAATACATACATTTGAAAGGTTTGAACGGATTTTTACCCTTGGAATATAATGCTTGCTCCTTATGGACATCTTTGTGCCTTCGTTCATGATCGAGAAGCATTACAACCATTTCATCAAGGACATATTGCGTGCTACTCGAAGCGCTGGTATGATATCATGCAACTGAGGAATATCCTCAATGTTGGAAAGGAGGAGAGCCGCCTGATCATCTTCCCCAATAGGGGCCTTCAAAGCAACAAGTCGGGTGATGAGGGATTCCATATGATTCAAATGAGCATTATCTTGGAACTCGGCCAAGCCTGATAAAGAGACCCTATCAAAGCCAATACATGGCTCCCATAATACATCCCCCTCCTGGCTCCAATAAAGGTGACATGGAGCCACACACCATAGATAGTAAAACATCATTTTAGGACGACTATCCAAGGCTGACCCAAGGCAGAGTACCCATATACATCAAGCTCATGGATATTTTTTAGAAGATATATTCATCATCCTCATCTACCTCCTGAGGGAAGGATAGATTTTGGAGATGAGTAGTGAGAGAAAAAGTTGGTGTCAGAGTGTCATCTTCTTCTTCTTCACTAGTGGCAGCTGCAGCCAAGTTAGCATGCTCCTAGGATTGTTGTTTGGCAAGCTTCTGAAAACAACGGTCCCCTGTATGGCCAAGCTTCTTACAATACGTACATTTGAAAGGTTTGAACGGATTTTTACCCTTGGAATATAATGATTGCTCCTTATGGACATCTTTGTGCCTTCGTTCATGATCGAGAAGCATTGCAACCATTTCATCAAGGACATATTCCGTGCTACTCGAAGTGCTGGTATGATATCATGCAACTGAGGAATATCCTCAATGTTGGAAAGGAGGAGAGCCACCTAATCATCTTCCCCAATAGGGGCCTTCAAAGCAACAAGTCGGGTGATGAGGGATTCCATATGATTCAAATGAGCATTAAGAGAATCTTCATGCTTCATATGAAGCTTAAAGAATTGCTGTTTGAGAAACACTTTGGAATTGATAATTTTGTTGCCAAATAAGCGCTCTAGCTTGTCCCACAATTCTTGTGCAGTGTCATCAAAATCCAAGTGATAAACAACGTCATCAGACAAACCCAAACCAATGATTGAAAGACCTTTGTCATTGAGAGTTTCCCATGCTACAATTTTCTTTTCATCAGATTTAGGTTTCTTGTCTTTGCCACTAACCACCTTCCTTCATAAGCAGAAGCCTGGAAATTATTGCTTTTGAGCGTCCAACCTCCTCCTCCTCCTCCTCTTCTCCTTTCGTGCTCGCACTCCTAGCTGGGATGAACTCCATCACCTAGGCTAGGGGTTTATTATATCCTGGAGTTGCCATCAAGCTGATCCTATCCAGGAAGAACTTCCTCCAGCCATTGCTCACCTTCAGACGAAGTTTTGCCAGGCTGCTGCTCCAGACTAGTTTTTTCACAAGCAAAGAAACAAGCATAACTTTTTGAGGTTTGCTCAGATCACTTCTAAGTAAAAAGCAATTTTATTCCTTAGAAGATAAGCTACGCTTTTCTCCTCTGAACTGAAGTCAGATTTTGTTTGATTTGCGCGATATCAGCGCCACAAGTAGGGACTCCTGGCAATCTATCATTTTTCCAAAGAGCAACACAAATTTTGAAAAGCAACCTTTGTATGCTACAACAGTAGCATCATATCTGCCTAATACTAGGTAGAATAAAGTCATCCTTTATCTCCAACAGCAGGTTTTCTTTCTAAAGAAGGAGAATAGTGAGTTGAAAAGACATGTTTCAAAAGCTAGAAGAGGAAGTGGAAACTATGAGCTCAAACTCAAAAATCCCAATGTAATCTTAGATGAGGATCTAGTCTCTACTCAGATTCTACTCAGATTGTAATAAGAAGATCAAGGGAGAGATACACAAGAAGTTTAAAGGAGAAACGAAGAGCTCTTCAGCACACAGGTTCAAAAGAAGTAAAGGAGCGAGCTGAAAGGCAGCTCAACTCAAAGAAAATAGTTGGCCTATCTGTCAAGATTTGCTATAAAAAGAGAGGCATAGAAATTTGTGGCTACCTGCAAGACGGCATCTAGATGTGTCTGTAAAATTCCGTCTCAATCAACAAGCTGTGAAACGTCTCCCTACTATGTCTGAGGCCAAGAGTAGAGAAGAATTGCTTGTTAACCCTACCTCCCGTCTGAGTTGAAAATGACTCTCTACATGAAAGGCATACTTTGCTCTTTGATCTAACAGTGCCTTCTGCTGAGCCATTGCTACAGCAAGGCGCTCTTGAACCAAAGCATCTGTAGGCCTCTTCTACTCTTCCCTCTGAAGGGCAGACAACTGTTGGCGGATACCTATCTCTCGCCTAAGGATCTCACATCTCCTAATATGAGCAGCTGAATGATAAAAGTCACTAATATCTGAGAGAGCTGCAGCTACATCTGACGGGGAAAGATTACCATCGTGCATGTGAGATACCCAAGTCCACAACATTGCCTCTGTGAGGCCCTCCTCTGCATAGAAGGCATCTAGAATCTTGATACTGGCAGAGCGTCTCCTCACCTGAGGATCTGAAACCAACAAAGCAACTGGAAAATGTTCTGAAGTGGACACCCCAGGTGTAATGCATACTGTCCCCCCTCTGTCCAGAGCCCAATCATCCACATAAAATCTGTCAATCTATGCATGGATAAGCATAGGCAATCTCCTGTTCGACCAAGAAAACAAGAGTGACTGTGGCTGAGTGTGGAAAGCATCATCATGCCAAGCATCTCTGCCACTGTACCGAAAAAGGAAGGCATCCCAGGCTGCTCTCTCTAGGGAATGGATACCACCTTTCCTACCTCCTCTTTTGCCTGTGGGCATTTCAACCATGTTGAAATCGTCCCCAATGATCCAAGACTCTGCAATGCATGACCAAGAAAGCAACTCCTTCCATAGAAGGACACGGTTCCCTCTTAAATTGGGGACATAAAGGTTTAAGAAACCAACCTTATGTCCACCAATCAAAAGAATGATCCAGTGAGCTCTAGAGGGAACTATAATCCCATGTCCAATCACCAAGGGGAGCATCAAAGAAGAAATAGAAATGCAAGTATCTCCCCTAGTGCCCAAGGTGGGTGACCAAGAAGTATGGCCCAAGAGAAGCTTACCCGACTTGGCACAATCCCTGACATCTAGTTTGTGTTCTTGAATCATAAGAATATCAATGGGGCCCCCAATACCACCTGGATGAAGTTGGTTATGAATTAGCTGCCTATGGTGGCGGTGAGGTACACCTCCGAGGCCCTCAACATTCCAATTGACAATCCTCATTGGCGAGAGGAAGAGACTAGATGAAAAACCTTACCCGACCTGGTAGCGAAGACATCGTTCTCCTGGTAAAAAATCCCTCCTATCAAGAGGAGGGAAGTCAACGGGGGAAAGCACTTCCACACTTGCAGAAGGGGAAGCTCTATCCATGGATATCTGAACAACCTACTCCCCAAAGGTAGAGGGTACAAACTCCTCCTCTAAGTCAAACTGTGCCATGTCTGCCAGAACTGCAAAAGAATTCATGAGTGATGCTTCTGGCACAGGTGTGCGGAGGATCCCTGTGGATGGTGGTGAAGTGGAAGCAGTAATCCCCTTGCCTCTATCAAGAGGTGAAGAAAGAGGAGCAAAAGAGAAAGGGGGCTGTTGATGGAGCGAGGTCATATAAGTAGCATTAGCATGGAGTAAGGCATGGATTTCGGCAACGAGTTGCTCCATAAATGGAAGGGCCTCCACATGAATGTATGAGGGGACTGGAGCAACCTCATCGGAACAAGGAACTAGAACAGGAATATCTCCCGCATGGTTGTAAGGAAGAGTCCATGGTGCCACCAGTAGCCTCCTGAGGTGGAATTGGATCAACAACTTTGACTGGCACCCAACGTGGGATGACTGGAACAGGACGTGATGACGATCCTGGTCGCGCTGTAGAAGAAGGTCCAGGACAAGAGGCTGTAGCTGACGGTCCTAGACGAGAGGTGGGAAGGTCCAGTAGTGCGAAGAGTGGCAGGATGTGCAGTAGATCGTGAAGTAGGTCCAACCGAGGTGGTGCTATATGGTGCTATACCCATGGATCTTTTAGGCCTTTTCTTTTTTCTCTTCCTTGGGTAATCTCTGGCAAACGGGCGAGGATTGGGGCTGACGGCTGGAGCCATCGTCAATCGAGGTGGGAAGGCCGACTCGAACACTATTCAGCTCCGTTCGACCAAATAATTGGGGCTAGGATAAGGCTAGGATGAGGAGGAAGGCTAGAAAGAGGAGGGAAGAGAATGGAGGGGCTGAGGGGGACAAAGAGAGATAGGGGAGGGGAGGGTGAGGGATGAGGGGAGCGAGGGGGATGACGAAGGCTGAAGGAGGAGGGCAAGAGGCGTAGAAGGGGTAGGCGGAGAGGGAGGGAGAGCTAGGGGTTGAGGATGGAGAGGCTAGGGGTAGGAGTAATGAGGTGGAGCGGGGGAGACAGCCCGTGGGGGGGTTAGAGGAGGCCTGCGGGGGGGCAGAAGTGCCGTAGGGGGGTTGGAGGAGGCCCATAGGGGGGCATAAGTGCCACAGGGGGGTAGAGGATGCCACAGGGGAGGGAGAAGCCTGCGGGGAGGAGGCAGCCCACGAGGGAGGAGAGGCACTGCAAAGGCTGAGAATGGAGGGGAGGGGCTGAGGGGAGAGGGGGAAGGGCTGACAAAGGAGGGAGAGGATAAGCGGGCTGGCTAGAGGCCGAGGGGAGAGCTTGGGAGAGGCAGCAGGGGGAGAGCTGGGGAGGAGCAGCAGCATAAGCTTTTTGACAGACTGGAGATGCAGATTTTGACATTGGATAGGAAGGAGCTCACGGACTTCTCACTTTCAGAACAAGAGAGGAAAGAACAGGGTTCTTAGATAGTCTAACAACTTGAAAGGACTTCAGTGTGGATTACAGAGGAACTCACAAAAACTCAGCTAAAGAGCAAAACCTCAGAGCTTGCAAAGGTGAAGGTGCCTAGAAAATAAGGTAAATGGGCTGTCTACCAAGATGGCAAGGCATTGATCAAAGAATTCAAAGCAAAATCAACAGACCCTCAGTCTGTAGCTGATATATAATCTTCGTTTTCTTTTTCTTTGTCTATTTTTGTTTTTCAGATGTATTGGTGAAAACAGTTGTAATCGGAACTTCATGTGATTATTCCATCTTTTGAGACATAATATAAAAACATTTTTTTGCTTTAAAAAAAAAAGGTTTTTCTCATACCTAGGGAGATCCCCTCAGCTTACCAATCTAGATGCAGCACTGGCCTCCTTGCATAGACATCAGGTCCCCCCCCCTCCCAATAGACTCATGTTGGGAGGTCATTGCTAGTTTGCTTCCTAGCAACTCCCCCTGATTTGGCAAGATATCATACACATCCTCATGCCAATTGGAGCAAAGTCCAAGGTTCTTCAAGTGCAATAGTGGCCAGGAGAGCGGCCTTCGTGAGAGACAGGGACCATGGTTTATTCTTCACTTACAGCCATGGGGCCTTCATGGCGCTTCACTCTTTGGATTGGCTATGTCAGCCTCACTTCATGTTTGCTTGATGTGTTTGAGGATTTATCCTGACTTCATGTATTTTTGTCATACTTAATAAAAGTTAGTATCCCGCTTAGAAAACCATCTAGTATATCTGCTTAGGGAGGGCACATGGCAGCTCCCAAGAGTCCAAAAAAGTAACTCCTTTAGAGTTCCTACATAATAGTCTGAAAAAATAATCAGCCATACATTAGTTTAACAGTGAGAGTATTTTGGTTTGGATTTAAACTCTTTAATGATTGCTATGCCTTCACGATATACTACCCATTTTCCATCCTTCCTAGCAACCTTAACCTTGGCTAATTCCGTTGCCTAAGCTTGCGTGAGTTCCTCAAATATCCATATCTTGGTCCCTTTTAGCTTGTAGGACTATCGGAGGTGCTTGACACGTAGATCTCATGAGTTAAGCATAATAATAGCATGGCCTTTAGAGTGTAGGTTACGGGTTGCTCTAGCTTCCTCTTCATCATCAAGGTCCTTGTTCTTGTCCACCGTCCAATCAATACTAGGCATGGCAGCTTTGACATGTGCTAGAGTACCAAGAAAAGACGACTTCTCTCTGTACCACCTACATGTTCATTGATCTCTTCCTGGATGTCATATGTATTTACCTTTGCATCAAACTCTACAGTTACTTCCTTTTTAATAGTTTGTACTTCAGTTTGAACTAGATCTTCAACTGTAGAACTAACTGAGGGATTGTAGGGAAAGCCTTGCAAGACTTTACAACCTCCTTGCTTGCCAGGTCCTTCAAGAACTTGAATTTTGGCCACTACATCCACTTCAAGATCTTGAATTCTGGCCACTATTCTATTCATGGTGCCCAATGATGGGCTGGTTCAGACCTCCCCGTAGGTATGTGTGTGCATACAGAGAGGGTGTCATAGCTGCAATTGTGGCATATCAAAGCCTGTGAAGCTGTTTGGGTGGAAGGAGACTTCGAAGAGAGGCTGGGCCACTCCTTACTGGTCATGCCTATTGCTGAGCTAACCCCCCAACTGGGCTAGGGGTTTCAGCCTAGCTCATGGTTAGATGAAGAACAGAGAGGCTGTTGCCCCCCCCCAACCTTATGCTGGGCAACCTCCCTAACGACTTGACCCGACCTGTGCGACGAGGTGCTTGACCAAGTGGCACTTCCTATTGGTTAGCAGGCGCTTCTAGGTGGCTAGCTAGACGTAGAGCTAGGCGAAGAAGGATACGATGGGCAGAGCTGAGGGCTACAACTACAGGGCTGAGGGCTACGACGATGGACGGGCTGAGCGGATACGACCATGGACGATGAATGAGGCAAGGGGTTATAATGAGGGAAGGAGAAAGAGGGTTACGAAGAGAGAGAGAGAAAGAAAGAAAGAAAGAAAGAAATTTTATTAAAGGTCCACGGAAGGCCATACATGGCCTATGGGACACAAAATCATCCGAAAGGAAAATACATCATCAACGATGCGCCAACTAGGTGGCCTCATCGTAATACCGCTAAGATGCCAAAAATGGCTACAAAAATCCTAGATACAAAATGAAATGAAATAGAGTACCAAAAATGCCTAGATACAAAATGTAAAATATGAAATATGAGGAACATCGTCTTCCCTAAGGGGTCTGTGATCCAAAGAAATGATGGAAGTCATGGCCATCGACCATGCCTCCTGCCATGAGTGTGAAGATCTGGGCAAGTGTCAAATGGGCTGCTGGCGGTGCCAAGTCTCCATGGAGCAATCTCCTCCGAAAATCTGCCATCATCCTCTGTCGTCTAGAAATAAAGCGACGGGTACGGCCTCTATGTAAGATCATCCTGCGGTGCTGCCGGATCATGTCATATGTACATCCTCGAGGTGGAACCATCGGTGCTCTCTGGCAAGATGGGCTATCTCTGTGCTCATGGTCCTGCGCCTCATCCTGCTCCTCATGAATAACCAGGTCTCTGGCAGGGATGCGACGGTGCTCTCTGAGGAATCTCTCTCTGTATCTGGTGATCTCCCTGATGAACAATGCTAAGCAATACTGATCCTCATACTCCATAATCCGAGAGAGAGGTCCAAATCCGTGCCCAAATAAACAGTGAAATCTGCCACGGATCTCATAATATAAAGGGCATCTGCAAACAAAGTGCTCCTCAGTCTCCACCTCCCCCATAGTGCAACAAGGGCATATCCTAGTCTCTCGCCTGGGTCTATGTCCGGTAGCTGTACGACGCATCCTGCCGGCCTCAACGTCTAATCTGTGGGAAGATACCCTGAGCTGGCCAAAGGCAATCCTGAGTGAGTGCGACATATGAACGCCGATATATCCTAGGGATATGATGAAGCCATCCTCTGAAATCCTGAGAAAATGGTCACGATATGTGGCCATCTTCGTAGGAAGCTCCGTGGGATGAACCCAAGTGCGAAACGTGTGTAGCTGCAACAAATCTGCCCTGATAACCTGGCTGAGAGAGAGAGAGAGAGAGAGATTAACGTCCTCTTGAGGCCTCACATGCCTATGGGACAAAGTACACCAAGAGAAGGAACTCATACAAGCCTCTGTGGGCTGAAGCAAATGGTACACTAGGGCCCTTGCTAAGTGCTATGCTAAGCTCAAGAGCTCAAGATCTCAAACAAAACTGAAAACTGAACCTCAAAAGCTGAAACCCAGCACCGTGGTGGATCTTCGGTGGGCTGCAAATATGTTCTAGATCTGCGTCTGTTGAGTTGTCTCTCGCTATGGCTGAGGACATGGTCTCCTCTCCCTTTGTATCCAGTGGGCTTTGTCAAGAGTGACACCTCGTCTCTAGCAATCTCCGGTCTCCTCTGAGGAGAGATGGGACCTTGATCGTGCTTGCTCTGGTCACTCTCTTTGTCACGTATGGTCTCTGCATCCCTCGCTCGGCAGTGTCGCATAGTCTCCTCGCTAATCCACACTCCCCTCATGTTAGCTAGCTCCTCCTCCTCCATCCCATTATGCTACTCAAATGCATGGAAGTCCATGACATGTCGCCGTGCTCGATCTACCTCAACCTGCTGTGTCATGGTCACCTCCTGCCACTATCTAATCTATCACAATAGTGTCTCTCTTTGTCGTTGCATCTCAATTAGATAGAGCCCAATGTAGACCTAGTCACGGAAGTGGATCAACCATGAGAGTGGACCAAAGCCATGCCCCTCCTGAAAGAGGCAGTGGTATCATTCCCAAACCTCATATTAGGCTAGACAAACATAGAAGAAATGCTCCTCTGTCTCGGCCTCCCCCAGCATGCATAGCCTGCAGATCCACTACTTTAAGGGGTTGAAATGGCTTGAAAATTGTGCAATATTGCAAATGGTTGGATATGCTTAGATTGATTTTAGGAACAAAAAATACACAACGATTTCTCACACCAACTGATTGGAAACACAAAGTTCTTCTCCATTATCATGGTAGAATGAAATTGACATTCATTCATTTGCAGAATCACTCAATACAACAAAGCATTCTGAATGACTCGGGAATAAGCATTGAATAAGAACAACCAGTTATCTCATAGAGAGAGAATTCAGAACAAATAGTCTGTCAAAACATTTTGTATGAGGGTGAGCCTTCTTCTTGGGCACTCTCGGTCCGCCGGCAGGTGATAGAGCCCTGCTCTCTACAAGATGTACCACTTACTCCCTTCAGAGCTTCTCATGTTTCAGTGGACACCTCTTGGGAGATTTTGGCTAGCATTTCCTCTTGGCACATTTGGAGAGCCATATGTACTGAGGCCTTGGATGGCACCCAAATACACCCATTACAGGTGTTCACGGGTATTTGGTCTGACACGGTTCACACTTTGATAGCCATATGGGCTAGCATGCAGGGCCCTTCACGGGCAGCCTCTTCTAGAAGGACTATATTTCTTCGAGTTTGGAGAGGTTCTCCCTTTTTCTCGGAGGTTTCTACCGGATTGAGATGGCACTATCAGCCCCAATCCTTTCTTTTTGGCTCTTGAGCTTTTCGTGCATTGCATGATGTATCCCGTATGGAGCTTGCTCTAACGGTTTTTCTTTAATACTTAATAGAAGTCTCTTTTTGCAAAAAAAAAAAAAACATTTTGTATTGTATTACCCAGATCTCCATCACAAAACAAGTGACAATCCAAAAGGTACACCTTCTTACCGGTGACTTTTCATATCTCCTCGGATATATTCTAGGATTTAATCACATGTTTGACTTAATTATGCACTAGATAAATGTCTAGTTATCAATCAGTCTTGACTAATCCACAATCCAATTTTGACTTTTTTTCATCAATAGTTTTTTATTTTGACTATTTGACTAGTTGTAGTCCGATTGTAACTTCTTGCTTGTCTGAGTATGCCTATAGCTCTCTCTAACTCAATCCTTGAAAGTTTAGTAGTTTCCAATGTCTCTTGGTTTGTGTATAGGCATAATGGTGATAGTACTCCAAGCAGATGGGAAGCCATGGCAAATAGCGTGGTTGAACATCTACGCTAAAATCAGAGCCAATACCTCCTACCCATGCGCGAATTGCTCAGTTTGTAGCTCCTCATGATCCTGAGCTCTCCAGTTATGGAGCCAACCACGTACAGTCTGTACATTTTGTGCAGTGAATAGATGACAAGTAGTGGCTCTGGGCATATAGGACATATAAGGTGGTGCTTGCATTAGGACGTCATAGAGTGAACAAATGACAAATAGTGGGTCTGGACGACATAGAGATCAGATGGTTTTTGCATTGGGACGTCATAGAGTGAGCTATGTGTGTCAACCCTTGGATCTGTGATGGGAATAGGTGGCTTACCCTCAGATAGAATCCCCTAACCATGGACCGCCTCTTATGACGTGTTAGACGCCGTGAGATCTGCTGCACTTTAGATGTCGTCAGATGGCCCAAAGCTCACTCATGTGTGAGGTGAGATCTCATCTCCCTACACTCGTCATCATCGAACCAAGAGTTTTGAGGCATCTTGCAGCAGATTGAGGCAGTGTCCTGTACCACTGAGACAAGGGTGTCCGAGATGCAGGCCAGGTCTACATCGTCCCCAAGTAAAGCTGGAAGCTCACGGGCCAAGTGACTCACATAGACTGGATCAAGAGCACTGCCAAAATGGATTTGGACATGGGTGGATGTGGGAGGGGCTCTCCTTGTTGGCTGGCATAGCAATAGAGATCCATGATACAAAGGTTAGGGGAGGATGTCTCCCTGCTTGGAAAACTCCGTGATGTCATCATATATTGTCTCATATGGGTTGTGTCCCTCTGTAGTGACCTCATGTGAATAGGATGATGTATCTGGGGGTCTCAAGTGTGATCTGAAAAGGACTGCTATGCCCCCGAAGCCCCGTATCCCACTCTCCCTCCTCATCTTCCTCCTATGGGCTGACTCCTAAGTGTAATCTATCATTGTGGGCAGCCCTCTCTCTGGGATCTTGTGTGTCTCAGTATAGAAAATCATGTCTATGTCGGTATATGTCTCTAAGAAACACCATGTGTCGGCAGGGCCAAAGGGTAACCATTGCAATTCCACATTGCCATGTTCAATCTATTTTGTGCATTCATCCCATGGGTCCGACACCATCATGTGTTGTCCATCTCACCTTCTTCCTTTTCTCCCCTATCTACTCTCTCTTAGATAATCACTTTACCATCCTTGTAGGCAGCCCATTTCCCTATTGCTCTTGCTGGCATCATGCGTACTATTCCCTCCCTCCAGTGCCCTTGCTATAAGAGAGTGAGGTTGTCTCTAAGTATAGCCTAGTCCCTTTCAAAGTTGCCCTCATACTCATGAGGGTAGACCTATCCATTGTAGTCCGACCGGAGTTTCATTACTAGTGGTCTCGTTGGTGTCTCCCGACACCATCATGTGCTCCCCTTCTTCCTTTTCTACCCTATTTTCTCTCTCTCGGATAATCACTTTACCATCCTTGTAGGTAGCCCATTTCCTCGCTTCTCTTGCTAGCATCATGCGTACCATTCCCTCCCTCCAATGCTCTTGCTATAAGAGAGTGAGGCCGTCTCTAAGTATATCCTAGTCCCTTTCAAGTTGCCCTCATACTCATGAGGGTAGACCTGTCCATTAGTAGTTTCATCACTAGTGGTCTCGTTGGTGTCTCCACCTTGCCGCTCTCCAAGCTGCCTCCCATGTGAAATCTTAGTGAACAAGACTTCAGGCATCTGCCATTGGGGTGTCTCCCACTGTTAGGCCTCTGACCAAAACACATAATGCCTTGTTAGTCCTTCTCTTATCTTCCTCCAAAGATTTAAATATTAACTCCTTCTTGGGGGCTATTGATCCCTTTTTTCACCACTTATGTCCATTCAAAGATTTTGCTAGGTCCACTGTTAGGCCTCTGACCAAAACTTTCAATGCCTTGTTAGTCCTTCTCTTTTCTTCCTCCAAATCTTCAAAGATTAACTCCTTCTCGGGGGCTGTTGATCGATTTTTTCACGACTTCTTTCCATTCAAGCATCTTCTCCTTCCTCTTGGTGAGCTGATAGATAGATAGAGAGATAGATACATAGATACATAGAGAGAGAGAGAGAGAGAGAGAGAGAGAGAGATGATATGATATGATTCTATTAAAGTCCGCTCAATTGAGACCCTATAGGATCTCTTGGGACTAGAAGATTCTATCATAACGAAAGTGGCTCTTTTACATCTAACTGATGCATTTTCCGATAAATCCTATGTGGTTAGTATGTGCTTGGCCAATCTATTGGCCATGCCCAAAATATTACTTCGGTGTCCCAGAGTCTCCTTAAGGTATGTACCTAGTTGCTTGGCTGGTTCATTCATAAGGAATGTTAGGTTGAGGTCATTGCTGTTGTACCTTTCCTAGTGCTTTTGTCTGATATGCATGTATGCTCTGCAGTGGAGGAGTGTTTTCTATCTCTCCTGTTAGGCAGACTTTACAGATTCTTGCCTCCAATAGGGATTCTTGGAATGGCCCATTCACCCCTTTACCTCTAGATCATGGGATCTGGTTCTTATTCTGCAGCTTATGTGCCTTTTCAACATTGAGATATCCTCCCCGAGACATTCCTGCATTTCGTCCTTCTCCGTCGCGGGCTTATCTCTAACTTGTAAAATTCCATTTTTGTTCCCGGGTCTTGCCATAATTTTTGTAGCATTTTATGCATGGCTAGCTCTCTGATTTCCCCATCTTCCTCGGGATATCTACAGCATGTAGCCCCATCTCTTCATCCACTTGACTCTCTCAATGCCAGCCTGAATTTTGTTTCCTCCATGGCTTTGTATGGGAATCTTCTTGTGTCCATTTTCGTTACCTTGTGAAGGTATGTTACTATTGGCACAAACCTTTCCCTTCAAGCAGTATCATCCTTGTCTCTTTTAAAATGACGGGATAGGGGGTTTGCACTTTGATCCCCAGCTCTCCTATGAAAATCTTTTGTGATTGTTTCTATTCTTTTCCAATATACTTTACAGACTCTAGGTGCACAAGCTGGGCATCCATAGAGGCTTGTACGTCTAGAGGACATCTATTCGAATAAGCGTTGTGCATGGGAACTTCCTCATTTACCAGCTCCATAGATGTGCTTTTTGCATTTGTTTTGGAAACTATATACGACTTTTAGACCCCCCATAGCTCTTTTCTCCACACATGCATTCCACTTGTAATCATTCTCAATATCAAGACCCAAATATTTATAGGTTATGATTGGTTCAAGGGTTTCCCTTCCAAATGTAAAGGACGTTAGTTGGTTCAGTGTTTGGATTACCAGGACCCTTGTCTCACAATATTGAATCTCATCCCTGAATGTTGGAAAATTTTGCCTGATGCTTCCAAGTCCTTTTTGTGCTTTGCAAAGAGTATTACATCATCTGCATAAATGGGTATAGGGCATATCCAAAAAGCTTTACACCCTCTCCATTGTATGCTTTCTAATTCATCTATGAACAAGCCGAAAAGCGTGGAGGGGGCGGGGGGGGGGGGGGAGAGAGAGAGAGAGAGAGAGAGAGATCACCTCTTTCCTGATGGGCATTGATACAAGAGATGGTCTTTTAGACTTGATATTTCAATGATTTGCTTGCAATGAGTGCAACTTAGAAGCATGGGACATCTCTCATAGAAGTGTAGATCGAGCATTTCTTCATCCACAAAGTGTGGATCGTGAATTCCACAAAAAATGCATGCATCTCCCACTGCAGACTTGTTGGTTGAATCTATGGATTGCTGTTAAAAAAGACAAAACTACATAAATCTAATGGAATGAATTCCAAGAATTCACAACAACATTCTCTCTCTCTCTCTCTCTCTCTCTCTCTCTCTCTCTCTCTCTCTGATCCCATCTTTGCATGCATATATACACACACAAACACAATAAAAGAACTGATGCAACAAGAATCTTCAAAATGCAAGCACATGTACATGCATACGAAACAAAATTTGATACTTGCCCGAATCAAATGTGATATCGAGTCAAGAGAAGCTTTCATATCCATGCAATGTTCCATACTTCCTTCTTGTGCATTCAATAATACTGGTTCAATTTCAGTGATTGTCTGTTGCATGGGTTCTTCCTTTTGTGGTTTCAAGGATTGTTTCTGAATAATCAACACTGACATGAGTAGAATTGACTAAGTACAGTTAAGATTCAAAACTGATCTTTTCTATTGATTTTCACTGCATGCTGTTTGCTCACAATTTTCTGGCACTAAAACGATGAGGAAACCATGACTCACTCTGCAAAAGCATTAGGGGTATTGTTCGGCGTGACAATTACAATACCAAAGGACAAGAGGGAAACCACTATTTGCAAAAGGAACTATAGTGCTAAAATGAAAAACAATAAGCTATCTCAAATCTTGTGTTAAGTCTTGCACACGTGTCTCCCAATGCCATGCAAATATGTACAGTTTTGCTCTCAATCCTATTGCTAAATTTTGGGCCATAAGATTCTTTTTTTCAAGTGAATCGTGGGTTTTCAAATATGCCACAAAGTAAGGTCACTAATGATTTCCCAAGGATTGATATTAATGGGTAATAAAGATCTCTGTCTAGAATATGGTGCAATCATTTCAGTCAATAGTTGCTCCTAGTTGACCTATAAGTATATTTGGGTATACCTATAGATTCCAGTCACACCTTGCAATGTACAATCAAGCCCTCTAATGACTCTATAACATCAATGTTGTGTGCAATATAAAACGCTGTTTGCCAAGGCAATGTTGTGGGGTCCTCAAAGGACCTCCTATGAATCACCTAATCTTTATCATCAAGCATCCAATTTACCTACATAAAATCCACTATTGAAAAGGCGGCCACTTAATACATTTATTCTCTTTTCAAAATACAATTGTGAGTGTAGAAGGCGTGTGTTGTATAGATATTAGTTGAGGATCAAAATAGACCTAAGGTATCATGAAATATGGTCAGGGTCGAAGCAATATATTGGAACTGGATGCAGAACCTGCTGCTGCTCCTGCTGCCCTCCTTCCTGCTCCCCTCCTTGCTGCCCCCTCCTTCCCCTCCTTGCTTCTCCTCCCTCCCCTCCCCTCCCCTCTACCTTCTGGTCCCCCCGCCTCCTCCCCCGACTTCCCTCCCTCGCTGCTGCAGCCCCCCCTGCGCGCTGCCTCCTCCCCCCCTGCGCGCAGCCTCTTCCCTCCCCTCCCTCCTACCTGCTGCTCCCCCCGCCTCCTCCCCCGACTCCCCTCCCTCGCTGCTGCAGCCCCCCCCTGCGCGCTGCCTCCTCCCCCCCGCGCGCAGCCTCTCCCCTCCCCTCCCTCCTACCTGCTGCTCCCCCGCGTCCTCCCTCCCCTCCTTGCTTCTCCTCCCTCCCCTCCCTCCCCCCCCCGGCTCCCCTCCCCCCGCGTCCTCCCTCCCCTCCCCCCTACCCCCCGGCTCCCCCCCCCCCGGCTCCCCTCCCTCGGTGCTGCAGCCCCCCCCGTGCTGCTGCAGCCTCCCCTTGCGCGCTGCCTCCTCTCCCGCGCGCTGCCTCCTCCCTCCCCTCCCTCCTACCTGCTGCTTCCCCCCCCCCCCCCCCCCCCCCGCCCCCCCCCTCCTCCTCTCCTCTCCCTCCTCCTTGCTGCCTCCCCTATCCCCTTGCTGATTCCTCCTTTGCTCATCCTCTCTCTCCCTCCTTCCTTTCACCCTCTCCCCTCATCTGGAGTACCCTATTCTCCGTTAGGGGTCTCCTGGGCTTCAGGAAAGCAGATGGAGTTCGTCCTTGCGTTTGAATCGGCCTTTTCCACCTCGATTGACAAATGGGTTCCCACTCAGTCAATCCATTACCGCCCACACTGGCCGCGAGAACCCTCACTTTCTCAAAAGACAAGCTACAGCAGTTGCAAAAGGATTTGGAGCATGAGTGTTCCACGACTCTCTTCGCACGCATTCATGGCTCCCACCCCTCCATGTTACAAGCTAGAGATTGGATGCTTGTGGCACTTCCCCAGGAGCTCTCCCCCCACCTTAAGGATGTTCGTTTGTTGGGACGAGGTTTCTTTCAGGTGTGCCTAGATTCCCTGGACATCACGAGAGACCTGCTACAGGCCGGGTTTCTATTTCTAGGCTACAAGATGATTTTTTTGTTTCCCTTTCAACTGGCCTTTGATCCAGTTGAAGAGGATAAGCAGGGAGTTTCTGTTTTCATCAGGTTCCCTGGTCTCCCCTCAGTTTATCATCGGCTTCTTTCAATTATTGGTGTGGTAGCAGAGATCCCCCCTCTTCCTGGCAAGCCCTCTTCGGCTGCTGAGGCGGTCATAATGGATGGGGTACCTAGGGTTAGGGTCATTGTCCAGGACCCTAATATTTTTTTCCAAGAAAAAGACTTCTATTAAGTAAGAGAAAAAACCTGCGAGAGCAAGCTCAAAGCCGAATACATCATGAAATCATGAGGATAAATAGAAAACCCCCTCAGAGTGAGGTGGAAAACAACCAAGGCTGAGGCTGAAAGTGCCACCTCAACCCTGTAGTAGTTTCAGAGAAGAAAGGAGAATCCTTCCATTCCCTGAAGAAAGAAGCCCTCCTAGCTGAGGCTGCATGGGAGTCCCCCTGCATACCCGTCCATACGGCCATCAAAGTATGTACGATGCTTGTCCAGATACTAGCCAATGTGTGCGAGGGATGAACCTGAGTGCCCTCCAAAGCCTCTGTGCATCTGGCTCTCCAGATATGCCAGGATGCTATGCTCGCTAGAATCTCCCAAGAAGTATCCACAGAGGCATATACAGCTGTAAAAGGAAGGTGTGGTACCACATCCAACGAACAGGACTCAATCCGATGACGTCGAACCAAAATGGCCCGAGAGGAGTCAACTCCCTCATAGAAAACCTGAGGTCCTGTAAGAGAAAGCCAAGCCACCGAGCCCCATGTCATAAAAAATGGGGAATGGGCAAAGTGACTGAAAATCCTGGCTACCCCCATCCAAATCATCCTCGCCTGTCTGCAATCCCATAAGCAATGCTGAATAGACTCCGAAGCAGAAAGGCATCGAGAGCATGTAGGGTCGGCTCCGAACCTGGACCTCCAAAGGTTCACTGCAATCCCTCCATGGATAGAAAGCCAAAAGAAGATAGTGATCTTTCTATTCCTGTGGGATTTCCAGAGTCTCCTCCAGAAGCACCTCTGCTGATCCGCAGTAATACCAAAAGTCTCCCAATGAGGAACTCTGGAGGGTCTCCAACCTCTACTACTGAGCTGATATCTCCTGGCATTACTGACTGTGTAACGAAAGAAGGGGATGCTCTTCTCTCGATGCCTTGTGTCAATCCACTCCCACTCTCCGGGGTCCCACTGCAAATACCTGATGGGAACTCCCCCATAGAGCCAGAGCCTCCAAGACCCGGTGGAGAGTAGCCGGGGGTCTGGGTCTAGGAACTACTCTGAATCTGATCCCTGCATCAAAAGACCTACAACCCTGATAGGCTGAAAAGCAGACTCAAGCAAGATGTCCTCTGTGGACCTGAGCAATTTGCCACCATCCTGGACACTAAAAACCAAAGCATCCTCCTGTGCATCTCGAAAGGCCAAAACCTGAAGCGGAACCTCCCCTCTCGAAAAAGTACCTGCCCAAGTGGAGGAAGTGAGTGGCATATCATCTGTGTCTACCCAAACCTCTGGAAGGGTTGCCTCAATTTGCAAGATCCTCCCTGCACTCCCTCTGAGATGTCCTGTCAACCTTGATTTGGTCTCCTTTGGAAGCCTGCGGAAAGCTTTCCAAGACCCCATAGAAGATGGAGGTCCCCTCTCCCACGGACCACTGCATGTAGAGTGAGGCACCCAGTGGTCTGCCATGATCATCTAAAATACTGTCATTCCACATGATGGGTTGCCTATCAATCTCTTCCCGAGAGGAAGGAGGAATCCTCCGAAGAGTGCTTCTGAAACTGGCCCAAGCTTTCAGAATGGCAACCATGAGAGGGGACGAAGGTGACCTAAGGTGTGCTGTGGTGAAGATCCATCTAACACTGCTCATCCAGTCTCCTCCTGAAGAAGGTGTGCACCTCTGTATGCTGCTGATAAGAAAGTCCTTCCATGGTTCCTGCCTTGGCGTAAGTCCCCGCACCACCATCTTGCAAAGTAAAGCTCTGCACTATAAATCTGGATCAATAATATTGAGACCCCCTTCTTGTGTAGGGAGGATGAGGAGGACCCTAATATTTCAGATGACCACATCATGCTATAGTGACCCGATGGGTCCTTCTTCTGCCAGAGATTTGAGGTTGCAGGTCGGCCGGACCAGTGCAGGATTTGCAGATCCTCGGGGCACTTCGCCAGAGATTGCCCAAAGAAGAAAAAGAGGCCAGAAAGCAACCAGCTCGTACTAGCTTACAACAGAGAGCAGGAGCGAGACCTACCGCTCCATAGGCACTACCTCAAACACGGGCTCCCCCTCCTCCTACGGCTACCCGAGTCCCTCCTGCACCCCGTACCACCTCTGGCCCACGGTGGGTTCCGTAGGCCCTCTACTTCAGATCACACATCCACCGCTTCAGAGGCTACCCCCTTGGAGCCTCGGGAGGAGACTAGTGTTCAGGAGCCTTGTTCGACTCCACCCTAGGATTAGGCTCTACCTTCCTCAGCAGCCCAGGTTGTTAGCACCTCATCTGTAGCACTTCTTAATCAGGATTTGGTACAGGTGCCTCCTTCTGTGGATAGAGGGAAGGGGATCTTACATTCTATCCCTGCTTCGGTAGGAATCCTTCGCACCCCCTCCCCAGGACTGGCTCAGCGGAACTCCTTTTCCGCTCTGGAGGACTTCTCTGACCTCCCAGATGATGATTTTGTACCATCCACTTTCAGAGAGCCAGTTATCGGCATCCCTCTTAAGAGATCTTTCTCTCTCTCACCTCTGGACTTTCCTCCCCTTGGACCTCGTGTGTATGGTAGGAGGTCTGCTCTGGTGGAGGGTTCTTTTTCCGCCACCAAGTCGGGTAAGGTATTCCAACCCGCTTCCTCCCGCCGATGAGGATAGCCAGTTGGAATATACAGGGATTGGGTAGCATCCCTCATCGCCGTCGCGGACAGCTGATAAGGGATTAAGTTCCATCCAGGTGTTTCAGGTGGTTTCCTAGACATGCTTTTTCTGTAGGAACACAAACTGGATGTCAGAGATTGCTCCAAGTCAGGTAACCTGCTTTGAGGCTAGACTTTTTGGCTTCCTGTCTTGGGAACCGGAGAAGGTACATGCATATTAGTTTCAGATTCTATTCTCCCTCTGATCATTGGACACGTTACCATAACCCCCTCCAGGGCCCAGTGGGTTTTACTTTTGATTGACGGACGTAAGGTTGGTTTCCTCAACCTCTATGCTCCGAACAACAGAGGGGACCGCGTTCTATTTTGGAAAGAGTTGCTCTCGTGGGCTGACATTGCGGATTCGTGGATTATTGGAGGTGACTTCAACATGGTTGAGGCACCTTCTGATAAGCAAGGAGGCAGAGAAGGTGGTATTCATTCCCTCGAGAGAGCAGCTTGGGATGCCTTCTTGTTCAAGTTCAATGGCAGAGATGTTTGGTCAAATGATGCATTTCATGTTTAGTCTTAGTCACTTTTGTTTTCAGGATCGAACCATAGGGTGCAAATGCCTATCCATGCCCGGATTGACAGATTCTATGTGGATGACTGGGCTCTTGATAGAGGGGGGACAGTTTGCATTGCACCAGGTGTTTCCACTTCCGACCATTTTCCAGTAGTTTTGTCCTCTGAGAGCCCCATCTGAGAGGACGGTCTCACAGTATCAGGATTCCCGATGCCTTATACACGGATGACACCCACACATAGGCAATCTTAGAGATTTGGGTTTCTCACATGCAGGGGGGGGTGGCCGGTCCTTCACATGTGGCCACGGCACTTGCCAGTATCAGCGACTTTTATCACTCCGTTGCTAGTGCTCGACGAGGTGAGGTACTCAGGCGAGAGATTGGTATCTGCCGGCAATTGGCAGCCTTGTAGAGGGAGGAGCAGAAATGACCATTTGATGCTTGGGTACAGGAGTGCCTTGTTTTGGCAAGGGCTCACTTGGAGACATTGCTTGATCAGAGAGCAGAGTATGCCTTCCATGCACGGGAGTCCTTTTGGATACAGATGGGAGGGAGAGTCAATAAACATTTTTTCTCTACACTTGGTCCCGGACATAGTAGAGAAAGTGTTAGGCAGCTTATTGACTCTGACGGCGTTTTGCAGTCTCATCTGGATACCGTCATGCACTTAGCGACAGCTTTCTATGCCTCCCTTCTTTCCGCAGATCCTGACACACAGGCCAGAGATGTGGCTAGAGATGAGATTTGGCAGAGAAAGATCACCTTGATAAGTTCTTCATGAGCTGGAGCAAGTCTGGAACTTCTTCATGGCAGACCGAAGTAGAAGGACAACAACTCCAAGAGAATGACGGGCAAAATACGGGCAGCAGCTCCAAGAGAATGTCGGGCATAGGAGCAGCAACTTGGCAGCAATCCCGAGGCTGATGGTGAGGGCAGAAGCAGCTACTGTTGGGCAAGCGTTTCGAGGTTGGAGCAGCTTGTGTATGGGCAAGCGGGCAGGCGGGACTGCACGAAAACAGTCCATACAGTCTGTACGGACTGTACGGCTTGCTTACAAAGGGCTATACGGCCTGTTTGCAGTGGGCTGGAGCAGTTGGAGGCGAAGCTACCAAGACGGCTGATGGCGAGGCAAATGAAGAGACCGTTGGCGAGGCATTTTGGGTTGAAGAAGGGGTAGTTGCTGGCGAGGTAAATCAGCTCCAAGTCAGCTCCCATTGATGAGGCTTAGGTAGGAGGAGAAGAGAGCTCAAGGAAGAAGAGAAGAGGGCAGCCTTCCAAGGAGGATGAGATAGAGTAGCTTCATTGGCCTCCCTCACCTCAACCTCTTGGAAGGGAAAGGGAAAGAGAGAGCATGGCTAGGAACATGGCTCTAATACCACATGAAAGATCATAGTGGTAGGAAGAGAAGCAAGCTAACACTAGGAATGGAAAGGATGTTGGAATATGAGGCCAAAGTGAGTCTAAAATGAGTGTTCTAGTTGGTCTAGGTGTGGTTTTATAGTCTAGTGAGTCCTAGACATGCCACATGTCATATTGGGAGATATCCCATAGACATTGTGACTTTCTAGAGTCTAGTGGCACACTATAAAGTGGTGTACTTGTATATTGTCGATCACATTAGTCAACATCAAGCTTTATATCATGTGAGTATTTTTTTTTTTTTTCAAAGAAAGAAACCTTCTATTAATGCTTGAAAGATTTTCATACAAGACAGCAGCCCCGAAGGTGCTAAGTATGGAAAAAAAACCAGAAAGGGTTGAAAGAAAAACCGGCTTGTTCCAGAGAAACCCAACTCACTACCTAGGGGATCTCTGGAACTGGGGCTAACAGCCCAGTGGGGGGACTATATAGCTAGTGAATCCCTCGTGGAGTGAAGATGTAGAAAACACCTGTAGCCCAAGCCGTGCAAAAACGAGCACGCCTCTCGATAGTCGTCCTAGAGCCTGGAGTCCCGCGCTCTCAGGTGGACCGTAGAGTGTAAATGATATCCTGCCATATGGCAACTAGGGTAGCCGCGGGTCCGGCCATCACAAGACTGCAGCGAGCCACCCAAATGTTCCAAGCCGTGATGTTGGCTACCACCTCCCAGACATTGTTCTCCTTAGGAGGAGAAGGAGCTAGACTGTCAGGGGGGACTGCCTTGTGGAGTGCGATCCTCTGGATGCTCTGACCCTATATCTGGTAGGCTGGGGAGATCTCATCAATCTGAAACGCGTGTCCTCCCTCTATCAACCAAGCCACCATCCCCCAATTATAGTCTCTATGACGACTCTGCATATGTGTCATGATCCTGAGGGCTCCCATCCAGATCCTCCCATATGTGTCATGATCCTGAGGGCTCCCATCCAAATCCTCGCTGCGGTACGACAGCTCCACAGGCAATGCGGGATAGTCTCCAGGGCACCAGCGGAGCAACAATGGCACTGGCCGTCCACTCACATCTGCTCCCAACCACGGTCCGATGGGCAAGTCCCCGTGGGCGGCCAGCTAGAAAAAGTAGGAGATCTTCCTTGGCTGCAAGCTGGGACCACAACCGTGTCCAGAACCTGGAGCGCACATCCCGGGGCACTCTCTGGGTCACCTAATGTCTCTCCCTCGAAGGGGTCCACCTCGACGAGTCCATCTGAAGCCTCTTGCCAATCCGTGTGGTGTCACATATTTTGGGGCATTCCCACCTAGTGCTTCATCGACATCATCATTGTCTCACAGGGATGTCCACACATGTGCAGTGGCTACTTGGAGGACATCTCTTATCATAAGAGATGTATTTTTTATTCCTACAGTTTGATGTATTTTGGGGTCCTCTGCCCTGGGTAGTCCCCCTAAAATGATATGTATTGAGTGTTTGGTTTTCATTGAGCCTAAAGGTCCTCTGCCTTAGATAGTCCTCCTAAAAAGATATATTGGTTTTCCTATTTTGGTGTGTGGGTTCCTAACATGTCCTGTTATGAAGCCAAGGGGGGATGTACTGTGGGAGCCATGTATTGGCTTTGATAGGTTTAGAGGGGGATGTATTGTGGGAGCCATGTATTGGCTTTGATAGGTCTCGTTATCAGGCCCAGGATGTTGGTGTATTCCTAGACCTATGAGCTGGTCGTGTAGCCATGCTATAATGTGAGCCTCTGAGAATGTTGAGTCTCAAGCCATGAGAGTGCTTGGATCAACCTCTAAACACGCTCATACTTTAGCCTTTGAGTTACATAGGGTGCACAGTTTGATGACCGTCACTCGCTGTCATGTTCTGTTCTTGGTTCCATTCCAATAGTCCCTCACCTTAGACCGTCATTGTCATGTTTTGTTCTCGGTTCCATTCCAATAGTCCCTCACCTTAGACCGTCATTGTCATGTTTTGTTCTTGGTTCCATTCCAGTAGTCTCTCACCTTGCCTTCATGGGGGGGTGTTGGAATATGAAGCCAAAGTGAGTCAAAAATGAGTGTATACATTGACGAAAATACCTCCTACAGATCAAGCTGCTGCTCCTCCCTGTGAAGCCTCCTGCCCCCTCCATCAGCCCCTACCTCACCCTCCTCCTCCTCTCCCCTCCCCCCTCGCTGCCCTCTCCCCTCCCTCCCCTCGCTGCTCTCTCCCCTCCCTGCCCCCTCGCTGCCCTCTCCCTCCCCCCCCTCCCCTCCCTCCCCTTGCTGCCCTCTCCCTCCCCCCCCTCGCTGCCCTCTCCCTCCCCGGCCCCCCTCCCTCCCTCTCCCCCGCCCCCTCCTTCACCCCCGCCCCTACCCTTCCCGCCCCTCTCCTCCCCCCCTGTCCCCTCCCTCCCCCTCCCCTCTCCTCCCCCCGCCTCCTCCCTCCCCCTCCCCCACCCCCTCCTTTCCCCACACCCACTCCCCTCTCCCCCCCCGCTTGCTGCCCCTGCCCTCCCCGCCCCCTCCCTCCCCCTCCCCTGTCCCCTCCTTTCCCCTCACCCGCTCCCCTCTCCCCCCCCTGCCTACTGCCCCTACTCTCCCCGCCCCCCTTCTCCCCCCCCCCCCCCCGCCCCATCCTTCACCCCTCCCTTCCTAACCAGCCCCCCCCCCTTCCTCTCCCCCGCCCTCCTTCCCCTTCCCCGCCAGCCCCCTCCCTCACTTCCTATCCCGCCCCCTCCTTTCCTTTCCTCTCCCCCGCCCTCTCTCTCCCTCCCTGTTCCCTCTCTTCCTAAACTTCTCCCCCCCGGCTCCTCTCCTCTCTCTCTCCTTCCCTCTCATGTTCTCCTTCTTCCTGCGCCCGTGTTCCAAGGCGTCTTGGGCAGCAATTTCACGGATGGAGCTTTTTCAGTGGTTCGAATCGGCCCTTTCACTTCGATTGGCGAATGGATCCCCACTCAGCCAATCTTCATCCACCTCCACCGGCCGCGAGAACCGTCATTTTCTCAGAAGACAAGTTGCAGCAGCTCAAGAAAGATGTGGAACTGGAAGGCTCCACATCACTTTTCGCCTGCATCTTTGGGTCACACCCTTCTAGATCACAGGCTAGAGACTGGATGCTAGCAGCATTATCAGGAGATCTCTCCCCACACCTCAGGGATATTCGACTTTTGGGACGTGGATTCTTCCAAGTGGTTTTCGACTCCTACGAGTCCACAGCCCTTGTTCTCAAAGCTAATCCTCTGGCTTTGGGTTCGAGGAGGATCTTTCTTTTGCCCTACACCTTGGGCTTCAATCTCGTCAAGGAGGACAGTCAAGTCACATCACTGTTCATTAGATTTCTTGATCTTCCTCAGGTCTACCATCGACTTCTTGCTACTATCAGAGCCACATTCGTGGTCACTGAGATCCCCCCACTTCCTGGCATGCCTTCTTCCTTGGCAAAGGCAGTCATAGCGGACGGGGTGCCTCGAGTTAGGGTCATTGTCTCTGACCCTAACATCTCAGATGACCACATCATGCTTCAGCGCCCAGATTGCTCTCTCTTTCGATAGAGAGTCGAAATTGCAGGTAGACAGGACTAGTGCAGGATTTGCAGGACCCTTGGGCACTTTGCTAGAGACTGCTACCCAAGGAAGAGAAAAAGACCCAAGAGGTCTTCTAGTGCGGTTCCTTCACGTATTACCCCAATTGCACCTCCCCAGTGCCCTGTACCACGCACTCCAGGACCACCAGGGCGCCCTGCTTCGTGCATTCCAGGACCACCATGGGCAACAGGGTGCCTAATGCCCGCAACACATCCAGTACCACGATGGAGAGCGATCAGAGTGGCTCCTTTACCTCAGGAGGAGACCTTTGATCCGGTTCGGATAGACGCCATCTAGACTCTAGAGGTAGATGCTGCTGCAACCCTAGACACTAGAGTTCCACATCAGGAGGGGCCTTTAGATGCACCAGTACCAACCCCAGTCACTTTGGTTTCTGATCATGAGGGGGCTACTGATACTTCTTCCCCACAGATTGTTCCTGGCACAGTCAGGATAAACGAGGGAATGCATGCACAGATGAGGACTCCAAATTCCTCTTCAGCCCTACCACAGGCCTCCTCAGCCCCCAGCTCCAGTTCTGCTGATAGAGGCCTAGCAGGTCGTTCTCCTCCATCTTCCATGAGTGCAGGTCTTCTTCGCACTCCTCGGCCAAACTTGCTTCTTAGGAACTCTTTTTCGGCACTGGCAAATTCGGCGACTTTCGTGGATGATGAGGAGTTTGTGCCCTCCACCTTAGGGGTCCCGGTCATTGGGATTCCTTTTGATAGGGCCTCCCCCTCAGCGGGTGTGGGGATCCTTTCACCTGTTGAGTTTCCTGTCCTCAGCAGGTGTGGGGATCCTTTCACCTGTTGAGTTTCCTGCCCTCAGCAGGAGTGTTTCGGCCCAGGGGAAGCTGGTCTCCTCTACTAGGTCAGGTAAGCCTTTCCACCCAGCATCCTCCTGTCGATGAGGATAGTCAGCTGGAACATACAGGGCCTAGGCGGAGTTCCACACTGTCGCCGTAGGCAGCTGATCTGAAATTAGCTTCATCCAGGTGTCACTGGTATGATATCCTTCTTATCCAGGAACACAAGTTGGATGCCAGTGATTGCTCTAAATCTGGCAAACTTCTTTCAGGACATACCTTCTGGTCGCCTGCTATAGGCACAAGGGTAGGTACTTGCATTTCGGTCTCTCCTTCTATTTTACCCTTGGTTGTTGGTCATGGTATTATCTCCCCCTCTAGAGCTCAATGGATCATTATTTTGATTGGAGGGCATAAGATTGGTCTTCTCAATCTGTATGCCCCCAACAACAGAGGGGAGCGAGTCTCCTTTTGGAAGGAGTTACTATCTTGGGCCCCCATTGCAAATTCTTGGATCATTGGTGGCGAATTCAACATGGTTGAGTTGCCATCAGACAAAAAGGGAGGTAGACAGGGTGGAATTCATTCTTTGGAGAGGGTAGCATGGGATGCCTTTCTCTTTCAGTACAGTGGCATGGACACTTGGCTTGATGATGCCTTTCATGTTATGCCACAGTCACTCCTGTACTCTTGGTTGAACAGGAGAGTACACATGCCCATCCATGCACGTATTGACATATTTTATGTAGATGATTGGGCACTTGATAGAGGTGGATCTGTATGCATTTCTACTAGGGTTACCACTTCAGATCATTTTCTAGTGGTGTTGCAGATTCTTGAGCCTCATCGGAGAGGACGCCCAACCAGTGTCAGGATTCCGGATGCCTTTTATGCAGAGGTGAGCCTCACGGAGGATATTTTACAGATTTGGGTTTCTCACATACAGGGTGGAGTTGTCCGCCCATCTCAGGTAGCTGCAACCTTATCCAGAATTAGTGATTATTAATATACATTCGCTGATTCCAGGAGACGTGAGATTGGTATATGCCAGCAGTTAGCGTCCCTTCAAAGGGAAGAGCAAAAGAGGCCCACTGATGCTTGGATTCAGGAGCGCCTTACTATAGCAAGGGCTCATATACAGATATTGTTGGATCAGAGAGCAGAGTATGCCTTTCATGCATGGAAATCCTTTTGGATTCAGATGGGTGGCAAGGTCAACAAACACTTTTTTTCTACTCATGGACCTAGACATAGTAGAGATAGTGTCTCGCAGCTTATTGACTCAGACGGGGTGTTACAGTCAGATCCTGATGCCGTCATGCATATAGCTTCATATTTTTTTGCATCCCTTTTTACTGCAAATCCGAGCACACAGGCCATAGATGATGCCAGAGAGGTTATTTGGCAGTGTATCCCTGTATTGGTGAAGGATGAGATGTATGTTTCTCTTGATGCACCTTTCACCAATGCAGAATTCAAGACTGCGTTACTTGCCCTTCACAAGGGTAAGTGCCCAGGTTCGGATGGACTTACCCCTTCTTTTTTTATTACTTTTTGGGAGCAGATTGGTGATCACATTACATCAGCCCTGCAGGGCGTGTGGGACTCTGGTGAGATGCCTGACTCACTTACAGATGGTCTCATTCATCTCATCCCAAAGGCGGGTAATAGGAATCTAGTGTCACAATCGAGACCCATCACTTTATTGGGCACTTTTTACAAGATTCTGGTGAAAGCCATCAGTATGCGGCTATAGGTTTTTCTTCCAAATTTGATTCATGACACACAGACAGGGTTTGTGCATGGCAGAAGTATTTTTGATACTATTTTCTCATTTTGGGAGGCCTCAGAATGGGCCATGCAAAGCCGTCAGAGGTTAGCCATTCTACTCTTGGACTCTGAAAAAGCTTACGACACAGTAGACTGGGATTTTTTAGAGGGTACTCTTTCTTGCTTTGGTTTTTCAGATGCATGGATTAGAGGAGTATCCTCTCTCTATAGATCAGCCCATAGCTAAGTGCTTATTGGGGGGGTAAGAGGAGACCGATTTTAGATCGGTAGATCAGTCCGCCAGGGATGTCCTCTTGCCCTTTTTCTTTTTCTGTTTGTGGCGGAAGCTATGAGTATCTACCTTAGATCTCAAGCTGATATTTATGGGCTGAGGCTTCCTCTTTGCCAGAAAGAAGAGCTCCTAGATAGTGAGTTGGCAGATGACACGGCTGTTTTTTTGGATGCCTCCCTCAGGACACTCACTTCCTTCCGAACAGCCTTGGATTTATTTTGCACGGTTGCAGGTGCACACATTAATTGGCATAAATCCAATGGTTTTTGGATTTGTGATGATGACACCCCGGATTGGGGTAATGATATTGGTTTCACTTGGGTACAGAGGGGTGTCTCCGTCAGATATTTGGGCTGCCAGGTTGGGGTGACTTTTTTATGGAGTGGTCTAGATGGCACTACTGATGTTACAGCCAGGGTGGCTTGGGAGACCTTTATTCTTCCTACAAGAGAAGGGGGTTTGAATATCATTGACCTGGATCTACAGTGCAGAGCTTTACTTTGCAAGGTTGTTGTGAGAGGACTTATGCTAGGACAAGAGCCTTGGAAGGACTTTTTTATCAAATGCATACAGTCTCGCACACCCACTTTAGGAGATGATTGGATACACAATACCAGATGGGTTTTCACCACAGCCCACCTTAGATCTCCTTCTTCACCCGGATCTACAGTGCAGAGCTTTACTCTGCAAGGTGGTTGTGAGAGGACTTATGCCAGGACAAGAGCCTTGGAAGGATGTTTTTATCAAATGCATACAGTCTCGCACGCCCACTTCAGGAGATGATTGGATACACAATACCAGATGGGTTTTCACCACATCCCACCTTAGATCTCCTTCTTCCCCTCTTATGGTTGCTATACTGATAGCATGGGCCAGCTTCAGGAGTACTCTTCGCAAGATTCCCCCGTCCACCCGTGAAGAGATTGAAAGGCAGCCTATCATGTGGAACGACAGCATGGAAAGCCTTCAGGAGGCTTCCTGCTAACCGTCACAGGCCCAGGTGGTTCATAATCTCAGAGGGAGTGTAGTAAGAATTCAACAGATTGATGCAGCCTTGCCCTTGGATTGGGTGGACACAGATGACATGCCTATTACTTGTTCCACCTGGATGGGGGCATTTTCCAAATCGAGCATTCCTTTGCAGGTGATTGCTTTACGGAACACACATGAGGATGCCCTAGTCCTTGATGTTTCTTCGAGGGGCAGGCTGTCCAAGTCCACAGATGATATATTGCTGGAGGTACCGTTTCAGCCAGTCAGGGTAGTGGGCTTCATGGAGCATGGCTCTCTTTCATAGTGGTACTTGGATCCTGACCCGCTACTCATTACCTTGGGCTCATGGAGGCTGTGGCTCTATGGAGGTGTCCCAATTAAGTTTTTGCAGTGGGACCCTGGGGAATGGAAGTGGATAGATGAAGGGCACTGAGAGAAAGTAATCCCCTTCTTTCGTTACACAGTCAGTAATGCCAGGAAATTCCAGCTCAGCTGTAGGGGTTGGAGGCCCACCAGAGCCACTCATTGGGAGAATTTTCAGAATTATGCAAACTTGCAGAAATTTTTTTAGCAGAGGCTCTGGAAATCCCACTAGAATAAAAAAATCACTCTCTTCTTTTGGCTTTCTATTCATGGTGGGATAGCAGTGAATCATTGGAGATCCAAGTTTGGGACCGACTCTACTTGCCCTCGTTGCCTTTTTGCTTCGGAGACAATACAACACTGCCTTTGGGATTGCAGACAGGCGAGAATCATATGGAAGGGGATTGCAAGACTTTTCAGCACTTTTGTTCGCCTCCCCTTCTATATGACCTGGGGATCAGTGGCTTGGCTCACTCTTTCAGGGCCCCATGTTTTCTTCGAGAGACATGACTCGTCTTGGGCTCTACACATCCGAGGACACTTTGTGGAGTCGTGCTCTTTAGAGGATGTTCCGGCCACTCTCTTCAGGGCTGCTCATTCCTCGGTTGACTCTCCATGGGAGGTTTTAGCTAGCATTGCAGCATGGCACATTTGGAGAGCCAGATGCACGGAGGCTATGGAGGGTTCTCAGGTTCACCCTTCTCAGATCTTGGCCAGTACTTGGACAGATACGGTACACACTCTGATGGCCATATGGGCGACCATGTAGGGATCCTCTCGAGCAGCCTCCTCCAAGAGAGCTACTTTTCTCAGGGATTGGAGAGACTCTCCCTTCCTTGCTGAGACTTCTATAGGGTTGAGTTGGCATTTTCAGCCTCAGCCTTGGTTTCTTTCCACCTCATTTTTCTGAGGTGTTTTTATTACATGCTTAGCATGATGTATTTCTGCTCAGAGCTTGCTCTAGCGAGTTTCCTTCTTACTTAATAGAAGTCTCTTTTTTGCCAAAAAAAAAAATTTGAGTGTACTAGTGGTTTCTTATAGTCTAGTGAGTCCTAGATATGCCACGTGTCATATTGGGAGATATCCCATAGACATTGTGACTTTCTAGAGTCTAGTGGCACACTATATATTGTTGTACTTGTCTATTATCCAATATATCAGTAAACATCAAGCTATCAATACATTGTGAGTATTTTGGTTATTGCCTTGCACTTGTACTTTCCTTCCTTTCCATTTTGCCTTTCATTATGCTTTTCATATTTCCATTCCGTTCCTAGCTAGCTACCATGTCTCTTCACAATTTGCACATGAATCGGAACCCACTGGTATGCGGCAAGTGCCCCTGCAGGTCGGGAGGCACCCCAGGTGGAAGGTGGTGGTACCAAAGGAGCGCTCAGTCGATGAGGAGCACTCTGGTGAGCTGTACCACCACTCTGAGGAGGATCGCCCTGTTGAGGTCGAGGAGCAGGTGTTGGACCTTTACCACCCCCCTATCGAGGCCGAGGAGCAGGTGGTGGACCTGTACCACCCCCCTGTCGAGGCTGTGGGGCGGCGGCTGTGGTAGAGGGCGGGGAAGAGGGGAGGAAGGGAGCGGGGCCGAAGGCGGGGGTAGGGAGCGGGGGCGGGGTAGAAGGAGAGGAGGGAGCAGGGGTAGGACGTGAGGAAGGGAGCGGGGGGGTAGAAGGCGAGGTAGGGAGTGGGTAGAGAGGAGCGGCTGAAGGGGAGGGGGCGGGCTGATGGGGAGGTAGGGCGTGGGCTGAGAGGGAGAGGAGAGGGAGCGGAAGGAGAGGCAGGGAGGGGGCAGAGAGGAGAGGGAGGGGCTGAGAGTGTAGGGGGTGGGCTGCGAGGGAGAGGAGGAGGAGGGAGGGAGGGGGAGGAGGAGGGGCTGAGGGTGAGGGAGGGAGGGGCTGAGGGAGGGGGGAGGAGGAGGGGCTGAGGGTGAGGGAGGGAGGGGCTGAGGGAGGGGGGAGGAGGAGGGGCTGAGGGTGAGGGAGAGAGGGAGGGAGGGGCTGAGGGAGAGGGGGCAGCAAGGGAACGGGGAGGAGCAGCAGCTTTTGTATCTATCCTCTTTGATTGTACACATGCGTATTCCCTTTTTGTTTGGCACATAGACAAAATCTTGCACCCATCCAATAGAGCTGACCTTCCCTATATTTGTGGCTCTATAATGGCCAACCTTCACTCAAGCCCTTATGCTTGCCTTTGTTGAATAGCTCGACATGGTGTATATGCAATGTACATGGGGTACATAGTTTCTTGATACGGCTATGGGAGAAGGCATGAGGAGCTGGTAGCTTACTGCTTGCAACTTTGCATGATGTTAGCCTAACTACGCTTTTGCATGATGTTAGCCTAACTATGCTTTGGCATAGTTTCTTGCTCGTGATCCACTAGGCCCTGGAGGAGATAATGATATCATGTCCAACTACTAGGGGATGAGCAGTTATTGAAATGAAAATGGAAGTCCCTCCTCTAGTGCCGATCAAACTAGACTAAAAAGTGTAATTTGAGAGCAACTTGCTTAACTTCTTGTAAAGTGATTCATGTACTTTATGTTCTTGGAGAAAAGAAACATCAATAGGGCCCCCTGAAGCCCCTGGATCAACTAATTATGAATCAATTGGCTTTGATGGTGATGAGGAACACCACCAATCCCTTGAATATTACAGCTACAATACTCGTCTCAGCGAGAGGATGAAGCATGGAACTGCTTTGTTGACAAAGTCGTGGAAGCATTGGCCCATGTGCAGCATATCTCCTGGCATATGTTGAAGGCAAGAGCTCCACTAGGAACTCCACTACGGGAACAATAGCAACATATTATGTGTGCGCAACAGAAGGTGACGTATTACCCGACAAGCTAGCCTCTGATCCAAGTGTTGCCTATAGAAGGAACAACGTCCATAAAGTATACAACGTCTGCTAGGGTGGTGAAAGCATTACCACATAATATGGAATTGGGGAGCCATCCTAGAGTGTGATGTCATGTTCTCTCAAGCTACTACTTCTGTGTGGAGGAGCCTAGTATGCAACATGCTGCCAACTTGAAGAAGCGAGATTCTTTTTCTTTCCGGAAGTCTGGCGGAACTCCAAAAAATGAGTTTCCTCCTTATGCTCTCCAACACGGGAGCAAACTGTTGTGTTGGAGAGATGCCCACCCCAACCTGGCATCCCAAGTACCTGATGGAAACACCCCTCTCAATCCAACTGAATCCTATGTCAATCCCCCAGTCTGGAGTGTCCTCATCACTAATCCAAAAGCCATTGAATTTGTTCCGATTAATATGGGCTCCTGCTACAGTGCAAAACAAATCCAAGGCTATTTTGAAAGAGGTGAGTGTATGTGGTGTGGCATCCAAAAAAACAGCCGTATCATTTGCCAACTCACTATCCAAAAGCTCATCCTCTTGCCTCAACGGAAGGCTCAGCCCTGTAATATCAGCTTGAGCTCTAAGGTAGTAGCTCATAGCTTCAGCCACAAATAAAAAGAGAAAGGGGGCTAAAGGGTATCCCTGATGGACCGATCTGGTAATCTGAAATATGTCTCCCCTGACTCCACTAACGAGAATAGGGCTATGGGCTGATCTGTAGAGAGCTGACACCCTTCTGATCCATGCATCTGTGAATCCAAAGCAAGAGAGGGTACCCTCTAGAAAACCCCAATCTACTCTATCATAAGCTTTCTCAAAGTCGAGGAGTAGAATGACAAGCCTATGGCCATTTTGTATGGCACATTCAAAAGCCTCCCAGAATGAGGAAATATTATCGAAGATGCTCTTGCCATGCACAAAACCCGTCTGCGTATCATGTATAAGATCTGGAAGAAAGGGCTGTAGACGTAAGCTGATTGCTTTGCCTAGGATTTTGTACAAAGCGCCCAACAAAGTGATTGGTCTCCACTCTGCCACTAAATTCCTGCAACTCCCTTTAGAGATAAGATGATGAGGCTCTTAGTAAGTGAGTATGGCATCTCACCCGAGTCCCAAACGCCCTGCAGGGCTGAGGTAATGTGATCCCCAATCTGATCCCAAAATGAAATAAAGAAAAAGAGGGTGTAAGGCCATCTGGACCAGGACACTTGCCCTTGTAAAGGGCAGAGAGCAGTCCTTAACTCTATGTTGGTGAATGGTGCATCAAGAGATCTCCAGTCACAACATAGGTAAATGCTGCAAATAATATCTCGAGCATCATTTCTGGCCCGAGTGTCAAGATTTGCTATAAGAAGGGATGCATAGAAATCTGTAGCTACTTGCAAGACGGCGGTATCCGGATGTGTCTGTAAAACTCCGCCTGAGTCAACATGCTAAGAAACGCTCTCCCTACTATGTCTGAGGCCAAGAGTAGAAAAGAACTGCTTGTGATTCAACCTCCAGTCTAGGTCCAAAATGACTCCCTGGCATGAAAGGAATTCTTTGCTCTCTGACCCAACAGTGACTGCTGATGAGCCCTTGTTGCAACAAGGCGCTCCTGAACCCAAGCATCTGTAGGCCTCTTTTGCTCTTCCCTCTGAAGAGTAGCCAATTGCTGGCAGATACCTATCTCTCGCCTGAGAATCTCACCTCTCCTGAACCGAGCAACTGAGTGATAAAAGTCGCTAATATCTGAGAGGGCGGATGCTATATCTGACGGGGAAAGCAGCCCATCGTGCATGTGAGAAACCCAAGTTTGCAGAACTGCCTCTTTGAGGCCCTCCTCTGCGTAAAATGCATCTAGGAATCCTGATACTGGCAGACACGAGGATATGAAACATACAGAACAATTGGAAAATGATCTGAAGTGGACACCCCAGGTGTAATGCATATTGTCCCACCTTTGTCCAGAGCCCAATCATCCACATAAAATCTGTCAATCTGTGCATAGATAGGCATCTGCACCCTCCTGTTCGACCAAGAAAACATGAGTGAATGCGGCTAAGTGTGAAAAGCATCATCATGCCAAGCATCTTTGTCATTGTACTGAAATAGGAAGGCATCCCACGCTGCTCTCTCTAGGGAATGTAAGCCACCTTCCCTACCACCTCATTTGTCCGTGGGCATTTCAACCATGTTGAAATCACCCCCAATGATCCAAGACTCTGCAATGCATGACCAAGAAAGCGGCTCCTTCCAGAAAAGGACACTGTCCCCTCTTGAATTGGGGGCATAAAGGTTTAAGAAACCAACCTTATGCCCACCAATGAAAAGAATGACCCACTGAGCTCTAGAGGGAACTATGATCCCATGTCCAATCACCAAGGGTAGCATAGAAGAAGAAACAGAAATACAAGTACCTCCCCTGGTACCCAAGACGGGTGACCCAAAAGTATGCCCTGAAAGAAGTTCACCCGCAATCCCTGACATCCAGTTTGTGCTCTTGAATCATAGGGACATCAATGGGGCCCCGAGTAACACCTGGATGAAGTTGGTTATGAATCAGCTGCCTACAGTGGCAATGAGGTACATCTCTAAGGCCCTAAATGTTCCAACACTGTACGAGCTACCTCTGAGGAGTCAAAAACAACCTGGAAGAAACCTCGCCCAAGTAGACGAACATCTGTAAGGTGCCCTACGAGGTCTCCAGGTAGAGTGGCGAGCATCGAATCCCTGGCCTCTATAACCTGGAAGGGTGGGACCCATGGATGCAAGCAAATAGCAATGTCGAGCTCTCCTGCTCAGTATCTTTTTTAAGCTGCTGCAACTCGTCTTTTGAAAAAACAAATGTTTTCGCGGCCAGTGGGAGTGGACGGAGATTGGAACCATCGCCAATCGAGGTGGGTGAGGCCGACTCGAGCACGAACAAGGTTCCTTCCACACTAAGCTGCCCTAAAGAGGAGGAGGAGGAAGGTGAGCTGAGGAGGAGGAGGAGGGGATGAGGAGGAAATGAATGAAAGGGAGGATGAGGAGGAGGAGGAGGAGAAGAGGGGGAGGGAGGAGGGGCAGGGAGCAGGAATAAGGGGTAGAGGAGGGGGGTATAGGAGAGGGCTGAGGCGGGGGGGTAGGGAGCAGCGGAGAGGAGAGGGGGGTAGAGGAGAGGGTTGAGGCGGAGGGTAGGGAGTGGAGGAGAGGAGAGGGCTGAGGCGGGGGGTAGGGAGCAGGGCAGAAGAGAGGGGGGTAGAGGAGAGGGCTGAGGCGGGGGAGAGGAGAGGGCTGAGGCAGGGGGTAGGAAGGGCTGAGACGGAGGACAGGGAGCGGGGGAGAGGAGGCGGGGGGTAGGGAGCCAGGGAGAGGAGGGGGCGGAGGAGGAGAGGGCTGAGAGGGTAGCGAAGGGGGAGCGGGCTGAGAGGGGAGGGGGTGGGCTGAGAGGGAGAGAAGGGGAAGGGGAGCGGGCTGATAGGGAGAGGAGGAGGAGGGAGGGAGGGGGAGGGGGAGGGGCTGAGGGCGACGAGAGAGGGGGAGGGAGGGAGGGGAGGGGGCTACCCCTTCATGACTTGACTTTACATGAACCCAAAAACCATTTCACTTGACCACACACTGGATACCCTTGCTCTAGAGGTCTGGTACAACCACATTGCATTTCATCATTTCCCGTGAAGTCCCTACAAAACATACTTTATTGTCTCAAAAAACTATACATCAGTTCATCATGCTTGTGAAAAAAAAATCCACAAATACCAAACGCCCACACCTACCCTAGATGTGTACATCTATGTGCCTACCCACAGCTATATATAGTGCTGAAAAACTTGATACGGTTTTTGTCCTATCACCGCCAGGACTCCCGTGGCAAGGGGAGTCTAGATCTTAGTTCCAGGTCCGCACCCTATGAGTGGGTCCTACTGCCCCCTGACCCCTGACGAGAGGCCGGGTTCCTCTGCTGGGGGACTCTTGCTTGCTACACTGGGAGAGGCACTAGGTCAGGGGCAGTGGTGGTGGAGGAGGGGGCAGACCGCTTTGCTGAAGAGGGATGAGCAGGAGGGAGGAGAGGGGGCCGGGTGGTGATGAGGGTGATGACCTTAGAGGGGGATGGAGGATGAGGGGAGGGGAGGCGGGGGGGTAGAGGGGGGACTTGGAGGAGGACGGGGAGGGGGAGGAGGAGAGGGGGGAAGGGAAGAAAAATCTAGAGGGGGGGAAGGCTACTCTAGAGAAGAAGGTGTCTGCGTCTGTGGTGGGGCTTGATGGCATTGCCTTGCATCCCCCAATTCTTGGGCGGGTCTCTCTAAGGGCACATCCAACACCTGCATCTCTAGACCCTTATGTTGCGGTGGGGACTACCTGTCTACCTGCTCAGTGCTCGTGGGGTCTAGTGCTAAAGTAGGGACCCCCTCTGCCTGTGGGGGGGAGGAGGAGGAGGGGGGAAGGGAAGAAGAATCCGAAGGGGGGGGAGGCTCCTCTGGCAGCGAGGTTGTCTGCATTTGTGGCGGGGCGCCCCTCTGCCTGTGTGGGGTGGGTCTCTCTGGGGGCAGCACCTATGGACCTTGATGCTGCGGTGGAGACTTCATGTCTGCCTGCTCGGCACTCGTGGGGTGTAGTGTAGTGTTCCCCTGTCCAAGGTCTCTAGAGAAGAATCACCTCCGAGAGGGCCTCTAGGTGCACAACAACTAGCCTGATGCTGGGGACCCCATCGTCTACTACTATTGAAGCTGCCGTAACCTGAGAGGACTCCAACACTATGCCAGAAGCCCCCTCTATAGAAGGAAAAGAGGCACTGGAAATCGTGGTACACTATGTATCATATCCATATCCTCCACTGTGTAACCATGGAACTAGGGGATAAGGTGTACCAAGCGTGGTCCCAAGACGATCGGACTCTGCTCCACCAGGGCCTAAGTGGTATCTAGGGAGCTCAGTTGAGCAAAAAGACACCCTCTCGTAGATAGTAACCTCTTGAACGTGGTCACCCTCTAGGGCTAAACCCACCTGAAGCCACTCTCGAGTCTGCCTCCTCGAGGGTTTCAATCCAACTATCCGGCCTACCACTGCTCTGTCCTAAAGAGGTTGAAGTGCGTAGTGAACCTGTTGCTTGTCCGAGGGGGAGACAATTCTTTATAGCTTTGAGAGTCAAGGATGCTGCCATGAGAGCAACTTTGGCTAGACCAAGAGGTCATCGTCAAGATTCTGCTCCCCGCCAAACAACCACTTACACTTTGCTGCCGAAAGGAGGGAGGAAGAAAAGAAGTAACCAGCCTACAAGGGAGATGCAAACTGGAGGGGCTGCAAGTATAGTCCAAATAAAAACCAAGCCTGACTTCGGAGCGACACACTCCCAAGTTCTTTATGTTGCCATCACCAAGATTCTGCCACCTGAAAAGAGAACCTGGGGTTTGGATTTGCTTGATGTGAAAGACTCTCTCAAAGCTGCGGCCTCAATGGGGGGGCCTCTTCTTGTGCTTACATTGGTACAGGTCCCGAGGGGGCTGCGAGCCTGCCCTCTACCACTGCTCTAACAAAGAAGCCCAAGAGGAAGGCTGCCTCCCTTCCTTGGAGCTAAACAACCAGCAAAGGGGGGGGGGAGGCCTGAGGGCCACCCAAGGTACAAGGGGGACGGTGATGCTTCTCTCCTCCCTTACGTTCTGGAGCTGATTGGCTGATGACCAAGTAGTCCCGCAGGCAGGGTCAGGACGGGTAGAAAATGGTGGCGCAAAAACAAAGGTGGGGACAAGACGGCCACACGGGCTGCTACGTGTGCCATCAGGATGCTGAGCATCGGACCAAGCAAGGGGCAAACCAAGGCAAGGGTGTGGGGGTGCGGAGTAGAGGGTTGAGGGGAGGTGAAATGCGAGGGGGTGAAGGTTGAATGGAAGGTGTAGGAAGGCTCAGACGAAGAAGCATGAATGTGTGAGAGTTTGTGTGTGCGTGAATGTGAGTGTGAGGCTATAGGCAAGCAGGATTGAAAGGCAAAAACGGAAGGCTTAGAGGAGGAGTGGCTTTACATAAAAAATGAAAATGGGTAGAGCGGTTGTACAGGAAAAAAAAAAAAACGTGTAGAAATGGAATGAAAATGGGCATGTTCGAATCGTACAAGATGAAACGGAAAGAAGGGGATAGAAACAAGAAGATTATGGACAGTGCAAGAAGGTTGAAAGGGAGAAAACACACAGCGGCAAACTGAGTGCGGACATGAACAAGGGGATCAAAGGCAGAGCAAGTATGAGGGGGGGCACGAGGAGGCTGCAGATGCTGGAAGAGATTCGAACAGACATAGGTGACTTCTTTTTTCCCTTGTAGGCTTTCTTTAAAATTTCACGATGTATTTATGGCGTAGGATATACATTGGCATGTGGGCTTGGGCCATGGGGTTTTCATTGATCAATATTTGGATTGTGGATCTTGGCCATAGGCATGGTAGGCTAGCAAGCTAGTTGATGCTTCCCTTGTGGAGGAGATTTCAGCAGACGTCTACTACTAGAGTCAATCCATGGACCTTACCCGTGACCTCTATGTGCTTAGGGATGAGCAGATTGTTCCAACGAAGGTGATGGGAGATGAGGGTCCTGTCTCCCTTTTTGGGTATGAGATGAATGAGCCCTCGGAAAGATAAGGAGCCATGGTACCACAGTCCCGAATCTCCTAAAAGGCTGAAGTGACGTTGGCCCCATTGGATGATGAAAAAGGAGGGTGTGATGCCATCATCCCCTAGGCATTTGCCTTCTAACAAAGCAAGAAGTGCCAATCAAAGCTCCTATGTCATGACACGGGCATCCAGGTAGACCCTCGTATCTATTTCGATCAGACAAGGCATGTTGGGCTCTCCATTTGGATGGGGCCTTTGGATGGGGCCTCAGCCGAAAAGACTCCCCCTACCATGTCTCTGGCTCATGATGGAGAAGAAGTGCTTATTGCATCTTCCCCCAATTTGTTTTGATCAGACGAGGCATGTTTGGCTCTGCATTTTTTTTTTTTCATGAAAAAGACTTCTATTAAGTAAGAACAAAAACCCGCGAGAGCAAGCTCAAAGCGGAATACATCATGAAATCATGAGGATAATAAAAAACCCCTCAGAGTGAGGTGGAAAGAAACCAAGGCTGAGGCTGAAAGTGCCATCTCAACCCTGTAGTAGATTCAGAGAAGAAAGGAGAATCCTTCCATTCCCTGAAGAAAGAAGCCCTCCTAGCTGAGGCTGCACGGGAGTCCCCCTACATACCCATCCATACAGCCATCAGAGTGTGTACAATGTCTGTCCAGATAGTCTGTCCAGATACTAGCCAATGTGTGCGAGGGATGAACCTGAGTACCCTCCATAGCCTCTGTGCATCTAGCTCTCCAGATATGCTAGGCTGCTATGCTCGCTATAATCTCCCAAGAAGTATCCACAGAGGCATGTACAGCTGTAAGAGGACGGTGTGGAACCACATCCAACGAGCAGAAATCAACCCGATGACGTCGAACCGAAATGGCCCGAGAGGAGTCAAGTCCCTCATAGAAAACCTGAGGTCCTGTAAGAGAAAGCCAAGCCACCGAGCCCCAAGTCATAAAAAGTGGGGAATGGGCAAAGTGACTGAAGATCCTGGCACGTCAAACAACCACTTCATGAGGTAAACTTTATTAGAGGCAATTTCCTTCTCATAAGTGGCACATAATTTCATCCACATCTGGACCTCCAAAGGTTCACTGCAATCCCTCCATGAATAGAAAGCCAAAAGAAGATAGTGATCTTTCTATTCCTGTGGGATTTCCAGAGCCTCCTCCAGAAGTACCTCTGCTGATCCGCAGTAATACCAAAAGTCTCCCAATGAGGAACTCTGGAGGGTCTCCAGCCTCTACTACTGAGCTGAAATCTCCTGGCATTACTGACCGTGTAACGAAAGAAGGGGATGGTCTTCTCTCGATGCCCCGCGTCAATCCACTCCCACTCTCCGGGGTCCCACTGTAAATACCTGATGGGAACTCCTCCATAGAGCCAAAGTCTCCAAGACCCGGTGGAGAGTAACTGGGGGTCAGGGTCTAAGAACCACTCTGAATCTGATCCCTGCATCAAAAGGCCTACGACCCTGATAGGCTGAAAAGCAGACTCAAGCAAGATATCATCTGTAGATCTGAGCAATCTGCCACCATCCTGGACACTGAAAACCAAAGCATCCTCCTGTGCATCTCGGAAGGCTAAGACCTGAAGTGGAACCCCGCCTCTCGAGAAAGTACCTGCCCAAGTGGAGGAAGTGAGAGGCATATCATCTGTGTCTATCCAAGCCTCTGGAAGGGCTGTCTCAATTTGCAAGATCCTCCCTGCACTCCCTTTGAGATGTCCTGTCAACCTTGACTTGGTTTCCTCTGGAAGCCTACGGAAAACTTTCCAAGATCCCAAAGAAGAAGCAGGTCCCCTCTCCCACCTGGCCCACTGCATGTAGAGTGAGGCACCCAGTGGTCTGCCACGATCATCTAAAATATTGTCGTTCCACATGATGGGCTGCCTATCAATCTCTTCCCGGGAGGAAGGAGGAATCCTCCGAAGAGAGCTTCTGAAACTAGCCCAAGCTTTCAGAATGGCAACCATGAGAGGGGATGAAGGTGATCTGAGGTGTGCTGAGGTGAAGATCCATCTAACACTGCTCATCCAGTCTCCTCCTGAGGAAGGTGTGCACCTCTGTATGCTGCTGATAAGAAAGTCCTTCCACGGTTTCTGTCCTGGCATAAGTCCTCGCACCACTATCTTGCAAAGTAAAGCTCTGCACTGTAAATCTGGATCAATAATATTGAGACCCCCATCCTGTGTAGGGAGGATGAGGGTCTCCCAAACCACTCTGGCTAAGGCATCTGCTGTGCCATCAAGCCCACTCCAGAGAAAGTTCCTGATCGGCTAAGGCATCTGCTGTGCCATCAAGCCCAAATACCTGATAGGCACACCCCTCTGAACCCAAGTGAACCCTATGTCAAGCCCCCAAACTGGAGTGTCCTCATCACTGATCCAAAAGCCATTGGATTTATGCCAATTTATCTGCGCCCCTGCCACCAAGCAAAATAAATCCAATGCTGTCCTGAAAGAAGTCAATGTCTGTGGAGAGGCATCCAAATAAATCGCTGTGTCATCAGCCAACTCACTGTCAAGCAGCTCCTCTTCTCTTCTGATGGGAAGTCTCAGCCCAAAGATGTCAGCTTGAGATCTAACATAGATGCTCATAGCTTCGGCCACGAATAAAAAAAGGAAAGGAGCAAGGGGGCATCCCTGACGGACTGATCTCGAAATCTGAAATCTCTCACCCCTTACCCCACCAATAAGTACCTGGCTATGGGCTGATCTGTACAAAGAGGAAACACCTCTGATCCAAACATCAGTGAATCCAAAGCGTAGAAGGGTGCCCTCCAAAAAACTCCAATCTACTCTGTCATAAGCTTTTTCAAAATCCAACAGTAGAATGGCAAGATTCTGGCCACTCTGCATGGCCCACTCTGAAGCTTCCCAGAAAGAAAAAATGTTATAAAAAATACTTCTGCCATGCACGAATCCCGTCTGAGTGTCATGAATAAGATCAGGGAGAAGTGGCTGCAATCGGAGGCTGATAGCCTTGGCCAGAATCTTGTAACAAGTCCCCAGAAGTGTGATAGGCCTCCACTGGGACAATAAATTTCTGCTACCTCCTTTTGGGATAAGGTGGATGAGGCCCTCTGTAAGCGACTCAGGCATCTCGCCAGAGTCCCAAATGGCCTGCATGGCTGAAGTAATATAGTCTCCAATCATATCCCAAAATGCAATGAAAAAAGACGGGGTGAGGCCATCTAAACCTGGGCACTTGCCCTTGTGAAGGGCTGAAAGTGCAGTCCTGAACTCTGTGTTGGTGAAAGGTGCGTCAAGTAGAACATGCATATTCGGATTCACCAACACTGGGATACTCTGCCAAAGAGCCTGTCTAGCATCCTCTATATCGTGTGTCTCAGGATCAGCAGTAAGGAGGGTGGCATAGAAATCTGAAGCTATGCGTAAGACGTCATCTGGCTCTGTCTGTAAAACCCCATGTGAGTCAATAAGCTGAGATACACTCTCTCTACTATGTCTAGGGCCAAGAGTAGACAAAAATTGTTTATTGACTCTACCACCCATCTGAATCCAGAAGGAATCCCGTGCATGAAAGGCATACTCTGCTCTCTGATCAAGCAATAACTGCAGAGATGAGCCCTCGCTGCAGCAAGGCGCTTTCGAATCCAAGCATCTGAAGGCCGTTTCTGCTCTTCCCTCTGCAAAGCTGCTAACTGCTGGCGAACACCAATCTCACGTCTGAGAATATCTCGTCTCCTGGTAGAAGCAACTGAGCAGTAAAAGTCGCTAATACCAGAGAGGGCACCGGCTAAATGTGATGGATGTGGCTGCCCACCCTGGACATGAGCAAACCATATCCGTAGGGCTGCCTCCGTAATGTCCTCCTCTGTGTAAAAGGCATTTGGAATCCTGATGCTGGCAGATCGGCCTCTCAAGTGAGGCTCTGAGATAGCCAGAACAACAGGGAAATGGTCTGAGGTGGAAACCCCCGCAGCAATGCATACCGATCCACCTCTGTCTAGTGCCCAGTCATCTACATAAAATCTGTCAATGCGTGCATGAATAGGCATCTGTTGCCTCCTGTTCGACCAAGAGAACAGGAGGGACTGTGGCTGAATAAGAAAGGCATCATCACACCAAGTATCTCTGCCACAGAAATGGAAAAGGAAGGCATCCCAAGCTGCTCTCTCCAAAGAGTGAAGTCCGCCTTCTCTACCCCCTTTTTTGTCTGAAGGTAACTTGACCATGTTAAAGTCACCTCCAATCACCCAAGAATCCACAATGGGGGCCCAGGAGAGCAAAGTCTTCCACATAAGGACACGTTCCCCTCTAATGTTGGAGGCATATAGGTTGAGGAAGCCAACCTTACGCCCTCCAATCAAAAGAATAATCCATTGAGCTCTAGAGGGGATAATGACTCCGTGCCCAACAACTAAGGGGAGAACCGACTGCGAAACTGAAATAGAAGTGCCTCCCCTAGTGCCCAATGCAGGCGACCAAAAAGTATGGCCTGAAAGCAACTTGCCTGACTTGGCACAATCTCTATAATCCAGCTTGTGGTCTTGAATAAATAATATATCAATGGGACCCCCAGTAACACCTGGATGAAGCTTATCCCGGATCAGCTGTCTACGGCGGCGATGTGGGACGCCACCTAGGCCCTGTATGTTCCAACTGATAATCCTCATCGACGGGAGGATGTAGAGTGGAACACCTTACCCGACCTGGTGGCGGAAACAAACCCCTCAACAGGGGAAGACCTCCTGCTCGAGGAAGGAGGGAAGGAACCCAGTGGTGGAAAGTCAATAGGGGAAAGAATCCTGGCACCTGAAGAAGAAGCCCTGTCAATAGGAAACCCAACCACTGGCTCCCCAAAAGTAGCGGGCACAAACTCCTCCTCTGGGAAATCTGAACTCTCTGCCAAGGCTGAAAACGGGTTCCTGTGGAGCAATCCAGACACCGGAGTACGAAGGATCCCTTGTGAGGGAAGAGGATCAACAGTGTAAGCTATCCCCTTCCCCCTATCCAAGGGAGGGAGTGAGGAATGCTCTCTACCCTGTGTCTGCCCAGCCGCGGAGATCTCTCCGTCCTCAAGAGGAACATCTGGCACTGCTGGATCTAAGGAAGAAGCTACAACTGGGGAGGAGGTCGAAGCTTCAGCGTCTCGGACTGTGCAAGGTGAGACAGGAAGGACAGCTCGAGGTGAAGCAGAGTCTACTAAGGTACCCTCGTGAACTGAAGGAGGGACCTGCACACGTTTTGGAACCCACTGTAAAGCGTCGCGTGTGCCTGAGGGAGGTGGGGGTCGAGGAGCAGGTGAAGGACCTGTACCACCCCCCTATCGAGGCCGAGGAATAGGTACTGGACCTGTACCACCACCTGACTGAGCAGGACCACCACGTGAAGAACGAGGAGCAGGAGCTGGACCTGTACCACCCCTCTGTCGAGGTCGAGGGGCAAGTGCCGGGTCTAATCCCCCCCCCTGTCCCCCCTGTCGAAGCCCTGAGGCGGTAGCTGTACCAGAGGGCTTCTTAGGCCTTTTCTTCTTCCTGGGGCAATCCCTGGCAAAGTGTCCCGAGGTCCTGCAAATCCTGCACTGGTCCTGCCTGCTTGAAATCTCCACTCTCTGGCGAAAAAAGGAACCATCCGGGCGCTGGATCATGACGTGGTCCATCTTGAGGTTAGGATCCTTGCAAAGGACCCTAACTCTAGGAACCCCATCAGCCTTGGTTGCCTCTGCTGCAGTCAATGGCAACCCAGGGAGGGGTGGGATCTCAGCAACTGTGCCAAAATGCTCCCCAATAACAAAAAGAAGTCGATGGTAAACATGGGGAAGCCCGGGGAACCTGATGAAGAGCGAGAAGATTTTCTTATCTGCCTCTACTGGGTCGAAACCAAGGTGAAAGGCTTCAAAGAAGATCTTCCTGTGTCCCAGGTGTAAAAACTCGGCCTTGAGCACAGTGCTCGCAGCCTCTGGAGTGTCAAAAACAACCTGGAAAAAACCTCGTCCCAGAAGGCGAACATCTAACAATCGAGGAGTGAGGTCTGGGGGGAGAGCCGCAAGCATCCAGTCTCTGGCTTGGGATCTGGAAGGGTGAGACCCGAAGATGCGTGCTAGCAATGTGGTAGAGCACTCAATCTCTACATCCTTCTTGAGCTGCTGCAACTCGTCTTTAGAGAAAGTGATAGTTTTCGCGGCCGGTGGAGATGGAGTAGGATTGGCTGACGGGGTATCCATCGCCAATCAAGGTGAGGAGGCCGACTCGAACAGAATAAAAGCTCCTTCCGTTCCAAAAAAGCTGCGGGGGGCAAGGGAGGGGAAAGGAGGCAAGGAGGAAGCAGGGGGGAAGGGGAGGGAAGGAGGAGAGGGGCTGGGGCTGAGAGGGGAGAGGGGCAAGCTGAGAGGGAGGGAGGGGGAAAGGAGAGGAGAAGAAAGAGAGGAGTGAGAGGAAGAGAGGGGGCAGGAGAGCAAGCAGGGAGGGGCGGGACAGCAGGGGGGAGGCGAGGGGCAAGCAAGGGAGGGGGCGGGATAGGGGGAAGGGGCGGAACAGCAAGGGGGAGGGGGCGGAGGCAGGGAGAGGGGGCGAAGCAGCAGGGGGGAGGGGGCGAGGCAGGGGAGAGGGGGCGGAGGCAGGGAGAGGGGGCGGAGCAGCAGGGGGGAGGGGCGGAGGCAGGGAGAGGGGGCGGGACAGCAGGGGGGAGGGGGCGGAAGCAGGGAGAGGGGGCGGAAGGGCAGGGGGAGGGGGAGGGAACGAGGGACAGGCAGGGGGAGGGGGCGGAGCAGCAGGGGGGAGGGGGGGGAGCAGCAGGGAGGGGCGAGGGACAGGCTGAGGGGAGAGAGAGACGGGCTGAGGGAGGGGGAGCAGCAGGGGAACGGGGAGGAGCAGCAGCTCCTAGCGAGAGATGGTACACTCGTTTTTTTCTTGGCTCTGCATTTGGATGGGACCTCAGCCGAAAAGACTCCCCCTACCATGTCTCTGGCCCAAATGGTTGGCAGTTCTGCAAGAATATGATTTTTCTTTCAAAATTGTAAAAGGGGGTTGTTCTAACTTGAAGAATGCTTTGATTGATTTAGAGGAGTGCCTTGATGTAACCCTTGTAGCAGTCATAGAAGTTGGGGATCCTTGGTATGGTGGTATCTACAAGTTTTTGACTGCTTTCTCCTTTCCTTCAGAAAGTACTAGCTATGAGAGAAAGAAGATCTGCAGAGATAGTAGGCGCTACACCCTCCTTGATGGGGTGTTGTACCGTCAAGGCATGGATGGGGTACTCAGACGGGCCATTGATGCAGATGAAGTGCCTAAGGTATTGAAGCATTATCATGATGGATTTTGTGGAGGCCACTATGCCAGTGACTAATGTTTGCTCTTTAGGGAGAGGAGGAGAAGCACCCCACAGACCCTGGATTTATGAGAGGCTAATAGTTGCACACCAAGTGGAGCAGCACCTTCTTGACCATGGAGTAGAGTGTTGCTACCATGCTAGGGAAGCCTTTTGGGCCCAGATTGGGGGAAGATGCAATAATCACTTCTTCTCTCACTAGCCGCTCTTGGAGGAGAACCGTCTGTCTCCTCTTTGATGCTACTAGATGGTAGAGGTTGCTATTGAGATGAAGTGCTGTGGTGAGACCTAGAAACATTTAGGAGATTCTAAGAACATGATTTCTATTGCTGATAATACTCTAAATCCTATTCATGGCTGCTTGAAATATCCACAATTTCCTCATCTGAGTACACAGAATCCTCTAAGAGTTCCTCATCTGAGTGCACAGAATCCGGTGTCCTAATTCTCATAAACTAAGATGTCAGTACCAAGGACAATGGGAAGGTGGTCGTGCAGCCCCTCTGTCTATTGTCGAATCTCACTGATCTAGAAATGTTCAATCCTGTCATGGATAGTCCCCCTGAATCTCCTGTTCGACCAAAGGTACTTGATATTGGCCCTGCTTGTTTGGAACTCATCCTCAAACCAGCCATCTCTTCCTCTGATCTCATTGTCTTATGGTCGTTCTTGTAAAAGATGATAAGGGGGGTAAGGAGTGAGGTGAGTTTTAAAATTTTAAAATTAAAGAAAATTGAATGAGCAGGCACTTTATTTACCCTTGCTGTTCTTGTAAAGGACAATGAGGGCGGAACGAGTTAGGTTGAGGTTTAAAAGCTTAAAGAAAAATGAATGAGAAGGGGATTTAGTACTCCCTGCTCATTCATATTAAACTCAACTAGTTCGTTCCCCCATCATCTGTCTTTTATGAGAACTACCATAAGGCAATGAGGAGACTCATGGATGGGAATCAGGACATGGCCATTTAAGGATCAATGCTAGCATTACCAAACCAGACTCCATCTTTGTTTCTTTTAGCTCTTTCAGAATTTGTAATCATGCGCACAATCTGTCAGCAGCTAGAATATTTCTACATGGATTAAATTCATATAAATATTCAATGCTTTTTATAGGAAAGTACCTCGAAAATGTCCATTTTCTCCATGGAAGCCTGCTTAACATGGTTTTCAGTAGCATTGTAGCTCATAGATTCACATAAGTCTCCCGGCCTCTCAATATCTTCATTCTTTTCAGATTGCAAGGTGGGTCTTTTGTGGGGCTTTATGAAAGCTTCACAAGGAGAGATGGAAATTTTATTCTTTTGAATATCATTGGATACCTTTTCAAAGTTTTCTATCAAAACCTGTACAAATACATTAATTACCTGAGTTTATTCAAAGCCAGTACATTTGCAATCTATGCATTATTTCCCAACTTCAACAACTTCAAGCGCAAATGCATGCCCACACCCACATAGTGCAAATAGTGCACGCAAGCGTGTTACAGCGAAGTCCTAGAGGTAATCTTCTTACAACAATTATGCTTTGAATTTCATCGAAGCACACAGAGCCTCTGAGTATCATATCTTGCTTTTAAAAATCTTGATGTTTGCTAGAAAAGGATATTATTTTTTCATATTTACTGCAACGTTATTTTGCAAGCATACAATAATGTTCTAGTGGACATTACAGGTTGAAATATGCTTTTAAAATTGGTCGAATTTCAGGGGTCTGTAAACATACCTCATGTATTGCAGGTTTGACACCTTTCAAAAACTTCTCTAATGGAGGGCCCATCAGTTTGTAGGCCTCAATTGTGACTTGTACAGCTGCATTTCTGACCTCTCCACTTGGGCTTCCAAAGCTTTGCATTATAAAAGACATCAGTACCTCTAAAGAAAATCCCAGACGATGTTGAGGCTGCAGACCAAAGGTGGGGATAGCAAGTAATAGCAATTGAAGACGTCCAAGTAGTGGCTTCCATGTTGCCTGGTGAACATGAAAAATACAGGTCAGAATTTATAATTTTTTTAACAAGCAAAAAAATCGAATGCTTTTGTCCCCACACTCATTACAGTTAGGACACATGGTATCTTTGGTACACTAAGGGGATTTTAGGCTTGAGACACCTAAGACATGTGTCCTAACCATGGGACAGTTAGGCCACATGGTATCTTTTGGTGCACTAAGGGGAGTCTTAGGATTGAGACACCTAAGACACCCTACATCTATGTAAGTGAGATCCATTTCTCACTCGGGGCATTCTCGGGAGTGAGCCTCCTAAGAAATAACTAGCTAGGTTGAGAGATTAAAGCATGCTTGTATTTCTAGCGGAGAAAAAATCACGTATCTTATACATGCAAAAACAGGAAAAACCTGCAAATCAGTTTCATTTGAAAGAAATGCTAACATTTTTACATATTTCTGGCACAGAGAAAGCATCTCTTTTTGCATGAACACAGTCACTGCAGACATAATTGCTGCATGGAATACATTTTTGCACCCATGAACTTGACACAATTGAAGAAAAGTTAAATCCCAAGGACACATGCCAAGTTTAATTTATCTCTAGGCCCTTTATGAGGGATTTGCCTTTGTTTAGTGCCAGATTTGCAGTGGATAATGCATTGTAATGAATATCAAATAGAAAGGAAATGAAGCAGATTGTAGCTTTCAAACAGCGAATTAGATCTCAAAGCAACACACTCCCAGCAGACATTATAGGCATAAGAATTCAAAATCATAACATGTCTCAAAATGAGGAAGAAAAAGTGGATTAGCACAATGACTAGCACAAGGAAAATTGGAAACAATTCTATCATGGGTCAAGCCAGCCCTGGTTTAAATAGCATTGTAGGTGGTTCTGCTCTATTGGTCTTAATGGACAATTTCGATGGCTACCTTGGGGATCCCAGGCAATAGTCCCTACGAAATCCAGCTCCAGCAGCAAGGATTGTGTCTTTTGCTGAATCTACAAGGTAGGATATCAACAAAGGGCATAGACATCATAGGGAGTGCGAAGCGCCAAAGGTTCTGTTCAAACAAGAGCATATTTTCAAATGCAATGATGTATACCATTGTTCGAACAAAGTTTTCAAAGCAAAAAAACCTTCAAGTAAAGTCATCTAGCTTAAAAGGTGTCCTAACAACCTTTCTTATAGAAACTATTTGGAATGTCTTGGAATACAATCAAACCTCCATATATCGATGACATATCTGCTGCTGGGGAGGGGGGGTCTCCAATTATGGGCTCCTAGAGTTGCTCCTCTACAGGCGTCTCTCAAACTACTCTCTTTCTCTCTCTCTCTCTCTCTCTCTCTCTCTCTCTCTCTCTCTCTCTGCGTCTAGCCCACTACCTGCGGCACTTTCGAGCCAGTTTGCTTGGTTTCTTTTCTTTTTTACATGGGTCCAGTCCCCTTCTGAAGGTGTTATCTAGGGGGTTTGAGACTTTTGCTTCTCCTATCCGGGGGGTCGTGGGCCCTGGCCTACTGCCTCTACCTGCCCTGCGGGGGAGGGGGGGAGGAGCCTGATCTTGGCCACGAGGGCAGTCTCTGGCTAAAAGACCCATCTGCCTGCAACGAAGACACTCGCCTAGTAACCTAGAAATCTAGGCAGCTGGTGTGTTTTATTTGAGCACATTATGTGTTCAATTTTTAGAGGATGAGTTTGGGAGACAGTGAGCTCCGAGCTGCTGCGCGCTGCCGTTGTCCATGGCTGTCTTGCTGCCCTGCCATTTCCACCCTTCCGCAGCCCTCTCCACCTCCCTGCCGGCCTCCTCCTCCTTGGCCCCCCGCCGTCTAGCTGCCTTCTCTGCCACCCGCTCCCCAGCCCCTCCCGCCATCTCCTCCACCTCCCACCTCCTCTCCTCCATCGGCTCTTCTCCCCCATCCCCTCCGCCCCCTGCCTCCTCTCCCTTGCCTGCTCTTCCACCCCCCCATCACTTCTTCCACCCTCCCCCCGCCTCGCCCTCTTCCTCCCGTCGCTTTCCCCTCTTCCGCCTCCCGTCGTCCCCCCTCGCTCCATCAGTTGCACCCCCACCGCCTTCTCGCCTTCCTCTCCCCCCCCCGCCCTCTCCACCTCTCTCCCCCCGTCTCTTCGCCTCCTCTTCCCCGCCCCCCCCCCTCGCCCGTCGTCCTTTTCCCGCCTCCTTCCCTACCTTCTTCCTCCTTCCCTCAGCCTGCCCTCGTCCGCTCCGCGCCTCGCCTCATCTCCACCTCCTCCTCTGACATCCTTCCGCCTCACCCCCCCCCGGGGCCCTTTTTATTTTATTCTTCCTCCTTGCAGAGCGGGAGCATTTGTGCTTGTTTGGTGAAAGAAAGTATTGGTGGTGACCCTCGGTCTAGCCAGAGGGGCTCTATGGCATCACCCTCGAATCCCACAGCCGTTAAGGTTCTTCTTTCCCCAGCTGACAAGCAAAAGGTACAGCAGGTAGTTCAGTCCCTCCAAGACAAGGCGATCGTGGGCAGAATTGTGGGCCTCACTCCTACAAGGAGCTAGGTGCGAGAGTGGGTCCATGCGAGCTTGGCACTAGACGATGACCACATTCAGGAGGTCACCATATATGGAAGAGGCGCATTCCTCATCCAGCTGAGCTCCCCTGACACTGCCTTGACACTCATGGAGCAGAGCTCCATCCTCCTTGGCCCGCATCTGGTGTACCTCTTTCCTTGACCATGGCTTTACAATGGAGGACATGGGCACGACACACCATGTTTCCCGTTTTTTGGTTATGCTCCGCTTCACTGGGCTCCCAGAGGAGTATCGAGCCATCCTTCACTGGTAGCAGATGATGGGGTCCCTAGGATCAGACTGGTGGTTGAGAGCCCAGAGTTCCTCCCAGGGTTGATCCTACTAGAGACCCTCAAAGGGGGCACACTTCACGAGCGAGTGGAGATTTTTGGGTTACGAGGCCAGCGTCTTCGTTGTTGCAGATAGATGGGTCACCTAGCCAGATATTGCCCCTGCGGCCAAGGCCGAGCCCCTCTCCCCCACTCCCAAAGAGCAGACAGAGTCAGCTGGCGAGAGCCCAGCACCCCTTAGACAGGATCAGCATGAGTCTTTGACCCCCAGGGTGACCCTCTCAGAAGGGGACTGGACCTAGGTTAAAAAGAAAAAGAAACCAAGCAAATAGACCCACAAGCGTCGCAGGCAGAGGGCTAGATGCACAGAGAGAGAGAGAGAGAGAGAGAGAGAGAGAGAGAGAGAGAGAGAGAGATGGGGCTTTTTAAGAGGCACCCAAGGAGGAGGAGTAGCAGCATGAGTCCTACGTGGAGATCCACCTCCGGGACACTACAGCCAGAGGATTCTCCCGTGATGGAGGTCTAGCGTCCGCACTCACCCTTCCATCAACAGCAGCACTAGCGATCCACGAGCTCCTGACGCTGCAATGGCAGAAGCTACGGATGTTAGCCTGACAACGGTTGAAGAGGAGCGAGTCTAGAGCCCCAATGAGCTTGATCAGCAGGGGAGGCCTGTGGTTGCCCCTACTCCCCCCTGCCTCCCTCCCCCTCCATATCTCACTCCCTTTCCACTCCCCCCCTCCCTCCTGGATTCCCTCCTCCCCTTGCCCCTCCTGCTATGGTCACTGTCACCACCGGCCCCCCTCCCTCCGCCTCCCTCCCTCCCCCTTCTCACTTTGACCCCTCCTCCCCTGCCTCGACATCCCTGCTTGTAGGCAAGGATAAGACGATGTCCCCTTCCGTTTCCTCATCGTAGCATCTAGTCCAGAAGGAGCTAGAGGCAGAAGGAGCTAGAGGGACAGGGCTCGTCCTCTTGGTCAGTAGCTCCCAATCTCCAACCTGGGCGTCCCTTACCACGAGACTTTTGGAGATTGGGACCGTGGGATTATCTGGAGATTTTGGACTCTTACCCTCTACCCCTGGAGGTAGCCTTGTGGTCATGCAGCTCCGGAAAGGAGGTTTGATCAGCGTGGCGGGCTCCCAGACACACCCAGTTTGGAGATTCCAGTTCGCATCCACAGGGTTGGAGAAGTGGTCCCTAGTGGTGTTTGATGCTATTATGGGAGATTGGATTTCATGGATGATGGACGAGTGGATGGGGCCACAGGGTTTGGACCTTTGGCACGCCCATGGTACGGAGGTGAATTTTCTGCATGGCTTCACGTGAGAGAAGCCGATGTGATGGACGTGTTCGGTTTTCAGGACGAACTCATCTAAGAGGCACCCCGAGGTACTCGAGCTGCTGCTCCTCCCCGCTCCCTTGCTGCACCCTCTCCCTCAGCCCGTTCCTCCGTCTCTCCCTCTCCCTCAGCCCCTCCCTCTCCCTCAGCCGCTCCCTCCCTTCCCCTCCTCCCCTTCAGCCTGCCCCCTTCCTGCTCGCTTCCTCCTTTCAGCCTGCTCCCCCTCTCAGCCTGCTCCCCCGCCCCCTCCCCCTGCCTGCTCCCTCGCCCCCTCCCTGCTGCTCCGCCCCCTCCCTGCCTGTTCCCCCGCCGCCTCTCTGCCTCTTCGCCCTCTCCCTGCCTCTCAGCCTGCCCCCCTGCTCCCCCGCCCCCTCCCTGCCTCTCCGCCCCCTCCCTGCCTGCTGCTCCCCCGCCCCCTCCCTGCCTCTCAGCCTGCCCCCTGCTCCCCCGCCCCCTCCCTGCCTCTCCGCCCCCTCCTGCTTGCTCCCCCGCCCCCTCCTTGCCTCTCCACCCCCTCTCTCCCTCTCAGCCCGCCCCCTCCTCTCCCTCTCCTCCCCCTTCCCTTCACTCCCCACTCCCTCTCCTCCCCCTCTCAGCCTGCCTCGCCCCCTCCCTGCCCCTCCCTCTCCTTCCTCTCCTCTCCCTCTCCTTCCTCTCCTTCCTCTCCCTCTCCTTCCTCTACCTCTCCCTCTCCTTCCTCTCCTTTCCCTCTCAGCCCTCCCCCTCCCAGCCCGCCCCCTTCCAGCTTCTCCTTCCTCTCCCTTTCCTATTCCTAGCCTGCCCCCTCCCTCCCTCTCAGCCTGCCCCTTTCCCCTTCAGCCTCTCAGCCTCTCCCCTTCACCCCTCCCCTTCTCTCCCCTTCCCCCTGCTCCCTCCTCGCCTCCTTTCCCTTTTTTCTGCCCCCCTTTTCTCCCGCAGCTTTTTTTGGAGCGGAAGGAGCCTTTAATTTGTTAGAGTCGGCCTCCTCACCTCGATTGGCGATGGATACTCCGTCAGCCAATCCTACTCCACCTCCACCGGCCGCGAAAACTATTACCTTTTCTAAAGACGAGTTGCAGCAGCTCAAGAAGGATGTAGAGATTGAATGCTCTACCACGTTGCTAGCACGCATCTTCGGGTCTCACCCCTCCAGATCCCGATGCTTGCGGCTCTCCCCCCAGACCTCACTCCACGATTGTTAGATGTTCGTCTTCTGGGACGAGGTTTTTTCTAGGTTGTTTTTGACACTCCAGAGGCTGCGGGCACTGTGCTCAAGGCTGAGTTTTTATAGGAAGATCTTCTTTGAAGCCTTTCATATTGGTTTCGACCCAGTGGAGGCAGATAAGAAAATCTTCTCGCTCTTCATCAGATTCACCGGGCTTCCCCAGGTTTACCATCGACTTCTTTCTGTTATTGGGGAGCATTTTGGCGCAGTTGCTGAGATCCCACCCCTCCCTGGGTTGCCATTGACTGCAGCAAAGGCAACCAAGGCTGATGGGGTTCCTAGAGTTAGGGTCCTTTGCAAGGATCCTAACCTCAAGATGGATCATGTTATGATCCAACGCCCGGATGGTTCCTTTTTTCGCCAGAGAGTAGAGATTTCAGGCAGACAGGACCAGTGCAGGATTTGCAGGACCTCTGGACACTTTGCCAGGGATTGCCCCAGGAAGAAGAAAAGGCCCAAGAAGCCCTCTGGTACAGCTACCGCCCCATGGCCTCGACAGGGGGGACAGGGGGGTGGTATAGGTCTAGCACTTGCTCCTCGGCCTCGACAGAGGGGTGGTACAGGTCTAGCACCTGCTCCTCGACCTTCGCATGGCGGTCCTCCTCAGATTGGTGGTGGTACAGGTCCAGCACCTGCTCCTCGGCCTTGACAGGGGGGTGGTACAGGTCCTTCACCTGCTCGACCCCCACCTACCTCAGGAACACGCGACGCTCTCCAGTGGGTTCCGGTACGTGTGCAGATCCCTCCTTCAGTTCACGAGGGTACTTTAGTGGACTCTGCTTCACCTCGAGCTGTCCCTTCAGTCTCACCATGCACAATCCGAGACGTTGAAGCTTTGACCTCCTCCCCGGTTGCAGCTTCTTCCCTAGATCCAGCGGTGCCAGATGCTCTTCTTGAGGCAGGAGAGGTCTCCGCGGCTGGGCAGACACGGCTGGGCAGACACAGGATAGAGAGCATTCCTCACTTCCTCCCTTGGATAGGGGGAAGGGGATAGCTTACACTATTGATCCTCTTCCCTCACAAGGGATCCTTCGCACTCCGGTGTCTGGCTTGCTCCACAAGAACTCGTTTTCAGCCTTGGCAGAGGGTTCAGATTTCCCAGAGGAGGAGTTTGTGCCCGCTACTTTTGGGGAGCCAGTGATTGGGTTTCCTGTTGACACGGCTTCTTCTTCAGGTGCCAGGGTTCTTTCCCCTGTTGATTTTCCACCACTTGGTTCCATCCCTCCCTCCTCGAGCAGGAGGTCTTCCCCTGTTGAGGGGTTTGTTTCCGCCACTAGGTCGGGTAAGGTGTTCCACTCTACATCCTCCCGTCGATGAGGATTATTAGTTGGAACATACGGGCCTAGGTGGCGTCCCACATCGCTGCCATAGACAGCTAATCCGGGATCAGCTTCATCCAGGTGTTATTGGGGGTTCCATTGATATATTATTTATTCAAGAGCACAAGCTGGATTCTAGAGATTGTGCCAAGTCATGCAAGTTGCTTTCTGGCCATACTTTTTGGTCGCCTGCCTTGGGCACTAGGGGGGGCACTTCTATTTCAGTTTCGCAGTCGGTTCTCCCCTTAGTTGTTGGGCACGGAGTCATTATTCCCTCTAGAGCTCAATGGATTATTCTTTTGATTGGAGGGCGTAAGGTTGGTTTCCTTAACCTGTATGCCTCCAACATTAGAGGGGAACGTGTCCTTATGTGGAAGACTTTGCTCTCCTGGGCCCCCATTGTGGATTCATGGGTGATTGGAGGTGACCTTAACATGGTCGAGTTACCGTCAGACAAAAAAGGGGGTAGAGAAGGCGGACTTCACTCTTTGGAGAGCGCAACTTGGGATGCCTTCCTTTTTCACTTCTGTGGCAGAGATACTTAGTGTGATGATGCCTTTCTTATTCAGCAACAGTCCCTCCTGTTCTCTTGGTCGAACAGGAGGCAACAGATGCCTATTCATGCACACATTGACAGATTCTATGTAGATGACTGGGCACTAGACAGAGGTGGATCGGTATGCATTGCTGCTGGGGTTTCCACTTCAGACCACTTCCCTGTTGTGTTGGCTATCTCAGAGCCTCACTTGAGAGGCCGGTCTACCAGCATCATGATTCCAAATGCCTTTTACACAGAGGAGGACCTTATAGAGGCAGCCCTGCAGATATGGGTTGCTCATGTCCAGGGTGGGCAACCATATCCATCGCATGTAGCCGCTGCCCTTTCTCGTATTAGTGACTTCTACCGCTCAGTTGCTTGTACCAGGAGACGAGATATTCTCAGACGTGAGATTGGTGTTCGCCAGCAATTGGCAGCTTTGCAGAGGGAAGAGCAGAAACGGCCTTCAGATGCTTGGATTCAGGAGCGCCTTGCTGCAGCAAGGGCTCATCTGCAGTTATTGCTTGATCAGAGAGCAGAGTATGCCTTTCATGCATGGGAGTCCTTCTGGATTCAGATGGGTGGTAGAGTCAATAAACACTTTTTCTCTACTCTTGGCCCTAGACATAGTAGAGAGAGTGTATCCCAGCTTATTGACTCACATGGGGTTTTACAGACAGAGCCTGATGATGTCTTACGCATAGCTTCAGATTTCTATGCCACCCTTCTTACTGCTGATCCTGAGACACATGATAGAGAGGATGCTAGACAGGCTATTTGGCAGACCATCCCTGTGTTGGTGAATCCGGGTATGCATGTTCTACTCGACGCACCTTTCACCAGCACAGAGTTCAGGACTGCACTTTCAGCCCTTCACAAGGGAAGTGCCCAGGTTCAGGTGGCCTCACCCCGCGTCTTTTTTCATTGCATTTTGGGATATGATTGGAGACTATATTACTTCAGCCCTGCAGGCCATTTGGGACTCTGGCAAGATGCCTGGGTCGCTTACAGAGGGTCTCATCCACCTTATCCCAAAAGGAGGTAGCAGAAATTTAGTGTCCCGGTGGAGGCCTATCACACTTCTGGGGACTTGTTACAAGATTCTGGCCAAGGCTATCAGCCTCCGATTGCAGCCACTTCTCCCTGATACTCATTCATGACACTCAGACGGGATTTGTGCATGGCAGAAGCATTTTTTATAACATTTTTTCTTTCTGGGAAGCTTCAGAGTGGGGGCCATGCAGAGTGGCCAGAATCTTGCCATTCTACTTTTGGATTTTGAAAAAGCTTATGACAGAGTAGATTGGGGTTTTTTGGAGGGCACCCTTCTACGCTTTGGCTTTACTGATGCTTGGATCAGAGGTGTTTCCTCTTTGTACAGATCAGCCCACAGCCAGGTACTTATTGGTGGGGTAAGGGGTGAGAGATTTCAGATTTCGAGATCAGTCCATCACGGATGCCCCCTTGCTCCTTTCCTTTTTTTATTCGTGGCCGAAGCTATGAGTATCTATGTTAGATCTCAAGCTGACATCTTTGGGCTGAGACTTCCCATCAGAAGGGAAGAGGAGCTACTTGACAGTGAGTTGGCTGATGACACAGCAGTTTACTTGGATGCCACTCCACAGACGCTCACTTCTTTTAGGACAGCATTGGATTTATTTTGCTTGGCGGCAGGGGCGCAGATAAATTGGCATAAATCCAATGGCTTTTGGATCAGTGATGAGGACACTCCAGTTTAAGGGCTTGACATAGGATTCACTTTGGTTCAGAGGGGTGTGCCTATCAGGTATTTGGGCTGCCAGGTCGGCTTGGATATTTCTACCACGCAGCAGTTTGCTCCCGTTTTGGAGAGCATCAGAAGGAAGCTTCTTTTTTGGAGCTCAGCCAAGCTGGATCTTGCCTCTAGAGTTGTGGTGGTCAACCAGGTCCTCTTGGCCACAGCCTGGTTTGTTTGTTCATGTTGGTGCCGTTCTAGGGACTGCATCATTCAGCTCAGAAGACCGATCAGAAACTTTCTATGGAGTGGGCTTGATGGCACAACAGATGCCTTAGCTAGGGTGGCTTGGGAGACCCTCATCCTCCCTACACAGGAAGGGGGTCTGAATATTATTGATCCAGATTTACAGTGCAGAGCTTTACTTTGCAAGATGGTGGTGCGGGGACTTATGCCAGGGCAGAAACCGTGGAAGGACTTTCTTATCACCAGCGTACAGAGGTGCACACCTTCTTCAGGAGGAGACTGGATGAGCAGTGTTAGATGGATCTTCACCACAGCACACCTCAGGTCACCTTCGTCCCCTCTCATGGTTGCCATTCTGAAAGCTTGGGCCAGTTTCAGAAGCACTCTTCGGAGGATTCCTCCTTCCTCTCGGGAAGAGATTGATAGGCAACCCATCATGTGGAATGACAGTATTTTAGATGATCATGGCAGACCACTGGGTGCCTCACTCTACATGCAGTGGTCCAGGTGGAAGAGGGGACCTGCATCTTCTATGGGGTCTTGGAAAGCTTTCCGCAGGCTTCCAGAGGAGACCAAATCAAGGTTGACAGGACATCTCAGAGGGAGTGCATGGAGGATCTTGCAGATTGAGGCAGCCCTTCCAGAGGTTTGGGTAGACACAGATGATATGCCACTCACTTCCTCCACTTGGGCAGGTACTTTTTCGAGAGGCGGGGTTCCGCTTCAGGTTTTGGCCTTTCGAGATGCACAGGAGGATGCTTTGGTTTTTAGTGTCCAGGATGGTGGCAGATGGCTCAGGTCCACAGAGGACATCTTGCTTGAGTCTGCTTTTCAGCCTATCAGGGTTGTAGGTCTTTTGATGCAGGGATCAGATTCAGAGTGGTTCCTAGACCCAGACCCCCGGCTACTCTCCACCGGGTCTTGGAGGCTCTGGCTCTATGGGGGAGTTCCCATCAGGTATTTGCAGTGGGACCCCGGAGAGTGGGAGTGGATTGACGTAGGGCATCGAGAGAAGAGCATCCCCTTCTTTCGTTACACGGTCAGTAATGCCAGGAGATATCAGCTCAGTAGTAGAGGTTGGAGACCCTCCAGAGTTCCTCATTAGGAGACTTTTGGTATTACTGCGGATCAGCAGAGGTGCTTCTGGAGGAGACTCTGGAAATCCCACAGGAATAGAAAGATCACTATCTTCTTTTGGCTTTCTATCCATGGAGGGATTGCAGTGAACCTTTGGAGGTCCAGGTTCGGAGCCGACCCTACATGCCCTCGATGCCTTTCTGCTTTGGAGTCTATTCAGCATTGCTTATGGGATTGCAGACACATGAAAAAGACTTCTAATAAGTAAGAACAAAAACCCGCGAGAGCAAGCTCAAAGCGGAATACATCATGAAATCATGAGGATAATAAAAAACTCCTCAGAGTGAGGTGGAAAGAAGCCAAGGCTGAGGCTGAAAGTGCCATCTCAACCCTGTAGTAGATTCAGAGAAGAAAGGAGAATCCTTCCATTCCCTGAAGAAAGAAGCCCTCCTAGCTGAGGCTGCACGGGAGTCCCCCTGCATACCCGTCCATACGGCCATCAGAGTGTGTACGATGTCTGTCCAGATACTAGCCAATGTGTGCGAGGGATGAACCTGAGTACCCTCCATAGCCTCTGTGCATCTGGCTCTCCAGATATGCCAGGCTGCTATGCTCACAATAATCTCCCAAGAAGTATCCACAGAGGCATGTACAGCTGTAAAAGGACGGTGTGGAACCACATCCAACGAACAGAACTCAACCCGATGACGTCGAACCAAAATGGCCCGAGAGGAGTCAAGTCCCTCATAGAAAACCTGAGGTCCTGTAAGAGAAAGCCAAGCCACCGAGCCCCAAGTCATAAAAAGTGGGGAATGGGCAAAGTGACTGAAGATCCTGGCACGTCAAACAACCACTTCATGAGGTAAACTTTATTAGAGGCAATTTCCTTCTCATAAGTGGCACATAATTTCATCCACATCTGGACCTCCAAAGGTTCACTGCAATCCCTCCATGAATAGAAAGCCAAAAGAAGATAGTGATCTTTCTATTCCTGTGGGATTTCAGGGCATAAGTGACTGAAGATCCTGGCTATCCACTCCCACTCTCTGGGCAAAGTGACTGAAGATCCTGGCTATCCCCATCCAAATCAATCTCGCCTGTCTGCAATCCCATAAGCAATGCTGAATAGACTCCGAAACAGAAAGGCAACGAGGGCAAGTAGGGTCGGCTCCGAATCTGGACCTCCAAAGGTTCACTGCAATCCCTCCATGGATAGAAAGCCAAAAGAAGATAGTGATATTTCTATTCCTGTGGGATTTCCAGAGCCTCCTCCAAAAGTACCTCTGCTGATCCGCAGTAATACCAAAAGTCTCCCAATGAGGAACTCTGGAGGGTCTCCAGCCTCTACTACTGAGCTGAAATCTCCTGGCATTACTGACCGTGTAACGAAAGAAGGGGATGGTCTTCTCTCGATGCCCCGCGTCAATCCACTCCCACTCTCCAGGGTCCCACTGTAAATACCTGATGGGAACTCCTCCATAGAGCCAGAGCCTCCAAGACCCGGTGGAGAGTAACTGGGGGTCAGGGTCTAAGAACCACTCTGAATCTGATCCCTGCATCAAAAGGCCTACAACCCTGATAGGCTGAAAAGCAGACTCAAGCAAGATGTCCTCTGTAGATCTGAGCAATCTGCCACCATCCTGGACACTGAAAACCAAAGCATCCTCTTGTGCATCTCGGAAGGCTAAGACCTGAAGTGGAACCCCGCCTCTCGAGAAAGTACCTGCCCAAGTGGAGGAAGTGAGAGGCATATCATCTGTGTCTATCCAAGCCTCTGGAAGGGCTGCCTCAATCTGCAAGATCCTCCCTGCACTCCCTCGGAGATGTCCTGTCAACCTTGATTTGGTTTCCTCTGGAAGCCTACGGAAAGCTTTCCAAGATCCCAAAGAAGAAGCAGGTCCCCTCTCCCACCTGGCCCACTGCATGTAGAGTGAGGCACCCAGTGGCCTGCCAAGAACATCTAAAATACTGTCGTTCCACATGATGGGCTGCCTATCAATCTCTTCCCGGGAGGAAGGAGGAATCCTCCGAAGAGAGCTTCTGACACTAGCCCAAGCTTTCAGAATGGCAACCATGAGAGGGGATGAAGGTGACCTAAGGTGTGCTGTGGTGAAGATCCATCTAACACTGCTCATCCAGTCTCCTCCTGAGGAAGGTGTGCACCTCTGTATGCTGCTGATAAGAAAGTCCTTCCACGGTTCCTGTCCTGGCATAAGCCCTCGCACCACTATCTTGCAAAGTAGAGCTCTGCACTGTAAATCTGGATCAATAATATTGAGACCCCCATCCTGTGTAGGGAGGATGAGGGTCTCCCAAGCCACTCTGGCTAAGGCATCTGCTGTGCCATCAAGCCCACTCCAGAGAAAGTTCCTGATCGGTCTTCTGAGTTGAATGATGCAGTCCCTAGAACGGCACCAACATGAACAAATAAACCAGGTAGTGGCCGAGAGGATCTGGTTGACCACCACAACTCTAGAGGCAAGATCCAGCTTGGCTGAGCTCCAAAAGAGAAGCTTCCTTCTGATGCTCTCCAACACGGGAGCAAACTGCTGCGTGGTAGAAATACCCAAGCCGACCTGGCAGCCCAAATACCTGATAGGCACACCCCTCTGAACCCAAGTGAACCCTATGTCAAGCCCCCAAACTAGAGTGTCCTCATCACTGATCCAAAAGCCATTGGATTTATGCCAATTTATCTGCGCCCCTGCCGCCAAGCAAAATAAATCCAATGCTGTCCTAAAAGAAGTGAGCGTCTGTGGAGAGGCATCCAAATAAATCGCTGTGTCATCAGCCAACTCACTGTCAAGCAGCTCCTCTTCTCTTCTGATGGGAAGTCTCAGCCCAAAGATGTCAGCTTGAGATCTAACATAGATACTCATAGCTTCGGCCACGAATAAAAAAAGGAAAGGAGCAAGGGGGCATCCCTGATGGACTGATCTCGAAATCTGAAATCTCTCACCCCTTACCCCACCAATAAGTACCTGGCTATGGGCTGATCTATACAAAGAGGAAACACCTGTGATCCAAACATCAGTGAATCCAAAGCGTAGAAGGGTGCCCTCCAAAAAACTCCAATCTACTCTGTCATAAGCTTTTTCAAAATCCAACAGTAGAATGGCAAGATTCTGGCCACTCTGCATGGCCCACTCTGAAGCTTCCCAGAAAGAAAAAATGTTATCAAAAATACTTCTGCCATGCACAAATCCCGTCTGAGTGTCATGAATAAGATCAGGGAGAAGTGGCTGCAATCGGAGGCTGATAGCCTTGGCCAGAATCTTGTAACAAGTCCCCAGAAGTGTGATAGGCCTCCACTGGGACAATAAATTTCTGCTACCTCCTTTTGGGATAAGGTGGATGAGGCCCTCTGTAAGCGACTCAGGCATCTCGCCAGAGTCCCAAATGGACTGCATGGCTGAAGTAATATAGTCTCCAATCATATCCCAAAATGCAATGAAAAAAGACGGGGTGAGGCCATCTAAACCTGGGCACTTGCCCTTGTGAAGGGCTGAAAGTGCAGTCCTGAACTCTGTGTTGGTGAAAGGTGCGTCAAGTAGAACATGCATATCCGGATTCACCAACACTGGGATACTCTGCCAAATAGCCTGTCTAGCATCCTCTATATCGTGTGTCTCAGGATCAGCAGTAAGGAGGGTGGCATAGAAATCTGAAGCTATGCGTAAGATGTCATCTGGTTCTGTCTGTAAAACCCCATGTGAGTCAATAAGCTGAGATACACTCTCTCTACTATGTCTAGGGCCAAGAGTAGAGAAAAAGTGTTTATTGACTCTACCACCCATCTGAATCCAGAAGGACTCCCGTGCATGAAAGGCATACTCTGCTCTCTGATCAAGCAATAACTGCAAATGAGCCCTCACTGCAGCAAGGCGCTCCTGAATCCAAGCATCTGAAGGCCGTTTCTGCTCTTCCCTCTGCAAAGCTGCTAACTGCTGGCGAACACCAACCTCACGTCTGAGAATATCTCATCTCCTGGTAGAAGCAACTGAGCAATAAAAGTCGCTAATACCAGAGAGGGCAGTGGCTAAATGTGATGGATGTGGCTGCCCACCCTGGACATGAGCAAACCATATCCGTAAGGTCCTCCTCTGTGTAAAAGGCATCTGGAATCCTGATGCTGGCAGATCGGCCTCTCAAGTGAGGCTCTGAGATAGCCAGAACAACAGGGAAGTGGTCTGAAGTGGAAACCCCCGCAGCAATGCATACCGATCCACCTCTGTCTAGTGCCCAGTCATCTACATAAAATCTATCAATGCGTGCATGAATAGGCATCTGTTGCCTCCTGTTCGACCAAGAGAACAGGAGGGACTGTGGCTGAATAAGGAAGGCATCATCACACCAAGTATCTCTGCCATAGAAATGGAAAAGGAAGGCATCCCAAGCTACTCTCTCCAAAGAGTGAAGTCCGCCTTCTCTACCCCCTTTTTTGTTTGACGGTAACTCGACCATGTTAAAGTCACCTCCAATCACCCAAGATTCCACAATGGGGGCCCAGGAGAGCAAAGTCTTCCACATAAGGACACGTTCCCCTCTAATGTTGGAGGCATAAAGGTTGAGGAAGCCAACCTTACGCCCTCCAATTAAAAGAATAATCCACTGAGCTCTAGAGGGGATAATGACTCCGTGCCCAACAACTAAGGGGAGAACCGACTGCGAAACTGAAATAGAAGTGCCTCCCCTAATGCCCAAGGCAGGCGACCAAAAAGTATGGCCAGAAAGCAACTTGCCTGACTTGGCACAATCTCTATAATCCAGCTTGTGCTCTTGAATAAATAATATATCAATGGAACCCCCAGTAACACCTGGATGAAGCTGATCCCGGATCAGCTGTCTACGGCGGCAATGTGGGACGCCACCTAGGCCCTGTATGTTCCAACTGATAATCCTCATCGACGGGAGGATGTAGAGTGGAACACCTTACCTGACCTAGTGGCGGAAACAAACCCCTCAACAGGGGAAGACCTCCTGCTCGAGGAGGGAGGGAAGGAACCCAGTGGTGGAAAATCAATAGGGGAAAGAATCCTGGCACTTGAAGAAGAAGCCCTGACAATAGGAAACCCAACCACTGGCTCCCCAAAAGTAGCGGACACAAACTCCTCCTCTGGGAAATCTGAACTCTCTGCCAGGGCTGAAAATGAGTTCCTGTGGAGCAAGCCAGACACCGGAGTACGAAGGATCCCTTGTGAGGGAAGAGGATCAACAGTGTAAGCTATCCCCTTCCCCCTATCCAAGGGAGGGAGTGAGGAATGCTCTCTATCCTGTGTCTGCCCAGCCGCGGAGATCTCTCCGTGCTCAAGAGGAGCATCTGGCACTGCTGGATCTAAGGAAGAAGCTGCAACTGGGGAGGAGGTCGAAGCTTCAGCGTCTCGGACTGTGCAAGGTTAGACAAGAGGGACAGCTCGAGGTGAAGCAGAGTCTACTAAGGTACCCTCGTGAACTGAAGGAGGGACCTGCACACGTACTGGAACCCACTGTAAAGCGTCGCGTGTGCCTGAGGGAGGTGGGGGTCGAGGAGCAGGTGAAGGACCTGTACCACCCCCCTGTCGAGGCCGAGGAATAGGTACTGGACCTATACCACCACCTGATTGAGCAGGACCGCCACGTGAAGAACGAGGAGCAGGAGCTGGACCTGTACCACCCCTCTGTCGAGGTCGAGGGGCAAGTCCCGGGTCTAATCCCCCCCCCTGTCCCCCCTGTCGATGCCCTGAGGCGGTAGCTGTACCAGAGGGCTTCTTGGGCCTTTTCTTCTTCGTGGGGCAAATCCTGCACTGGTCTTGCCTGCCTAAAATCTCCACTCTCTGGCGAAAAAAGGAACCATCCGGGCGCTGGATCATGACGTGGTCCATCTTGAGGTTAGGATCCTTGCAAAGGACCCTAACTCTAGGAACCCCATCAGCCTTGGTTGCCTCTGCTGCAGTCAATGGCAACCCAGGGAGGGGTGGGATCTCAGCGACTGCGCCAAAATGCTCCCCAATAACAGAAAGAAGTCGATGGTAAACCTGGGGAAGCCCGGGGAACCTGATGAAGAGCAAGAAGATTTTCTTATCTGCCTCTACTGGGTCGAAACCAATGTGAAAGGCTTCAAAGAAGATCTTCCTGTGTCCCAGGTGTAAAAACTCGGCCTTGAGCACAGTGCTCGCAGCCTCTGGAGTGTCAAAAACAACTTGGAAAAAACCTCGTCCCAGAAGGCGAACATCTAACAATCGAGGAGTGAGGTCTGGGGGGAGAGCCGCAAGCATCCAGTCTCTGGCTTGGGATCTGGAGGGGTGAGACCCGAAGATGCGTGCTAGCAACGTGGTAGAGCATTCAATCTCTACATCCTTCTTGAGCTGCTGCAACTCATCTTTAGAGAAAGTGATAGTTTTCACGGTCGGTGGAGGTGGAGTAGGATTGGCTGACGGGGTATCCATCGCCAATCAAGGTGAGGAGGCCGACTCTAACAAATTAAAGGCTCCTTCCGTTCCAAATAAGCTGTGGGAGAAAAGGGGGCAGAAGGAGGGGAAAGGAGGCAAGGAGGAAGCAGGGGGGAAGGGGAGGGAAGGAGGAGAGGGGCTGGGGCTGAGAGGGGATAGGGGCAAGCTGAAAGGGAGGGAGGGGGCGTTGGAGGGGAGGGCTAAGAGGGAAAGGAGAGGAGAAGAAGGAGAGGGGAAGGAGAGAAGGGAAGGGCAGGAGAGGGGGGGGGGGGAGGGGGCGGAGAAGCAGGGAGGAGGCGGGGGGAGCAGGCTGAGAGGTAGGGAGAGGACTGAGAGGAAGAGAGGGGGCGGGAGAGCAGGTAGGGAGGGGGCGGGACAGCAGGGAGGGGGCGGAACAGCAGGGGGGAGGCAAAGGGCAAGCAAGGGAGGGGCCGGGACAGGGGGAAGGGGCGGAACAGCAGGGGGGAGGGGGCGGAGGCAGGGAGAGGGGGCGGAACAGCAGCGGGGAGGGGGCGGAAGCAGGGAGAGGGGGCGGAAGGGCAGGGGGAGGGAACGAGGGACAGGCAGGGGGAGGGGGCGGAGCAGCAGGGGGGGAGGGGGGGGAGCAGCAGGGAGGGGGCGAGGGACAGGCTGAGGGGAGAGAGAGAGGGACGGGCTGAGGGAGGGGGAGCAGCAGGGGAACGGGGAGGAGCAGCAGCTCCAGGATGGGACTGTGCAGAGAATGCTTATCCATAGCACATTGAAGGCTCTCAAGTCCAAAAACCGGTTTCCTAAGAAATGGCTTGGCCAAGTATGTGCCAATCACACACGCGGCAAGGATGATTTGGATGGGGGTAGCCAAAATTTTCAGTCACTTTGCCCATTCCCCATTTTTTATGACATGGGGCTTGGTGGCTTGGCTTTCTCTTACAGGACCTTAGGTTTTCTATGAGAGAGTCGACTCCTCTAGGGCCATTTCGGTTCGACGTCATCGGATTGAGTCCTGTTCGTTGGATGTGGTACCACACCTTCCTTTTACAACTGTACGATCAATGTCTCGTGTCTTATATGTGATTAGAATTACCACTATATGCTTCATTACAGTTTACAACTGTGCATCTATACAATATTTAAGCTCTCATACACAAATCATTGCCAGATTTGAGATGCCCAAAGCTTAATCTGCAAAAAATGTAGAAGTCTTAGCAACACAAACAGAATTAGAAGACATTTTAATCCAATGTAGAGAACAGACTCCTTGGTTTTAGCCTATTGGCAGCCTACTGATACTGGGCTCCAAAAAACAATCAAGAAAAGGTTTCATGATTGTATTTCAGAGGATGGTGTTGAAAGTTACAATATGAGAAACATCAATTAGCATCAGGAAAAGGTTTTGTGGTTGTATTTCAGAGGGTGGTGTTAAAATTTTATCTAGTAAGAAACCAAGAAACTTACGTCTGAAGGGAGAGAGGCATAGCGGCAATTGATAATGGCTAGATGATGTCAGGCTAGTCATGGAATAAGGTCTTATGGATAATGGGGCTAAGGTTAGGCAGGTATTTTCAATTCGGGTCACTTTTATGTAAGGGCATCTTATAGTGGGAACATGGATGGCAATGAAGCTGCCCTGCCCATTGTGCAAGGGGCTATTGTGCAATGGATATTGTCCAGTTTTAGGAATGAATATCAGTAAACTGTCCCTTTGCCTGTGGATATTGTGCATGGGAGGGCAGAAGAGTGTGGCTTCGTAGTCCTTGTAGGATGATCAGATTAGGTTATGGATATAGTTTTTTCCTAAGCATTGGCTTTGTATTGCTAGTTCAGCCCTTCAAAATTTTTGGATGTTCTGCTTAAAACTTTGAATGAATTTCGTTTTCAGAGAAGAGTTGACCAACTGCAGACAAGATTTGGCCAACTCCAGAGAGGAAGATTTCGTTTTCAGTGAAGATTTGACGAACTCTAGAGAGGAGGATGGATCAAATGACCAAGTCGAGGAAGAAAGGTAATCTGTGGATACTTCTTGGGAGATTCTAGCGAGCATAGCATCCTGGCATATCTGGAGAGCCAGATGCACAGAGGCTTTGGAGGGTACTCGGTTCATCCCTCGCACACATTGGCTAGTATCTGGACAGACATCATACATACTTTGATGGCCGTATGGACGGGTATGCAAGGGGACTCCCGTGCAGCCTCAGCTAGGAGGGCTTCTTTCTTCAGGGAATGGAAGGATTCTCCTTTCTTCTCTGAAACTACTACAGGGTTGAGGTGGCACTTTCAGCCTCAGCCTTGGTTGTTTTCCACCTCACTCTGAGGGGGTTTTTAATTTATCCTCATGATTTCATGATGTATTCCGCTTTGAGCTTGCTCTCGTGGGTTTTTTCTCTTACTTAATAGAAGTCTTTTTCTTGGGAAAAAAAAAAAGAGAAGCCGATGTGTGGTTTGGCCGTAGGAGTTATCAGATTGCTGCTTGAGGCAAAGGTTGATTAGGCATACTACTGGCCACTCCAGAAAAGTGCGGAGTTGTTTGGGGTGGAAGTCTCCTTCATGATGAAGTGGGCACGGAAGATTGGCATTGAGCCAGTATCCACCTTAGTACGTCGACCTACAGACATGGACTACTCGCCCTCCAAACCCTCGGCAAAGTCACATAAGGCAGTCTTTCTAGAACAGGAACCCACTCATAGGAGAGCCTTGTTTTTTGCATCCCCGTCCTTGTGAGTTGGACCATAGTGAGTTGGAACGTGCACGGGCTCCACGACCGTGCTCGTAGTCAACCGCAGTACTTGATCCTTCGGCAGGAGTTGCAGAGGGCAATGGTAGGGCGGATAGTGGACATCCTTTTGATTCAAGAGCATGTGTTCTCAACATCAGACATCAGAGAACGACACCACCTCCTCTCAGGGAGAGGTCCGGAGGTGTGGTCCCCTGCAGTACGACGGAGCGGAGGGATCTGCATCTTCATCTCATAGACAGTGGCTCCAGAGGTCTATGATCAGGGTGAGCTTATCCCAGGATGGGCCTTTTGGAGGAGGCTTTCAGAGTGTCTTCCCGATGTAGATTCCTAGATTGTTGGAGGGGACAAGTAGGGCGGTGCCTCATTCTCTGAGATGCCAGTAGTAGAGCGGAGCACATGGGAGTAGCTCATTTTCATGATCAGTGGCAGAGACCCGTGGCAAGAGCCAGATTTCAGCAGGATACCTGATGGCCTCCTCTTCTCTTTCGGACAGAGGAGACATGATGGACTGCTTGAGAGGCTAGACCGCTTCTACATTGGGGACTGGGCACTACACAGAGGTGGCTCTACCGGGATTCTGGCAGGTACCATGATGTCAGAACACTCTCCAGTAGTACTTCACTTAGAGCAGCCCCACAGAGGTATTTTCCAAAAGGGGGTCCGCATTCCAGAGGACCTCCTGGAAGACGAGGAGATTCAACAGGTCATGGTAGGGATTTGGTAGCAATCAAAGACGGAACCGTGCGAGGGTTGGACTTCGTGGGTGGCCGATGCGATCCAAAGGAGCAGTGAGGAGTTGCAGGCTTATGCCCTTAGGCGGAGGAGGACTCTTCAGGAACGTGAGTGGGCACTAAGGAGAGACCTCGCCTCCATAGAGCATCTCAAGGAGTACGACCCAAGATCTTAGTGGCTTAGGGACAGGTGAGAGCGCTCGCCTTGAGCTTCAGGACACGGAGATTCAGTGGGTTGAGTTCTTCTATCCCTCTTCCCGGGCCTGGTGGGTATAGCAGGGGGACAGGATGACGAAATTGTTTTTTCATACCACTGGGCCCCAATTGACAGGCACGCAACTGCAACGTCTTTGAGATTTTAGACTTGACCACAGGTTTTTACAGCCAGCTCTTTCAGACAGAGAGGATGACTTCAGCTGGTCTTGTGGCCTGAGAGGTAGTTTGGGATCACGTTCTGACAATAGTCTCGCAGGATTTGTGCAACAATTTGGAGGAGCCCTTCATCACACGGATGAGGAGCTCTGGGAAGCCCTCAAGGCTCTCCCAACCCAGAAGTGTCCTGGCGAGGATGGCTTGACTTCGTCCTTCTTCCGAAACTTCTGGGAGATCATCTCCACCCCTTTCCGACTAGCTTGCCAGGAGATTTTCGACATGGGCTGCCTGCCTCAATCCCTGAGCAGGGGGTGGATTTGTTTGATCCCGAAAGGGGGAGATAGGTCATATATCCGGCAATGGAGACCGATCACTTTGCTTGATACCGCATACAAGATCCTCGCCAAGGTCTTGAGTTTGTGGTTACAGCCCTATCTTACTGACATTATTCACGACACACAGACGGGTTCGTCCAGGAGCGCATCATCCTAGACAACATCTTCACGTTCTGGGAGGCAGTGGATTGGTCCAGGGAGGAGTCACAGCCGTTGGCCATCCTCCTCTTGATTTTCGAGAAGGCCTACGACAGGGTGGAGTGGTCCTTCCTATAGGTACCTACACTCACTCCATGGATCTCAAAAAATGTACAAAATGAGGTAGAAGTGGGTACCTTACGCTTAGATGTAACACTCCTAGTGACCATAGCTAGGATCCTTGCATTTTGTGCACCAAAGACTACTTCTAATATGGGCCTCAAAGGACGACTGGCCATCCACCTTTGTTCTATCCTTCAGATCTTCTCATTTCTTCTAACTCCTTCTTGAGTTGCTGCCATGCGGATGATCCCTCCTCTCTCGGGAGCTGGGTGGTCGAAGTTGATTGATGATGAGGAAAAACTTAATTACGATCGTTCCATCTTGACTTCCTTCCATCAAGAAGTCAAGAAGTCTTGTAGTGAGGCATGTTCAGGGAGTTTGTCAACCAGCCTTATAGCAATGGTAGGGGGTAATGCTTTCAAAAACCACCCCCCCTTCATGACAGCATCATTAGGTGGCACATACATCTTCGCCAACAAGACCCTCATCCTTGTGTACATCTCAGAGATGCTTTCCCCAGGCTTCATGGTGTCAGTGGACAACTCCTGGAAGGAAAAGGGGGAGGTGGGGCGAGGGGGAAGAGGCAAAGAAGGGGGATGAAAGGGAGAAGCGGAGGGGGCAGGATGGAGAAGCAGCCGGGGGGGGGGGGGCGGGCAAGAAGAGGGTGGGAGGGAGGTGAGCCCGGGGAGGGCAAAGAGGAGGTGGGAGGGGGCGAAAAAGGGGAGGCGGGGATGAAGGTGTGAAGCGGCAGGAGGGCGGTGAAAAGAAGGGGGGAGAGAAGGAGGTGGCGAGCGGGGAGGTGGAGTGGAAGGCAAAAGGAGAGGCACATGCGAGGAGAGATGGCAAGGCAGGGAAGGCATTGGGAGGAGGGCGGAGAGGAAGTGGGGTGGAGCAATGCACTAGGTGGAGGGGAGGTGAGGCGGAACAGCAATCGAGGTGGGGATGGGGTGAGGCGAAGAGGAGGCGGAGGGGAGGCTAGAGGCGGGGTGGCGATGGTGGGCAACGGGAGCAGCCAAATCCACGAGCAACTTACCTCGACACCTAAATTCTCCTTTCACTTCCTTTGAGGTGACTTACTACTTAGAGTCTACAATCATCTCGAGGTATTTGAAATCGCCTAGGTGGAGGGAAGGTGAGGCGGAACGGCAGCCGAGGTGGGGACAGGGGTGAGGCGAAGAGGAGGCGGAGGGGAGGCTAGAGGCGGGGTGGCGATGGCGGGCAGCGGGAGCAGCCAGGTCCGCGAGCAGCTTACCTCGACACCTGAATTACAAATAAATACAAAAAGGCGGCAAACGGGAGCAGCCAGGTCCACGAGCAGCTTACCTCCCCTTTCTCATCTAAGAAGTACCTGGCTGTGGTTGATCTATACAAAGAGGAAACACTTCTGATCCATGCATTTGAGAATCCAAAGCAGAAAAGGATATCCTCCAAAAACCCCAATCTACTATGTCATAAGCTTTCTCAAAATGCAGGAGTAAAATGGCAAGACATTGTCCGCTCTTCAAAGTCAGTCCATTGTGAAGCCTCCCAAAAGGAGAAGACATTATCAAATATGTTTCTGCCATGCATGAAGCCCGTCTGCATATCACAAATAAGAGCTGGAAGAATGGGCTACAAATGTAGATTGATAGATTTGGCCAAAATCTTATAAAAGGTTCCCAAAACGCGATGGGCCTCCATTGGGAGCTAAAATTTTTGCAACCTCCATTTGGGATAAGATGAATGAGACCCTCTGTAAGTGAATCAGGCATAGTACCAGATCCCCAAACGCCCTCCAAGGCTGAGGTAACATGGCCCCGAATCGTGTCCCAAAAGGCAATAAAAAGGAAGGTGTCAACCCATACGGACCCAAGCATCTACCCATATGATAGACAAGTAGTGCAGTCTTGAATTCCAGATTGGTGAAAGGTACACAAGTGAGACTCTCATACGTGGTTTCACCAATGTTGGAACATGCTACCAAACCCTATGTCTGGCATCATCTCTAGCAGCTATGTCAGTATTTTCTGAAACAAGGGAGGCATACAAATTTGTAGCTAAAGACCGCATCTGGATCTATCTACAAAACCCTGACAACGTCAATTGTTGGAACTGTGGGGAGACATGAAGTGGATAAAGAACACAAGAGTGTAGTCCACACACAAAGCTCCACTGAATAGTTCAACAATAGAAGTACAAGACTTTGGGATATATATGAAACGCAAGTATAAAGTGAAAACCCTAGACTAGAATAACTTAGACCAAGTCTAGCCTACAATACCATACCATTGTATGTTCCATCAAATCCCCCCTCAATGGTATGGCTGAAGTACTCTGGGAACTCCTCTGAAGTACCTAGGGTACCTAAAGTACCATGGTTGCACAAATTCATCCAACAGGATATAGCAACCTATGGGAGTATTACAAGAAAAGCAATGTCATTTTACAACCCCCCTTGACATTGTTGTAATGTCTCTAATTCCCAAGCCTGTTTGATGACGTACAAACACTTCTGTTGACAGGCTCTTAGTGAAGATATCTGTAGGGATTTTCTATCATCAATGTCCCCTGACCAATCAAAATCTGTGAAGCCACATAAATCAAGATCACAAGCATTGGTATAATGCATCCCAAGAGTAATAGTGCCATGCACATATCTGAGAACACGCTTGGCGGCATTCCAATGAGTGATAGTGGGACAATGCATAAACTGACTCAATACTCCTACAGCATAAGCAATATCAGGCCTTGTGGAACACAAATAGATAAGACTCCCCACCAACTATCTGTACAAAGTGCCATCAAACTTTTTAGCCTTATCATACTTAGACAGTTTGAGACCCTTCTCAAGAGGTGTAGCTGCAGGCTTACTATTCTCCATGTGAAATCTCTGTAATATACTCCTGGCATACTTAGTTTGGGACATGAAAATACCATCTCGAGTTTGCCAAAACTCAATGCCCAAACAATAGTGCAGTAAATCCAAGTCTGTCATATCAAATGACCGAGACAAAACTGATTTTACTGATGCAATATTTCCCTCATCACTGCCAGTAAGCATGATATCATCCACATAAAGAATAAGAATGATGATTTCTGATTTTTCTTGCAGCACATAGAGATTTGGCTCAGTATGAGTGCTAACAAAGTTCTGTGATAACAAGAACTGATGGATTTTATGGTACCAAGCCCGAGGTGCTTGTTTCAGCCCATATAAAGCTTTGCGAAGCTTGCATACCTTTTGTTCCTGTCCCTTAACCACAAAACCTTGGGGCTGCTGCACATAGACCTCTTCCTTTAGGTCTCCATTCAAGAAGGCCGTCTTCACATCCATCTAATAAACAGGCCAACCATAACTTGCAGCAAGAGAAATGACAGTCTGAATGGTTGTCATCTTGGCTACAAGAGCAAAAGTCTCCTCATAGTCAATTCCTTCATCCTGACTATACCCCTTGGCAACTAAACGGGCTTTATGTTTCTCAACTGTGCCATCAGAATGATATTTCAACTTATAAATCCACTTGGTGCCAACTACATTCATCCCAACAAGGAGATCAACCAATTCCCAAGTGGCATTCTTTTCAATGGACTGAATTTCAGATTTCATAGCATCTTCCCATAATGGGTGTCCCTGAGCATCCTCAAAACACTGAGGTTCAATTTCAGCTTCCATAACTGTGCTCATCAAGGAATAATTGACCTGATTTTGTGCTTGCCTTGTACTAGACCTTGTTCTCCCCAACACAGCTGATTTTGTGCATCCTGAATGGTAGCCCGAGCCCATCTAGGAAGGGGCTAACAAGCTGCAGCAGGCTGAGACTGATCTGCAAATTTTACCCCCCTCCTTTCATAGACAATAGGATGATTTTCATTGACTGATTTCTGAACTGAAATTTCAGAAGTGCTACCTTCATCAGTATGGGGAATTTCTCCAAATGTAGTGGAGGAAGAACTTGGTGTGTTAGACACATGTGATGGCATATCTTCTGACTCAAAATGAACAATATCCAAAGGTGTAGTGTCCTCAATGGGCATATGTAAATCATTAGGCATAAAGCAATTATTTTCATTGAAAGCAACATCTTTGCTTATGATAATTTTCCGTGTTTCAGGATTGTAAAGCCTATAGCCCTTGCTTTCAGTACTATAACCCACAAATATGCATTTGATTCCCTTATCATCAAGCTTGAATCTGTGTTGATCTGGTACTAATGCATATGCCACTGATCCAAAAATTCTGAAGTGGCTAACCTTTGGCTTATATCCATAGAATGCCTCAAACGGAGTCCAATTCACCAATGCTTTAGTTGGACATCTATTTTGGATGTATGTGGCTGTAACTACAGCCTCACCCCAAAATACTTTAGGCATCTTTTTGTAGCTCAGCATGCATCTGGTCATCTCCATGAGAGTCCTATTCTTTCTTTCAACAACATTATTTTGAGTTGGTGTGTAAGGGCATGTCTTGTGATGATGAATCCCATGATGAGCCACATAATTCTTACAGGCATGAGACGTGTACTCCCCTCCTCTATCTGTCCTGAGTGTTTTGATCTTGGCATTAGTCTGGTTCTCAACAAGTGCTTTGAACTCCTGAAATCAATGAAACACCTCAGATTTCTCTTTCATGAGAAAGATCCATGTAAATCTGGAGTAATCATCAATAAAAGACACATAATACTTGGCACCACGATGTGCCTACACATTCACCTCACATACATCACTATGCACAAGCTGCAGTATATGTGTGGCTCTGACTGATCCATCCTTTTTGAAAGGCAAATGGTGCAACTTTTTCATAATACACCCTTCACAAAAAGAACTAGATGGTTGCTGCAATTTTGGCATCCCTTCAACCATTTGATTATTTTACAAGTATGCCAATGCTCTATGATGTGCATGACCAAATCTAGCATGCCATAAATCACATGAAGATGCATTAGATGCAGCCAAGGCATGCTGCACATGGGGCTTAGCATCCAACTTATAAAGACCCTTATCATAAGTGCCAGTGGCAACCACTGCATATCCCTTTCTAGGATCTTTAATTCGGCATTGATCATCCTGAAACTCCACAAGCATGTGTTGATCATGAGCTATGGAAGGAACTGAAATAAGATTCTTCCGCAACTCTAGAACATACCAAACATCACGAATATACTTGACTTTGCCATTATCAAGCTTAATGGGAATATATCCCACTCCTGTGATGTCTTGAGAAGCATCATTGGCACAAGTAACCTACCGCCCATACACAGGTTTGATGCTCTCAAACCACTCCTTATGAGGAGTCATATGCTGTGAAGCACCGCTATCCAAATACCAATTCTCATTCACATTAAGTGAATAGGCATCATCATTATTGCTATGAGCAATAGCATGATCACAATCACAATCCCCTCTGGAAGATATCTCAGAAAGTGTGGCTGCAAATACAAAATCCTGATCATCCTGAGCAAAGTGTGCATGTGAGCCAAATGCATTGTTCTCAGTATGAGCCACAAAATTACTGTTGAGTTGCCTTGCCTCTTCTTCTCATTTGCAATGCGTTTATGACATTCTACAATGTAATGGCCTGGCTTCTTGCAGTAATTGCATCTGCCCTTTTTCACCTTAGCGTCTTTGCTTGATCTGGCATTATTGGTACTATTATTTGCCCCTTGTGGCTGGTTATTTTTAGGCTTATATTTCTGAAATTTTCCCCTCTCCCCAGTGGCTAGAGCTTGCTCACTGCCATGAGAGCCACGAGAAAAATTATAAGCTCTTTCTTCTTCCTGCAACAACAAACCAACCAATTCTTTAAAAGAAATAGATGTAGCCCTGAGAGTGATGCTCAATGATGTAGCAAATGTACTATATGAAGGAGCAAGACTATTAAGAGTGATAGAGACCAATCTCTTCTCTTCAATCTCCTCATCAACATTTGCAAGCTGATCTCGCAAATCTGTAATTTTTGCTACATGCTTTGTGATGGTTTGACCATCAGTCATTTTCAGATCCTTAAGCTGATTGTTGAGTGCAATCACCCTGGCCATATTCTTAACATTATGCATACGGGACAACTTGTCCCAAGCATCCTTAGAAGAAGTACAAGACTTAATAGTCTTCATGATTGTTACCTTATCACACCACCACCTGTCGACAGGCGTTGACCACATGACGACATCTGTTGACCATGTGTCAACACAAGTTAGCCACGCGATCACACGGGTTCATCCAGGAGTACTGTCCGAGGCTGTCAACCACAGGTCGACACATGTTAACCACAGGTCAACACATGTCAACCACAGGTCGACATAGGTCAACCAGGAGTACCGTGTCCAAAGTGATCTCATCAAGAGCTGCGCACATGGAGAGTGAGCTTAGCACATGGAGCAGTCAGGAGTATTTATATTACACAGTGGTTCAGTGATACAGTGGTGCAGAGTAGTGCGGTGAACCAGCTCCCTGCACATGGAGAATTTATACCATCGGGCTGGCGAGTAAGGGAGTCAGAAGGTCGCCGAAGCCATCAAGAGGTGCGGTGAACTAGCTCACCTGCACATGGAGAATTTATACCATCAGGCTGGCGAGTCAGGGAGTCAGGAAGTCGCCGAAGCCATTAAGAGAGCCAGCGGTGCAACGGCTATCCTCAACAGCTAAGGCGATAAGAGGATGACCAATGGGAAGAAAGGGGGGGATTCTCAGCGAAGAAGGGACCCTCCAAGGCGGGGGATGAGGATGAAGGAGAAGGGAGAGAGAAAAGGAGGCAGAGGAGAGTGAGGAGAGATAGAGGCTAGAGCTACGAGCTCGCCAAGGAGAGAATGTGGAGAGACTTGTGTGCACCTTTTGTCTACTATGGGGATAGACCTGTGTATTCTGCTGATTTGCGACTTGTGTATTCTTGTGACTTGCGAGGGATTGTTCACCAGTGTAGGATTTTCTTATTTTGCTTATATTGTGGAGTTCACCGGTGATTGTCATTTAGCATAGTGCACTCGTACGTCGTCGTTCACTGCAGTATAGCATACGACACTCGCACACTACTGCACGGTGCGCTCTGCGCGATCCATTGCATTAGATCATTGCAAAACTCATGCTTCTCACGCCAGTGGCCTTTGGCCTCTGGTAACACCTCCGGAAGGATAGGAACCCCTCCCCCCAAACAGTTTATGGCGATCACGGTGGGACACTGCTGGTATTGAGTAGCACGAGAGAAGTCGTGATCTAGGGTCCTAGAGAGAGGTCTTATGCCGAGTAGTTCTGAAACCTTTGAAGGAGCTAGTGAGAGAACTAGGAGGTACTTGAGGAGAGTGGAGAAAAGACTTCCGGCAGACCAAACTAGGTACAAGAAGCATTACGTGCGACGTAAGTTTGCAAAGCCCTCAACTCGAGCACAAAGTGAGCCTACTGGAGCAGTAGCTAGAGCAAGTAACTTCATCGACACTCTCATTGACTTGGATCAACAGGAACCCTGGTGGTCAGATCCGGACTCCGGAGAAGAAGTGCAAAGTGGAGAACAGGTGAAAGAAGAGGGTACTAAGGACGAGGGCTCCTCAGGGACTCATCAAGGTCAAGGAAGCCCCTCTTCTCTTCCTGCAACGATGTCTTCATCAACCACCTCTTCTACCGGAGTGGTGACTCCATCTGCTCCTGCCTCAACCTCTTGTGGACAAGCTGCTACCTCATCTATTATGCATAGCTCCGGGCTCCTAGCTAATCCTTCTTCTACATCTATTCCATTGGGGGGTACTTTTGCTCCGGCCATGCCTTTACCTGCCACGATGGTTTCATCTCCCTTTCCATCCACACCGGTGTTGCCTTTCACCACCTCCTTCCTTCCCTTCTGCCTACTCATCCATGACTTCAGCTCCGTCCCCCTCTTTCCCAAATGCTCTCCCATCCTCTTTCACCCCCACATCTTCCATGTTCTCACCCTTTCCCTCTGCAACACCGAGACCCCCCACTTACGCGCTACCATCTGGGTACACTCCCTCTATGACTACATCAGTAGTGACTTTCCCATTGTGGTCCTCCACAGGAGTTGTCGGGGTGGTCTCCTCCTTGGGAACACCAACACTCATTACAGCCCCATCGGGACTCCCTCCAACTCTTGCATCTTCTCCAACCTCTCGGGTGGGGATGGCCGTTCTCAGTCCCCCAGACAGAGCTAGACTTCTTGAGCTACTCAACAAGGTCCACGTGAAGACTCAAAAGTTCAAAGGCCACCTCCATGAGGATGCGGAAGCTCATGTGAGGAAGTTCCTCACAGCATGTAAAGCTAAAGGTGTGGAGAATGAGCATGCGTTCCTTCACATCTTTCCTTCGTCATTGGAGGATGCAGCGGATGTATGGTACAGTCAATTTCCTCCTGACCACTTCCAAATGTGGACAGACCTAAGGGAGGAATTCTTACGCACTTTCAAGTTGGAAAAATTCGAACACATGATTGTCCAAGAGTTGTCCACTGACACCATGAAGCCTGGAGAAAGCATCTCTGAGATGTACACAAGGATGAGGGTCTTGGCGGCAAAGATGTCTGTGCCACCTAATGATGTTGTTATGAAGGGATGGTTTTTGAAAGCATTACCCCCTTCCATTGCTATAAGGTTGGTGGATAAACTCCCTGAACATGCCTCACTTCAAGACTTCCTAAAAGAAGCTGTCAAGATGGAACGGTCACAGTTAAGCTTTGCCTCATCAACGAATACAACCACCCAACTCCCAAGAGAGGAGGGATCATCCGCATGGCAGCAACTCAAGAAGGAGTTAGAAGAAATCAAAGAAGGCTTGAAAGATAGAATAAAGGTGGATGGCCAATCGTCCTTTGAGGCCCAAATTCGAAGTGGCCTTTGGTGCACCGAATGCAAGGGTTCTAACCATGGTTACTGGGAGTGCCCCTCCAAGCGAAAGGTACCTACTTCTACCTCATTTTGTACATTTTGTGAGATCCATGGACATGATGCCTCTGAGTGTAGGTACCTCAAAGGATTAAGGAAGCTTCTTCCAGAGTATACCTCGGGGGAACCTCTGGTTGCTGCAGTCAACAGAACGGTACCCATAACTTCTAGTCCAGCAGAAGTATCTCCTACTCCCCCTCTTGCACGAGCATCTGAGCCACCTCCTCCTCCTGTCATGCCACCTCCATTGCTTCCGACTCCCCCTTTGCTCCAAGCTCCTGCCCCCAATTCAATTGGTTCCCCTTATTTCTATCCTCAGCCATACTATGCCCCGTACCAACCACCTAGTCAGGAGGTGGCTATGGACCCTCTTATCAACGCGGTCGAAGGGGTGGTTTCAGAGGTGGACGCGGAGGTGCAGGCAGGGGTACAAACTTTAGAAGACCCATCATGTGTTACAGATGTGGCGAGTACGGCCACTACCAAGATGATTGTACACAGCCGTTCAGGGGACCCTCTTGTACACAGTGCAACACAAATGACCACTACACCAGAGATTGTCCCAATAGAAGAGTGGAACCCGCATCCCAAGTGAATATGGTTGATGTAGTAGTGGCAGGGGAGGGCAACAATCCCCATTTGATTGGCGCAATGTTGGGCGCTGTGACACGGTCACATACAAAAGGTGACAAATGTAAGGGTGACTCAGAGTCAGCACCGGAGACCTCAGCACCAATGAGTTCGACAAGTGTTCCCCCACCGAGGTCATTCTCCTCCTCCAAGGTACACAGTACGCCCAGGAATAGACCACCCATGCTGGCTTCTGATAGTGATTCAGAAACAAACTCGAAGGGCCCACAACCATTAAGGTCAACCACTAACTCTGGGAGTGCCTCATCCTCGGGGGATCACTCTATGCCTTTGAGGTATCAGGAGGTAGTAAAGGGTGTCACGAGAGATCTTCAAACAAGTTCTGAAGATGAAGGTAGCACACCTCAGCTTCCATCCCGCAAGTCCAGAACTGTGAGGTTTGCAACAAAAGTGACAACCCTCGGACAGTACCGGGATAAGAAGGCACGAGTAGGTCCTCCCACTTTGTCCTCAACAGCACTCAACAGAGAAGAGGCTATGGGGACAAGATCTAGTTCTGCCCAGGAAAAAGGGAAAGGAGTAATGGAAGAGAAACCACTGGAGACAATGACTCACAGTTCAGACCTACATCCACATCCTCGTGTAAGCTTCGACCCTCGGCCAGAGGCTAGGAGGATGAAGTTGCAAAAGGCTAATGCTAGTGTCCACCACTACTCCTTGTTTGAAGATCTTATGAGTTTCAAACCCAACCTCACTCTACGACAACTTTGCCTATTGTCCCCCCAAATCAAGCATCAGACTATTACATTTCTGAATCGCCTCCCAGGAGGTCGACACAAGGGATCTACTCCGAGTGGGCCACCACCAGAGACATTATCGGCTCAGCACACCGGACCACTTCTCTGCCTACGCTGCCCTCACTTGTGAACAAAGTCCCAAGCTCACCGTGGAGATCCATGGAGTGGAGCTGAAGGACGTCTTCCTCGATGGTGGGGCGGCTGTGAACATTATGCCAAAAGGTACACTCCAAAAACTAGGGTTGAAGTTGACAAGTGATGTTCACTTTCAGGTACGCATGGCTGATCAACGCAGAGTAAAACCAATGGGTGCAGTCAAAGGTGTTCACATGAAGATTGGCGGAGTAACTTTTCTCTCCAATTTTGTTGTCCTTGATATGACAAAAAATGAACAAACTTACCCTCTACTTCTTGGTCGGCCATGGTTGCGGTCTTCAAAAGCCATTCAGGATTGGTCAACTGATGAAGTTCGATTGCCCCTGGGATCGACATCCCTCGAAATAGATATGGTCACAGGGCAGGCAAGGCACATACCAATAGAACTAGGAGAGGAGGATTTTCAAGAACAAGCTGGAGTCGAAGAGGAGCATTGGGTCTGTGGGGAATGGCCCAGGGGTGGTGACCAAGGTATCAATGAGGAGACAACCCTAGAAGGATTTGAAAGTTTGACCTACTTGTTGGATCGGGCTGATCAAGAAGACGAGGAGGCTGTCATTTTGGATTGGATGGGAGCCCTGGGCTCATTAGCGGTCAACATGGTGGAACTATGCCAACAAGAAGATCAAGAAGAACACCTACTTGCAGTATCAGAAATCCACCCAGAACGACAGGGTCTGGCTCAACTAGTTTACGAAAAGATGCCCTTTGGACTTTGCAATAGTCCACACATGTATAAGAGAATGGTCACTAGGGGTACTACAGTAGACACCACAGATCGTACTGAGGACAATGATGGTACTGTAGTAAACATTGAGGATCGTCCAGTGGCCGACATGGAGGACATTGGTCAAAATGATGCTGACAATACTATAGGATACAATGAAGGATCTACTAGGGACGAGGCTAGAAGGGCACAACCCACCAATGGTACTTCAGAGTACAATCATGGTATTACGGTGCATAACCATGGTACTACGGTGTACAACCATCGTGCTGCTAAGTGCAATGATGGTGATAGAGAAAACAGGAACACTAATGAAGACGAGACTGATGATGATAGTGATTTAGAAGAAAATGACATAGACATTGCTGAACTTGAGGAGAATCACCACCAACATCTTGAGGTCTTGGGCGGACCCAGGGTGCATACCGGATACAGAGATGAGGACATGGCCGATCTCACTTTGCTTGACCTTTTCTTATCAGAAGCCGACCACCCCTCAATTCAAGACCTTCCGGAAACCACTTATGAGGTGGAAGGCTTACCTTACCGGGGCATGCTGAAACAGTCACCGAGACCGAGGCATCGAAGGCACACAACATCTGCAACATCTACTGATTCTACATCTCAGTCAATGCCTGAGAACCCCCCAGTTACTTACCCCTCATCTTGGTTGAGAGAAGTGGAGAGGGACTTTCCCCTTGAAGATACTCCAGCACATACAGGACTGAGAATGGGTGAACCAAGTACCTCAACATCCCAATGCATTGCCCCTGTTGATGAGGCACGGAACTGGCGGTATCTCAACATTGGAAGTGAGGACCAACCCAGGCATTTGAAGTTAGCCACTTGGGTCTAGGAACATGACTATCTTCTAGCTGCAGTCACTGACCTTTTTAAAGAATTTGTGGATGTCTTTGCTTGGTCCTACAAGGATCTGAAGGGGGTGCCCGCTGATTTCATGGAGCATAGCATCGACTTATATCCCGATGCAGAGCCTGTGATTAAAGGTCCATACCGCATGAATCCCAACTACGGCAAGGCAGTCCAAACAGATATACAGAAAATGGAGCAAGCAGGATTAATCTACCCAGTGGATTACTCCGATTGGGTCAGTGGAATTGTCATTCCCAAAAGAGAGACCCGCAAACTTAGAATATGTGTTGACTATCGGAGTTTGAATGCTGCAACACGACGTGATAGGTTCCCCCTTCCCTTCACAGATAGAGTGTTGGAGACAGTGGCAGGACATGCTTTATACTCAGTCATGGATGGATATAGCGGGTACAACCAAGTTCGAGTGAAAGAACAGGATCAGCCCAAGACTACCTTTGTCACTCAATGAGGAACATACGCCTACCGAATGATGCCCTTTGGACTATGTAATGCCCTGGCAACCTTTCAACGACTTGTAACCAAACTCTTTCAAGAGAATATCGGCAAGTTTCTTGAGGTATTTCTAGATGACTTCTCTGTTTTTAATGGTAAATCGGCCTCCCATCTTGATCCGGCCATACAAAATGATCATCTACATAAGTTGAGATGGGTCTTTGATAAGTGCAGAGAAGTGCGCTTGTGTTTGAACCCTGACAAATGTTTCTTTCTCGCACTCCGAGGTGTTCTCCTTGGTCATATTGTTTCTGCTGAGGGCATGACCACGGATCCCGCAAAGGTAGAGGTGATCATCTCATTGCCCATCCCTCGTACACCCAAAGAGGTGAAGTCCTTCTTAGGGCATGTAGGATATTACCGAAGGTTCATACGTTTCTATGGCGACATTGCTATTGCACTGACAGAACTCCTACATCAAGACCGATCGTTTGTCTGGGCCACCCCACAACAACTAGCCTTTGATGATCTGAAGCATCGTCTCGTGAAGGCCCCCATCCTCAGGCAGCCCGATTGGGATGTAATTTTTCATGTCCATGTGGATGCTAGTGGGTGCCCGGCAGTAGGTGCTATACTGGCTCAACCTAACCAGGATACTAAGATTGATTTGCCCATCTACTTCGCGAGTCGACAACTCAATGGAGCAGAACGCAATTACAGTACCACAGAAAGGGAGGGCCTCGGCATGGTTTATGCCATGACCAAGTATCGTCACTACCTCTTGGGCAACAAGTTTGTGATCATCACTGATCATCAAGCTCTTAAGTATTTATTGAATAAGCCTACTCTTGGTGGCCGGATAAGCAGATGGATTCTTCTCTTTCAAGAATTTGAATTCGACATTGTGGTGAGGGCTGGGAGACTGCATCAACCTGCAGACCACTTGTCCAGGTTACATTCCGGGGAACCAGCCAGTGGTATCACCGATGACTTACCCGATGCGGGCTTGTTCGGAATAACAGCACTACCTGATGAATGCCTATTTGCAGTGGACTGCTTCCCACCATGGTATGCCAACATAGTACACCTCTTGTCTACAGGTGGCTTTCCTCCAGGATTAACTCCAACAGAGAAACGCAAACGGATCCTTCAAGCTGCTCCTTTTAAGTTGATTGCAGGTCAATTGTACAAGCTTGGGAAGGATCAGATCTTGAGACGGTGTGTGCTTCCGCACGAGACACAATCCATTCTTAAAGAGGCACATGCTGGCATAGGTGGAGGGCATATGGCCTCAGATGCTACTGCTCGTAAGATCATGCGAGCAGGGTTCTGGTGGCCCAAGCTCTTCCGCGACTGCCATGTTCATGTGACCAGATGTGATTCATGTCAACGAGCGGGCCCCAAGCCTACGAGGCGTGAGTACCTCCCTCTCAAACCATTCACTCCGATGCCTCCCTTCTATCGCTGGGGATTGGATTTCATTGGACCCATCTCTCCTGCCACATGCCGAGGGAACAAGTATGCTCTGCTTGCCACCGACTATGGAACCAAATGGGTCGAAGCCAAGGCAGTCAAGAACTGTACAGCCCAGGTAGTAGCCACATTTCTATATGACCAGATCATCTCTCGGTTTGGTTGTCCTGTTGAGTTGATAAGTGATAGAGGGTCTCACTTCCTAAATGACACCATTGCTGCACTAGTTCACCTGCTTCAAATAGTTCACAAATTTTCATCTCCCTATTACCCACGTGCCAATGGTCTAGCTAAGAGCTCAAATCGCACAATGTGCGAGATCGTGCATCGACTTTGCCTAAATTCTCTAGCCGATTGGGACGACGTACTTCCAGCTGCTTTATTCGCCTATCGAACGGCTTACAAGGCGAGTACTGGGTATTCACCCTTCGAGCTGGTCTATGGACTGGAGGCCATTATGCCTTATGAATTTCATCTTGACACTCACAGGATTCTTCCAGACAAAAATGACAACCTTGAAGCCTGCACAATGGAACGCTTGTGGGATTTGGAAGCACTGGCAGAGCATCGACGTGAAGCAGTTTTCGCTCAAGAAGTTTGGCAGAAGCGACAAAAAGCTTGGCATGACCGGAACCTCAGAAAAAGGAATTTCAAAGTCGGAGATTTAGTACTCTTGTATCCAGTAAGTTTCTCAAACACAAACCTAAGTTTGTGAGTGGTTGGACAGGTCCATTTCTCATTGCCAAGCTTATCCCAAGTGGCGGAGTCTATTTGGCCACTTTAGAAGGCAGACTTCTACCTGCCCCGGTGAATGGGTTCTCTCTCTAAGTGAGCCCTCCATTTTTCACCCCGAGCCACTTTCTCTCTCTAAGTGTGACCACCTTTTTTCATCCCGTGCCACTATCTCTCTCTAAATGACCACCCTTAAAATGCGGCCTAAATGACCACCCTTAAAATGCGGCCTCCCTTTTTCACTCTGTGTCACTTTCTCTCTCTAACTACGGCCTTCCCTTTTCATCCTGTTTTACGAACTCCTTCTCCTTCTACCTTCTCTCCAACTTCCACCTCTCTCTTACAAAAACCTTCTCTTTCCACCCTATGTCCAACTCCTACCTCTTGTTAGAATCCAAGAGCATGTGCCTAGCGTGCCCCCCGCCAAGACCGCTAGCACCTCACGGAAGTGCACAATCTTCATGGCCACTACGGAGGCTCTGGCATGTGTGTATGGCAGGTCCCCACCCCTGCCATAAGGCACCCTTGCCTAGCCAGCCCTCCAACCTCCACAAAAGGCAAGCTTGGGGGAATTGAAGATAGGAGGGGCAACTTGGACTATTTATGTCCCTTCATCTTCCACACACCTTTGTATGTGGGATAATTCAACCCTTTCTCCTTCTTCTTATCCCCTTTGTCCATGAGAGATTTGCACCTCCAACACCCCCCTCCAATCGATCATGGAGAGAGGTGGCCGGGGATCAGACCCGGGCTCTGATACCATGTAAGAAAATAGTACGCAGCGGAAGATAACAACAAAACGCAAGTACACGATGGAAAGCTGGAGAGAATACAAAAATTCTGATATACCAAACTGCTGATACAACTGATGGTTGGCTGTCCACCCGTGCGCTCTACAGACAGAGCTTCGATGGTGATCTAGACAGATGCTGGACGGAGGACTATGAGCGTGAAGAACTGGTGATCTGATGATAGGGGGTGGCCACTTATATAGTGTAAGTGGTTGACGGTCGGCCCTGTAATAGGCAGTCGGCCTAATAGACAGTCGGCCTGGAAGACCACCGACCCTTCAGAAAACATGCCGTCGGGCAGATGAAGGATCGCGCATAGGTCATACCGTCGGGCCTGGGGCGGGGGCTATCGCCCCCCCGAACCCCCCCTTTGTGCAGACGGGTATCTACTCTTGGCTCCTAAGCCGTCTCATAACCATCTGGTCTACTCTAAGACCCCTTCCAGTGTCTAAACTGGGGATCCCTCCCAATATCCGATACCCATCATGGCTTCTCCTCATATGGGGGCCTTACAACATTGGGTACACAGAATATTGGTGGGTTACATGAGAGGTGGACATTTGAGCTAACTCTAACACCCCCCCTCAATGTTCACCCGAAGATGAACTACGTGTTCGGACCAATGCCGAGTCGATGTAGATGCCGCAACAATAAATCACTCCCAAGAGCCTTCGTGAAGATGTCTGCGCAATTGTCCTCTGTGGGACAATACTCCAGCTCTATGACTCCATCCTCGATGAGCTCTCGTACGTAGTGATACTGGATCTCTATGTGCTTTGTACGAGCATGGAACACAGGATTCTTTGCGATGGCCATGCAACTCTGATTGTCGCATTTTAGAACCGTCGCATCTTCGATTGGAACTCCTATGTCTTGCAGGATCCTCCTTAGCCAAACTGCTTCACAAGTAGCAATGCATGCTGCCTTGTACTCAGCTTCCGTCGAAGATAGTGCCACTGTTGGTTGCTTCTTGCTAATCCAAGAGAACACTCCTGAACCAAGTGAGAAACAATATCCAGAAACTGACTTTCTAGAATCACAATCTCCCGCCCAATCTGAGTCACAGTAACCCGCCAAGGTCTTCCCTGCTCTGTAGGTAATGCCATACTCCAGTGTACCTTTCACGTACTTTAGCACACGCATCCCTGCTTTCCAATGGTTCTCTCGAGGTTGATTTGAGAACCTACTAAGTACACCAACTGCAAAGCTGATATCAGGTCTAGTGTTGCACGGAAAAATGAGACTCCCCACAAGTTTCCTATACTCCTTGATGTCGACAAGTGGTGATGCATCCTCCACTGAGAGCTTACCATTCACCTCCATGGGAGAGACCACGTCCTTACACTCGGTCATACCGAATGCCTTCAAGATCTCGCGAGCATATCTCTGCTGAGAGATGAAAATCCTGCCAGGTTTTTGCCAAACCTCAACGCCGAGGCAAAAGTGCATGAGCCCCAAATCTGTCATCTCAAACTCGAAACTCAACGACTCCCTCAACTGTTGCAGCATCTTCTCATGATCTCCTGTGATGATCAAGTCATCCACGTAAAGGACTATTACCACATACTTGCCATCCTGCTTACAAACATACAGGTTAGCATCAGAAGCACTTTTTGAGAAACCAAAAGATATGAGAAAGCTATCAATCCGTTGGTACCATGCCCTTGGGGCCTGTTTCAGCCCGTACAATGCCTTCTTTAGTCTGCAAACCTTGTTCTCTGAATTGGGCACCTCAAATCCTGGTGGCTGGAACACATATACCTCCTCCTTGAGATGTCCATTCAAGAACGCAGATTTCACATCCATTTGAAACACCGGCCACTGCTTATGAGCAGCCAAGGCAAGTACTACCCGAATAGTTGTCATCCTTGCTGTAGGAGCAAAGGAATCCTCAAAATCAAAGCCTTCAACTTGCGAGTATCCTTGTGCAACAAGCCTAGCCTTGTACTTTTCCAAAGATCCATCAGATTTGTACTTGGCCTTCCATACCCATTTGGTGCCAATGATCTTCCTTTTTACTGGACGATCAACCAAGTCCCAAGTCTGATTCTTCATGATGCTATCATACTCCTCTTGCATGGCAGCTTTCCAATTTGGATCGTCCATTGCCTCATCCAAATTCGTAGGCTCTTGAACTTTCATAATCTCAGCCATCAAGGCCATATTGACTATGTGTTCAGAAGCCCTTTTCTGCTCCTCTATCCTCTTTGATCGTCGAAGTCCATCTGCAGATGACTCCGCCAAGTCTGGAACCGGATTTTTCTCATCAAAGAGCTGCCTTGCCCACTTTGGAAGTGGCTTACCTTGTGGAGCCAAGGCATGTTGTGGTGTTGGTGGAGTCTGTTCCTCGAAGTACTCCTCCTCATTCTGCAACTCTGCTTTAGATACGGGCACAAGGTGAGTTACTTTTACGGCTGATGATAAAGTGGAAGGGCATACCTCCTCCTCCACTGTATGTGGCTGTTCCCAAAACACCACATCACGACTGACCACGATCTTCTTTGTCTCTGGATCATATAGCCGGTACGCCTTTGACTCCTGGCTATAGCCCATGAAGATACACTTTCTGCTCTTTGGATCTAATTTCTTTCTGGTGCTATCTGGAACATGAACAAAGCACTCACATCCAAATGTTCTGAAATGAGAAGCGGAAGGCTTTTTACCTGAGTAAGCCTCCAAAGGTGTTTTGCCCATCAAGGCCTTTGTGAAGCTTCGATTGAGGAACTCTCCTCCTCGATCCGTGCGAAGCTTCTTTACCTTCAGCCCGCTTTCGTTTTCCACCATCTTTTGCCACTGTTTGAATTTTCCAAGAGCTTCAGCCTTATCTCGTAGAAAATACACCCACATGTATCTACTGTAGTCGTCGACGATAAGCATATAGTAGTTACATCCCCCCAAAGCTTGAGTCGGAGCTTTCCCACTGAGATCAGCATGAACCAATTGTAGAGGAGCCTTTGCCCGATAGCCGCTCTCATGTGGAAAAGCCTTCCTTTGTTGCTTGCCCATCATACAAGCTTCACAAGGTTCCTGCACCTTTGAGAGTGCAGGCAAGTGTGCAACCATCCCTGTTTTCTGCATTTCCAAAAGAATAGGATAACTAAGATGACCAAATCTTTCATGCCATACCTTACTGATGCCCACTCCTGAAGAGACTGTTAGTGCCGTCAGCTCGTAGAGATTGTTCTTCCTTACTGCCTTGCCGACCACCTTGCCCGCTGCATTAAGGATTTCTGCTCCGGTCCTCTTGAAACGCACCTCCAAGTTGCGATCCGTTATCGCAGCAACCGAAAGCAAGTTCTTGTTTAGCTGAGGAACTAGTAATACATCAGAAAGCTCTTTAGTTTCACCCTCTTGAATGGAAAGAGAGATAGTACCTGTACCTTCCACAGGGCATTTTGCATTATTACCGACCGTCACGTTCATGGGCTCTTGTAGAGGCTTGAAAGAGCTATACCAGTCCTTCTTTCTGGTCATGTGACGGGACGCTCCACTATCAAGGAGCCACGAATCATTCGTTGTTGAAACTTCTGTTGAGGAGCATATTTCTTCAATTGCAACCCATAGCTCCAACTCAGTTTCAACTGTGTTGGCAGATTCCTTGCCTTTCGAAGAAGACTGTGTAGTGCCATTCTTTTCGTCCTGCTGCTTCTTTCTGCAATCCTTGATCATGTGACCGCTTTTGTTGCAGTAGTGGCACTTACCTGAAAACTTCTTCTTCTTACCATTCTTCTTCTCTCCACCCTTCCCTTTGGATGTGGTTGAGAATGCTGCATCACTTCCGCCATCGCGGGTCTTCATTCGCATCTCCTCCTCTAGAAGCATCGCGCTGAACTCTTCAAAAGTGAGGGGTGGATTTCTTACCTGCGTGTTGAGTGTCGTGACCAACGCATCGTACTTTTGTGGAAGGATCCGAATGCACCTTCTGGCCAACTCTTCGCTGGTCTTTGTAATCCCAACTGCCGCCATCTGATCACGTAGATTCTTGATCCGTGTGATGAATGTCTCAGCTGATTCTCCATCAGAGCACCTCTCTGCAGCAAGCATATTCTCCAGATTTTGAATTCTGGTCTGATTCCGCGTTTCATACTGACCTTTCAATATGTTCCAAGCCTCACTTGCCTTGTCTGTGTGCTGAATCAGAGTCAAAAAATCAGAGTCAAAACAGAATCACTTGAACTGGTAACAAGAGCGCAGAGTGCATCTGCGTTCCTTCGTTTCCATGCCCGAAGAAGATCTGCATTCGGTGGCGTTATGACGTTGGGGTTGTTTGGATTCGGTGATCCAACCGGTTCTGGATCCAATCCCAGAACAGTATCCAGAAGCTCATATGAATCCAAGATCGCGCTGATCTTGAATTTCCACAAAGTATAATTCGTCCCATCGAGCTTGCCTTCATTGAAGGCAGGTGGACGAATTCGCAACGGGGTTGGTGCAGCCATCACTCCTAGTAGCCTTTGCTAACAAAGCTCGTTGAACTTGCAATAAAGTCGTTACTCAGATAGCCTGAGCTCTGATACCATGTTAGAATCCAAGAGCATGTGCCTAGCGTGCCCCCCGCTAAGACCGCTAGCACCTCACGGAAGTGCACAACCTTCATGGCCACTACGGAGGCTCTGGCATGTGTGTATGGCAGGTCCCCACCCCTGCCATAAGGCACCCTTGCCTAGCCAGCCCTCCAACCTCCACAAAAGGCAAGCTTGGGGGAATTGAAGATAGGAGGGGCAACTTGGACTATTTATGTCCCTTCATCTTCCACACACCTTTGTATGTGGGATAATTCAACCCTTTCTCCTTCTTCTTATCCCCTTTGTCCATGAGAGATTTGCACCTCCAACACCTCTCTCTTACAAAAACCTTCTCTTTCCACCCTCTGTCCAACTCCCTACCTCTCTCTTACAAACACCTTCTCTTTCCACCCTCTGTCCAACTCCTACCTCTCTCTTACAAACACCTTCTCTTTCCACCCTTTGAACAGCCCCCCTCTCCCCCTTTACCACCACCCTTCCCCCCTCCTCCTCTCCTGCACAACAGCCCCCCCTCTCCCCCTTTACCACCACCCTTTCCCCCCCCCTCCTCCTCTCCTGCACAACAGCCCCCCCCTCTCCCCCTTTACCACCACCCTTCCCCCCCTCCTCCTCTCCTGCACACCAGCCCCCCCCTCTCCCCCTTTACCCACCACTCTCCCCCCCCTCCTCCTCTCCTGCACAACAGCCCCCCCCTCTCCCCCCTTTACCACCACCCTCCCCCCCCTCCTCCTCTCCTGCACACCAGCCCCCCCCCTCTCCCCCTTTACCCCCCTTCCCTTCCCCTCTCCTCTCTCCTATGCCACAGCCCCCCCCCCCTCTCCCCCTTTACCCACCCCCTGTCCCCCCCTCTCCTCTTCTACGCCACAGCCCCCCCTCTCCCCCTTTACCCCCCTCCCTTCCCCTCTCCTCTCTCCTACGCCACAGCCCCCCCCCCTCTCCCCCTTTACCCACCACCTGTCCCCCCCTCTCCTCTTCTACGCCACAGCCCCCCCCTCTCCCCCTTTACCCCCCTCCCTTCCCCTCTCCTCTCTCCTACGCCACAGCCCCCCCCCCCTCCCCCCCTTTACCCACCACCTGTCCCCCCCTCTCCTCTTCTACGCCACAGCCCCCCCCTCTCCCCCTTTACCCCCCTCCCTTCCCCTCTCCTCTCTCCTACGCCACAGCCCCCCCCCTCTCCCCCTTTACCCACCACCTGTTTCCCCCTCTCCTCTTCTACGCCACAGCCCCCCCCTCTCCCCCTTTACCCCCCTCCCTTCCCCTCTCCTCTCTCCTACGCCACAGCCCCCCCCCTCTCCCCCTTTACCCACCACCTGTCCCCCCTCTCCTCTTCTACGCCACAGCCCCCCCCCTCTCCCCCTTTACCCCCCTCCCTTCCCCTCTCCTCTCTCCTACGCCACAGCCCCCCTCTCCCCCTTTACCCCCCTCCCTTCCCCTCTCCTCTCTCCTACGCCACAGCCCCCCCCTCTCCCCCTTTACCCACCACCTGTCCCCCCCTCTCCTCTTCTGCGCCATAGCCCCCCCTCTCCCCCTTTACCCCCCCCTCCCTTCCCCTCTCCTCTCTCCTACGCCATAGCCCCCTCCCCCTCTCCTGCGCTACACCCCTCTCCCCCTTTACCCCCCCTCCCTTCCCCTCTCCTCTCTCCTACGCCATAGCCCCCTCCCCCTCTCTTGCGCTACACCCCTCTCCCCCTTTACCCCCCCTTCCCCTCTCCTCTCTCCTACGCCACAGCCCTCTCCCCCTCTCCTGCACTACAGCCCTCTCCCCCTCTCCTGCGCTACAGCCCTCTCCCCCTCTCCTGCACTACAGCCCCCTCCCCCTCTCCTGCCCTACAGCCCTCTCCCCTCCCCCTCTCCTGCACTACAGCCCTCTCCCCCTCTCCTGCGCTACAGCCCTCTCCCCCTCTCCTGCACTACAGCCCCCTCCCCCTCTCCTGCACTACAGCCCCCTCCCCCTCTCCTGCCCTACAGCCCCCTCTCCCTCTCCTGCGCTACAGCCCCCTCCCCCTCTCCTGCGCTACAGCCCTCTCCCCCTCTCCTGCACTACAGCCCCCTCCCCCTCTCCTGCGCTACAGCCCCCTCCCCCTCTCCTGCGCAACAGTCCCCTCCCCCTCTCCTGCGCAACAGGCTCTCCCCCCTCTTCCCCTTTACCCCCACCTTTCCCCTCTCCCCCTCTCCTGCGCAACAGTCCCCTCCCCCTCTCTTGCGCAACAGCCCCTCCCCGCTCTCCCTTTACCCACCACCCTGCCCCTCCCCCTCTCTCCTGCACAGCCCCCTCTCTCTGCCTACGTCCCCCTCTCTGGAGCAACTCTCCCCCCTTCTCCTCCCTACACCCTCTGCATCACCTCCCCTCCTAGCTCCAGCCCCCCCTCCTCCCCCCTCGTCTACATCCGTCCTTTTACTCTCCCTCTCCACCGACACCCCTTCCTCACTCTTTTCCTGTCCATCGAAGCATGGGCCTGCACTGGTGGATCTGCTAAAGTATTCTCTCGTAGCAGATTCCAGGCTTAACCTCGACATCAACACCTCCTCCTTCCTCCTTGCCTCTCCAGACCTCGACATCGACACCCCCTCCGTACTCTTTTCCTCTCCATACGATGCCATCGTTCATGCCTACCCGTGCCTCTCACCACAAGTACAAACCCAGATTACCCCGCGATACTTTATTCGTTGACTTCCATCGGGGCTCGAGCAGGCCACACGATAGGATCGGGACCATCTTCCATGGCATCACTTGGCAAATGCACCACTGATGACCTGGGTGCCGGGTCTACACCACAAAGCACTTCGAAACGACCTCGAGCAGTTGCAGATTCACCTCCCTCCGATAGGATCACTATCATATCGGATGAGGAGCTATCCCCCTTTTCGAGTTCCTCTGATTCAGATCATGGAGGCTCTGACTATCTGCCCCCCATAGGTACAATCAAAACACCATCCAAGGCATCCAGTGGGCACAGTGGTCACAGTAACGGTGGCGGTGATTTGGCCCCACAAAGTACGGCTTGTGATCTTCCACCCCCAACTTCATCCTCCTCGATCATTCGGGTGGTTTTCAAATCTTTCCTCGATCCCACAAGCTGTCTAGCATCTTGTCACCTGATGAGATAGCCCGCATGTCTCTCGTGGAGTTTGATGATGTCACACTTCCCCAGGTGGACGTCCAAATGTGTACTGCGTTCATTCAGTCTTATGACTTTGCAACAGACACATTCGGATTCTTGAATTCCCGTCACATGTTCACTCCTAGTCTCGTATCCACATATCTCCGTCTTCCCACACTTCCCTTTTTGCCACCTCACAATGGCTCACCCACATTCCTGTCCTTCTTGTCTACCTGTAAAACTCATCGCAGAGGACATGAGTGCAAGAAAGTTCTCGAGGGAAACAGCCGAGAGGCGCTTCTAGCGAGGTATTTGTTCACACACTTCTACTCTGCCCCAGGCCACTTCTTCATCACCAAGGCGATCCATTATGCCTTAGACTCCATCCTCTCGGTCACTCCCTATGATTTCGCCTCACTCTTCTACTCTGCCTTTCGTAACACAGTTTGCAAGCGTCGGGGCACATATACCTGTACTTGTGGGCCCCACCTCACCTTCTTACTTCATCAGTGGAAGGCCAACCCTCCTCCCATTGTCACAGGTCGCCTCCCTTCCACATCTCTCTCCCCTCCTGTCACCCCCTCTTCCACATCGTTCACTGTCACTTCCAGTGTTCCTTCCCCCGGGACTGCCTCTTCTCCTCTTTCGCTCAGGAGGACACCTCGGCGAGCGCCACCTCATGAAGTCTGCACCGGAGCTTCTTCAGTATATTCTGTTACCGGTGCCACAGGGTTACCATTAGTGACATGTCTTGTATCTCCATCAGTCGTGCCCGTGCCAGGACTTGCCTCTCCATCAGTCACACTTGTCCAGGCTTCTCCAGCGATCTCCAAACTTTCCATCGGAGGGATTGCACCAGGTACACCTCCTATTGTACCAGTGACGACGTTGTACCCGAGACTTCCTCGACAGGTGTATTGTTACGCAGGACTGCAGCTGTTTCGTCTTCACCCCCTAGAGCAAAAGGATCATTACTACCGGCGATACCACCGATATAAAGACAAGTATGAAAAACTGAGAAATGTGATGGACACGCTTGAGTGTGAGGAGGAAGCACCCCATCCACAGATACCTATGACTGAGCCAGAGCAAAGGGATGCGCAAAAAGCCACAGAGCCAAATACGAAGGCGGAAGAGGAGAAGGCAGAGGAACAGGCTGCAGCTTTACCACCCTCTGTAATCTCATAGAAGGGTTGATACATGGCTGTTGGTGTTTGGGTTTTTTTTTTTAAACTGTTAGATTTTGCCAAGCTGTTTGGCCCTCACTGTAAATATCAGTGTTTTACCTCAAGATGCACTCAGTTTTTCAGCAATTTTCCATGCTGTCCCTTATGATACAGCAGTTTATTTTTCACATTTCAACTTAATACAAATCTTGGATTACTCCCACGGCCAACCACATGGTCTGTACTCTTTCCTTTTCCCACTCCATCACCATATCAATGGTTTGTAAGTTCATTTTTATTTTTCTTTGACGGATTCGTCCTCCCTTTCTATTCACCGGGACGGTGAATGATAGTGGCGGGGGAAACTGTCACCTTATCACACGACCACTTGTCGACAGGTGTTGACCACATGACAACATCTGTTGACCACATGTTGACCATGTGTCAACACAAGTTAGCCACGCGATCACACGGGTTCATCCAGGAGTACTGTCCGAGGCTGTCAACCACAGGTCGACACATGTTAACCATAGGTCGACACATGTTAACCACAGGTCGACACAGGTCAACCACAGGTCGACACAGGTCAACCACAGGTCGACACAGGTCAACCACAGGTCGACACAGTTCAACCAGGAGTACCGTGTCCAAAGTGATCTCATCAAGAGCTGCGCACATGGAGAGTGAGCTTAGCACATGGAGCAGTCAGGAGTATTTATATTACACAGTGGTTCAGTGATACAGTGGTGCAGAGTAGTGCGGTGAACCAGCTCACCTGCAGAATTTATACCATCGGGCTGGCGAGTAAGGGAGTCAGAAAGTTGCCGAAGCCATCAAGAGGTGCGATGAACCAGCTCACCTGCACATGGAGAATTTATACCATCAGGCTGGCGAGTCAAGGAGTCAGGAAGTCGCCGAAGCCATCAAGAGAGCCAGCGGTGCAACGGCTATCCTTAATAGCTAAGGCGATAAGAGGATGACCAATGGGAAGAAAGGGGGGGATTCTCAGCGAAGAAGGGACCCTCCAAGGCGGGGGATGAGGATGAAGGAGAAGGGAGAGAGAAAAGGAGGCATTCGGCATTCAACAGGGAGCGAAAGAGAGGAGAGTGAGGAGAGATAGAGGCTAGAGCTACGAGCTCGCCAAGGAGAGAATGTGGAGAGACTTGTGTGCACCTTTTGTCTACTATGGGGATAGACCTGTGTATTCTGCTGATTTGCGACTTGTGTATCCTTGTGACTTGCGACTTGTGACCTGGGGACACGTCCAGTGATATGTACATTGGCCAACTCGGTCACTTTCTCATCTCTCTTGTCTCTTCTCTTGTCTCTTCCGGATATGGGGATTGTTCACCAGTGTAGGATTTTCTTATTTTGCTTATATTGTGGAGTTCACCGGTGATTGTCATTTAGCATAGTGCACTCGTACGTCGTCGTTCACTGCAGTATAGCATACGACACTCGCACACTACTGCACGGTGCGCTCTGCACGATCCATTGCATTAGAGCATTGCAAAACTCATGCTTCTCACGCCAGTGGCCTTTGGCCTCCGGTAACACCTCCGGAAGGATAGGAACCCCTCCCCCCAAACAATGATGTGCCTCTTCACTAACAAGGAAATCAAAGAAAGTGCTTGAGCATTGCGACGATCAAACTTCTTTTGCTCCTCAGAAAGAGGATGAGATGAGCTAGTAATAGAACTTTGACTGCTAGGAGTACCAGGAGCAGTCATAGGCCTAATTTCATCTCCACTAACAATATCCCAAAGGCCTTTACCAACCAAAATATTCCTCAGCATAAAAGACCACAAGGCATAGTTTGATCCGTCCAACTTATCTGCTTCAGTCAGGGTGCCAAAATTCTCAGAAAGAGACATGATTGCACTTCACAAGTAACCTGAAAATAAAATGCAAATATAGATAGCAAATCTGCCCCAAAGGTGTTGTCACAAAGCACAATTCCCTTCCGGAATCAGAAAGCAACATGGGCAATAGTATTTGCTCTGTAAAGTATTCTCAATTTTCAGCCCAACAAAGGCTCGATAAGCATCAACCAAAGGTATAAAATCTGAAGCAAATGTTTGCTTAAAAGGCATCCAATGACAACATTCACTGTTAGCCAACCTTTGGCTCAATATGCATCCAATAACTTGCCCCCAATTCTGATTTTTTTCTGCTGCGTGTAAAATATCACAAGAAAAGTTATCTCCTAGTCCAAAATAGCTTCAAGATGACTCCAGAAAGAAGTCGACCAGATTTTGGGAGCTGAAACAGTCCAAAATCAGCAACAAAACTACCAGGAATGAGGTCGCCCAGCCCAGATGGTCCTCTTGGAGAAATGCAAACTGAAAATAGGCTGGAAACTGATGAAAAACAGCAAGGAAATGCCAGATCTGAAGTTGTCCAGGCACAGGATGCTCCAAGAAGCAGTTCGAGTTGATGTAGGGGCTGGAAACTGACAAAATCAGCAGCAAAAGTGCCCAAAATGAGGTCGCCCAGCCCAAATGGAGCTCCTGAAGATAGGCGACTAGAAAAAAAGTGCTGTAAATCAGCAAATGGAGCTGATTTTGAGGATGCTGGCTGCGAAAGATCCCAAAAACAGCAAGACTGTAGTTGCCTAGGTCCAGTAGTGACCCTGGTGAAGGCGCCCAGCTACAAGAGACCTCCAGAAAGCTGCTACAGGCAAAAACGAGCTGGCTGGACTGATTTCTTCGCAATTGAAGTGACTCTTCGCGAGAGAACTGAAACCCAGGAGTGGTAGAAGCACGGGAAGCAATGCGAGAGCCAAGCTCTGATACCAATTGTTGGAACTGTGGAGAGACACGAAGTGGATAAAGAACACGAGAGTGTAGTCCACACACAAAGCTCCACTGAAATAGTTCAACAATAGAAGTACAAGACTTGGGATATATATGAAACCCAAGTATAAAGTGAAAACCCTAGACTAGAATAACTTAGACCAAGTCTAGCCTACAATACCATACCATTGTATGTTCTATCATCAATAAGCTGAGAAACACTTTCTCTACCATATCTCGGGCCAACAGTAGTTAGAGAAATTATTTATTGACTCTTCCTCCCATTTGAATCTAAAAGGACTCCTATGCATGAAAGGCATACTCTACTTTCTGATATAGCAAAACCTACTGATAAGACCTTGTTGTTGCAGCAAGGCGCTCCTAAATCTAAGCATCTTTAAGCTTTTCTGCTCTTCCCTCTATAGGGCTGCTAACTGTTGATGGAGGCCCATATCCCATCTGAGAATGTGATGTCTCCTAGTGCTAGCAATGGTATGATAAAAATCACTAACATCAGATAGGTCTACTGGCCACATGTGAAGCAAAAGACACTCCACCCTGAAAATGAGATACCCAAATCTGTAAAACATCCTCTATGAGACCCTCCTTTGCATTCAAGGAATTCAAGATCTTAATACTGGCAGAGAGGTGCTTCGCGTGAGGCTCAGAAATCAAAAGAACCACCAGAAAGTGATTTGAGGTTGAAACCCCTAGTGCAATGAATAGTAAGGCACCCTTGTCTAATGCCCAACTATCAACATAGAATATGTGAATCTGCTCATGGATGGACATATATATGCAGCATCCTGTTCGATCGTAAGAACAAGAGCAAATGAGGTAGAGTATGAAAGGCATCATCTGTCCAAGCATCTCTGCCACCACTGAATTGGAACAGGAAGGCATTCCAATTGCTCTCTCCAAATAATGAATGCCACCTTCTCCTCTCCTCTTTCTATCTAACGGCAACTCCACCATGTTGAAGTCCCCACCAATAATCCATGAGTTTGCAATGGGGGCCCAAGAGAAAAGTTCCTTCTAGAAAGGGACATGAACTCCTCAGGGGCATACAAGTTGAGGATACCAAACTTACATCCTCCAATTAACAAAATGATCCATTGGGCTCTAGAGTGTGTAAGATACTGTGTCCGACCCCACAAGGGGAAGAAAGGAATCTGAAATTGGAATGCTTGTTCCAGCCTAGTGCCCCAAGAAAGAGCCCAAAAAGTATGTCCTAAAAGCAATTTACATGACTTTTGAGAAATCTTTGGCATCTAGCTTGTGTTCTTGAATAAAGAGAATGTCAATGGATTCCCTAGTAAACCTAGTAACACTCGGATGAAGCTGGTAGTGAATCAACCGCCTACAGCAATGATGAGGCACACCATTAAGACCCTGCATGTTCCAGGTAACAATCCTCATCAATGGGAGGAAGCAGGGTGGAATCCCTTACCCGACCTAGTGGTAGAAACAACTCCCTTATGAGCAGAGGACCTCCTAGAGTAGTGCAAAGGAGGATCATCCACAGGTGGAAAACAACCCACACCTGTGGAAGAGGATGCTCTATAAATAGGAATGCCAAGTACTGCGGCACCAAAGGTAGATGGCACAAACTCTCTCTCCAAGATCAGCCAAGGTAGAGAGAGAGTTTGTCGAAGCCAATGATGATGTCGGAGTGCCTAAAATCCCTCTCGTCATCACCAATGAAGAAGGGACAAGAGCTACACACTTCCCTCAATCAATGAGGGGATACTACAGAGCTAAAGAGGAAGAGGAAGGGGGCTTCTCGAACAAAGAACCAAGGCCTAGTAGAGGCTATAAGGAGCCGCATGCACCGCCTCGGGTTCGAAAGAGCTTTTCGAGAAACAGCGACAAGCTCTTAGTTTGACTCAGAGGCATTTCCATATTCTTTGTGAAAACATAATATACAAGAAGCATACTACCTTTTGCAAGATTTCCTCTCTATCCTCTTTACATCTCGTGATAGTCTTTTATAGTCTGTCTATTGTCCGACTATACTCCGACTGCTGGCACCTTGTTGTCAGGAGTGGAGATGTGTTTGTGTTTTTCACTTGTCTGAAGACACTTGAACACTATTTTGGCAATCCTGTTAACGTTCCTACCCAGAATTGCTGGTTTTTGCTTAACGCACAACAACAACCACTGTCAATTACGACGTGAATATACAAACCGCAACTCTGAAAAACATTAAGCTCACAACTGTGTCGTAGGATCGCACATGCGTGTACAAAGCCAGTGAATACACCCATGATTATAAACGACATTAGTAGCCGCATACGGTAGCAAATGTCGAAAAACATAGGAAATTTTATCCTAGTGAATACACTAGTCAAGGAGGATCTCTCAGTGCTACTTCAGCATACGTGCATATCCATATTAAAAGCATTACTCCGCCAAGGAGAACTTGGACTAGACTGCATGAAAGTTGTCATTCAGCGGCAACTATAGGAGCAATTGTTTGAATCCAGCATGGCTCAAGGCTTCAGACCGCAACTCACAAAGCAAGACCCCGACAACCGCATCAACAATCAAAAAACAGCTGACAGTCGGACTCCTATTGGAAAAGCAACGTATGGCGGCAGCAACATCAACAACACACCGAAACAAGCAAAGTACATCAAAATCAGCAAAGAAGATCACAGCATCAACATTACACTTCCACTGTCAGGACAGCATGCAAAGCTTAGCTAACAGCAGCTCATTTCTGTCCCCCGGTAAGCTACTATAATCCTCCCTCTCTCCTTTTTCTTTCATGGAACGACTAGCTCATGTCAGATAGCTTCGGAGAGGAAACATCGCCTCGCAGCTAGCTTAGGACCAGGGAAAATAAATCAGGATATCTGCGTTACGTGGAGCTTCCAGGGGGCATCTCTTTTCCCTTCTATACAAAATTTCAGTTTTCAGTTTGCACTCTATTATTCCTGTACAGCAAAGGGGAATTTGAAGAGTGATATACTTTTGGAGTTTTGGCATACGGAAAGAAGTGAGAGAAAAAAAATAATTTCTATTTTCCCTTTTGAAAGAATGGAGGCAGAGGGACAAGATTCCAGGGTAAATCCTGGTGAATCTAGAGCATGATCTATGCAACAAGTGTCCCATCACACCACACCTACTTTGGTGGGTAGGATTTCTGTACTAGAAGATGCCTTACAACAGATCATGAACCAGCAGCTTCAAGTGAATGCTGGTCAAACTGAAATTAGAGAGATGGTGCAAGCCTTGTCGGCTAGACCATCTAGAAATGAAAAGGGCAAAGCTCCAGCAGAGCCAGAGCCCAGTATACACTCATTAGAACGTGCGAAGGTCAAGGTACCTAATATTGCCAACTATAGACCGGAAAAGTATGCTGGTTAGATGACCAAGCGCAGTTCTGATGTGATCGAGGTTTGGTTACACAAGTGGGAAGAAGCCTTCGCCATTTGTGAAATCAGATCTGATCTAAAGAAAATCCGCGAGACCACTCACCTGTTTATTGAGGCAGCGGATAGGTGGTGGATAAAACAATAGAAAGATCAAGTTGCCCCTACCACCTGGGAAGGGTTTAAGGCTGAATTTAAGAAACACTTTCTTCCACCTGACGAAGAGTCCCGAGCTTGGGATGCTTACAGAAACCTTTGCCAGAGGAATTTGTCGGTGGCAGAGTACACTGACAAGTTCAGGGAATGTGTTATGAAAATAACAGACCCTCTCCCTATGTCGGTTCAGTTAAAAGACTATATCTATGGACTGAACGACAAGATTAAAATGGAAGTTCGGGCTAAATATGTGACTACATTAGATGAATCTATTGCAGTAGCCCTGAACTATGAGGATGCCAGAGGCAGGCCTAGTGGGTTTGTGCAGGCAGGGACTTAGCATGAGTACCCGAGAAAAGGGGGATCTGATCGTTTTAGGGATGAGTTACCTTATGGGTTACCTCCAGAGCGGAATGTTCAGCATAAAATTGAGCTTATCCCGGGGGCAGAACCTGTAAATAGACCTCCCTATAGATTAAGCTTTACAGAAGAAGCTGAGATGCGAAGACAACTGGAAGAATACCTCAAGCTGGGGCACCATGGAAATTCGGAAGACTCTGAAAGAGTTTCTCTGTCTGTGTATAGCATCGGTGGAGTCGATTGATGATGCATCGGCTAGCACTGAGGCTACCCAAGATGGAAAAATGGCCGAGTTCGCTAAAGAGATATCAGAGAAGTACTCTGATTGTTTTAGGGATGAGTTACCTTATGGGTTACCTCCAGAGCGGAATGTTCAGCATAAAATTGAGCTTATCCCGGGGGCAGAACCTGTAAATAGACCTCCCTATAGATTAAGCTTTACAGAAGAAGCCGAGATGCGAAGACAACTGGAAGAATACCTCAAGCTGGGGCAGATTCAACCCAGTTTTTCACCTTTTGCTTCACCAGTGATATTAAAGAAGAAGAAAGATGATACTTTTCGTCTCTGTATAGATTACAAAGCATTGAATAATATCACTACTAAGCACAGGTATCCGATGGCTCGGATCGATGATTTGCTAGATGCATTACATAGGGCCGTAATTTTTAGTAAGATAGATCTTAAGTGTGGCTACCATCAGATCCGTATTCTCGGTGGCTTGGCTTTCTCTTACAGGACCTCAGGTTTTCTATGAGGGACTTGACTCCTCTCGGGCCATTTCGGTTCGACGTCATCGGGTTGAGTTCTGTTCGTTGGATGTGGTTCCACACCGTCCTTTTACAGCTGTACATGCCTCTGTGGATACTTCTTGGGAGATTATAGCGAGCATAGCAGCCTGGCATATCTGGAGAGCCAGATGCACAGAGGCTATGGAGGGTACTCAGGTTCATCCCTCGCACACATTGGCTAGTATCTGGACAGACATCGTACACACTCTGATGGCCGTATGGACGGGTATGCAGGGGGACTCCTGTGCAGCCTCAGCTAGGAGGGCTTCTTTCTTCAGGGAATGGAAGGATTCTCCTTTCTTCTCTGAATCTACTACAGGGTTGAGATGGCACTTTCAGCCTCAGCCTTGGCTTCTTTCCACCTCACTCTGAGGGGTTTTTTTTAAATTATCCTCATGATTTCATGATGTATTCCGCTTTGAGCTTGCTCTCGCGGGTTTTTGTTCTTACTTAATAGAAGTCTTTTTCATGGAAAAAAAAAAAGATCCGTATTAGAGCCGAGGATGTGCATAAAACTGCTTTTAGAAGCAGGTTTGGTCATTATGAGTTTTTGGTGATGCCCTTTGGACTTACCAATGCTCCAGCTACATTTGTCATGCTTATGAACGATTTACGACATCCGTATATCGGAAAGTTTGTAGTACATTTTATTGACGATATTCTGGTATTCAGTAAAAGTATTATTGAGCATCACGAACACTTAAGAATAGTGTTCAGTACTTTGAGGAAAGCCAGTCTTTATGTAAATAAAAAGAAAACTATACTGTGTATGGTAAGACTTGAATATTTAGGATTCATAATTACTCCAGAGGGGGTAGAAATGGATCCAAAGAAAGTGGCTACGATACTGACTTGGCCAATCCCTCAGAGTTTGACCACTTTGCGATCATTCTTGGGATTTGTCCAATTTTATCGAAGGCATATCAAAGGATATTCCGAAATAGTATCGCCATTGACTGACCTGCTCAGATAAAGTACCTTTTATATGGGGACAGAATCAACAGGAAAGTTTTAACACCATAAAACAAGCTGTGGTCACAGGACCGCTGTTATAAATAGTTGATCCCCAAAAACCGTTGTTCCTTGAAACCGATGCAAGTGGCATTGCGGTAGGAGCAGTTCTTCTCCAAGAGGGAAGGCCACTAGCCTTTGAAAGCAAGAAGCTTTCTCCCTCTCAACGAAATTGGCCAACTCATGAATTAGAGTTGTATGATGTTGTCCATGCTTTGAAAACATGGAGACATTATTTGTATGGATCAAGGTTTTATGTGGATGTTGATCATGATACTCTGAAACATTTTTGTAAACAACCTGACTTGAGAGGCCGCCAAGCTAGGTGGGCAGAACTCATGCAGAAGTTTAACTTGACGATTCGGTACCGAAGAGGGAAGGATAATAAAGTTGCTGATGCGTTGTCACGCATTATGCATAACATGAGTTTCACGGTGTTAGAGAGTGCTCTAATGGCCGAGATTAGAGAAACTCAAAAGGTGGACGAGTTTGTCCAGAGCCTATGGCCTAAGGCTCATATATTAAAACCCGTGAAAAAGGATGACCTGGCATCCAGAAAAGGCCAAACTTATGCAAGATATGCCATAAGGGATGGTATCCTAAAAAGAAATGGCAAGGTAGTAGTACCTAATCAAAATTATCTCAGGTAGAGAGTCATTCTACAATGCCATGATAGCCCATGTGTGGGACATCCAAGAATCGAGAAGACATATGATCTCGTGAAGCAAGATTTCTTTTAGCCAAAGATGAAAAAGCATATTCATGAATATGTGACACGTTGTTTTTCGTGTCAGGTAAGTAAGGCAGAATGGGTGAAGCCACCCGGACTTTTACAGCCCTTGGAGATACCACTAAGCAAGTGGGAGAGCATTTCCATGGACTTTATTGTAGGTTTGCCTATGACACAAGGTGGATATGATTCTATCCTTGTGGTCGTTGATCGTCTTACCAAGATGGCTCACTTCATTCCAACTAGAGAATTTGTTAGTGCCCCGCAAGTGGCGGATTTGTTTATCATAAATATATTTCGTCTGCATGGATTACCCAAATTCATAGTGTCAGACAGGGATGTCAAATTTACCGGTCATTTTTGGACTGCGGTATTTGAAACACTAAGGACTGAGTTGGGAATGAGTAGTGGGGATCCAGAAACGGATGGTCAGACGGAAAGAATCAACCAAATTTTAGAGGATATGCTTAGAGCATATGTTTCATTGAGGCAACATACATGGGACAAGTGGTTGCCATTGTTAGAGTTTGCCTACAATGATAGAAAACATTCCTCTACAAGGTTCAGTCCGTTTGAGCTGAACTATGGTTATAGACCAGCGAATCCAACTATAGTTGGAATACCTCAGAAAGTGCCTAGTGCCGCGAACTTTGTGGTTCAGATGCGGGAGATGCTAGCACTTGCGAGAGCTAACATCCGCCAAGCTATGGATAGAGCTAAGGTGTATGCGGATGAAAACCAATCCGCTAGAGAATTTAAGAAAGGAGAAAAAGTTTTTCTCAGAGTTCCTTCGCACTCCAAGTCTTTGACTGCAGGAGAGTGTGCTAAGTTATCACCTCGATATTGTGGGCCATGGTTAATTCTAAAAAGAATAGGCAAGGTAGCCTATTTTAGAATTACCGCAGGGGTGTAAGGTGCACCCAGTGTTTCATGTTTCTCGTTTAAAGAAATTTTTGCATACAGGTGACTCACTAATCGAAGGTGTTGTTTTGTTTCAGGAGATAGAGGATAATGCAAGACGCAAACCAACAAGAATCTTGGACCGAGGAACAATGCAAGTGCGCAATCGGAAGATACCCACGGTGTTGGTTGCATGGCATGGTCAACCTCTATCAGAAGCTACCTGGGAATCCGTATACCAGTTACGGAGAGTATTCCCAGATTTCATCATTGAGGATGCTGATGCTTGAAGAGGGAAGGAATGTTATGCTCTAGCCAAGATAGCATAAGATCGGTGGGCATTTTCCCTTAGATGACCGACTTTTGTAATATTTTATGTGCGTAAATAAAATGGTCAAGGGAAGTAACTGCCAAGGTCCTAGGTGAGGGTGTATTGGCATCGACTAGGTGGTTCTGAGTGCTCAGGCCTAGGTGCACCTAAATGTGTGAGAAATGCCAAGGGGCAAATGATTTAATTGTGCCCCCAGAGAGGGGTAAATGGTGTACCAAGTTAAAGGTCTAAAATGATGACATGTGGCATGAGGGAACCATCTAGGAAATTGTGGGCTTATGGATAGGCATGAAGGAATGTAATTACGTATCTTGTGTGCATGCAATCCATGAGATAGGCTGGGAGGAAAATCGGATGCCATCGCCTGTGATTGTCCGTGATTCGACGGAAAGGACGAGAGATTTGTATTGATGTTGGGCAGTTTGAGACAAGGTGGACAGCTAGTGGATTTGGACAATGCCTGATGAGACCAAGAAGGAGTAATTTGCTACGACATTCAATGGTAAAGCAATGAATTGGTTTATGCAGTATGGTATTGCACATTTTAACGCTTATGATGAATTAAAGATTGCTTTTTTAAGTCGTTTTAGCAAAGAGAAAACAGCAGAGGACATTTTGAAAAAGCTGAGAACAATGAAATAGAAAGATCTCATGGTTGAGGACTATTTACAAATGTTTAGAAACCTCAACAGAAGGCTAACAGCAAATCAAAGACCTACCTAGGAGCAATTGGGAGACTATTTCTGCAAAGGATTAAACAAGGAGTTGAGAACTGCAGTAGCTGGTAGGGACCAGCTTGGAGGAGCAAATAATTTTAACAATATGGTGGAAGCTGCCCAGAGAGTAGAGAGAAGACTTGGTACAGCATCAAAATCCAAGAAGACAAAAAGGAAACGTCATTCAGATTCAGAGACAGACTTAGAGACAGACACGGATAGTGAAGTAGAAGAAGATATAGATGAGGAAGACGACTCATTAGAATATGATGAGGATGATGAGGAATACTCAAAGAAAATGAAGAAAGACAAAAAGCAAAAGCTGAAAGAAAACTCCATAGCAAAAAAGACAACAGAAAAATTCTCCAAGTTGGAGACGATGATTAAGGACCAACTGCAAAGCTTAAAGCCACCCCCACAACAACAAAAAGTTCCATGCGAATTCTACAAAAAGGACAATCATGACAAAGAAAGATGCTGATACAATCCCAATTACAGAGGCAGAGTACCACCTTACATTCAGCAATAACATAAGCAAGCACCAGCAATACCTACTAATCAAATAGCAGTGGAAAAACCACCACAATAAAGATATCAAAATGCTGCTGCAAGAAGGCCAAATCAACAACCATGGGGGAACCACCAACAAAGGCAAATGCAAGACCAAGCTTGCACCTACTGTGGTATGGATGGCCATAGGCAAAAGGTCCACCATGTGAGCTTTGGTGCAAGCACAGGGAAGAGAGAGGTATACCCATTATTCAATACGACAGAAGGAACAATCAAAATCATCAGCAACAGCCTCCTCCAGGAGTACATATGGCTAGAGCCCCTCCATCAGGAGTACAACCACAACAATCAACGCAATCAAAGAGATGTTCAGGCTTTGGCAGCAGTTACAAGATCGAACGGGCTAGGAGACGCCCCAAGGGAAACAGCCAGGCCAATGAATTGGCCAAATCAAAGTGAGACAAGAAACAAAGCATTGCAACAAGTACTACAGAACAATGCATCACAGGATGTCAGAAAAGTACAATGGAATAACAAAAACAAAGGGATAATGTAGTATCATCAGATCCGACTGCAGTCCGAAGATAGTCCGCCTGCACACCAACAACAACGCAACAATCATGCTACAAATTTACAATGCAATAGCAATCCATCAAGACAATTTCCTGAGAAGATCCCACATTCACAAAATACTTACTCAAGTCAAAATTCCACTTCAAAACAGAAAACAAACTTTTGGGTCGGAACAACGCCGGAGTTTCCAGAATTCAAGAATACAACTGAACAGACAGAACCACAGACTATGATCCAGCCCAAGAGATGCAGCAAGACACTAGCATGCAAAATGAGGACAACACACTCTTTTTCTAAGAGTTAATGGACTCCAAGGTACAAATTACTCTTGATCAACTATTGAACTTGGTTCCAGCTTTCAAACATCAAATTTACAAGAGATTGCATCCAGAAGAATCACATCCAACACAAGCTCAACAACCAAGTAATGATGAAGAGGAAATTCCCGATATTTACTCATCAACAGTTGAAGATGTTGACTACCAAGTACCACTCATTGATGTAGACTACAAAAGGCAGAAAATCCCAGAAATACTGGTCGATGAAGGCTCAGGTGTCAATATCCTCTCAGAAGATTTATTCAAAAAATTTTGCTGCAATGAATTGGTTCAAGCACCATTCGAGGTGAGGATGGCTAACCAAAGGAGAATTCAACCTCTTGGAATACTGAGAGGACAAGAGATTACAATCATGGGACTCACATTCACAATCACATTTGTAGTACTCCAAATGGAGGAAAAAGATTCTGCTTACTTAATGATATTGGGTAGGCCATGGTTAAGAGCTGCCAAGGTCAAGCAAGACTGGGGCTCAGAGAGAATCACTATCAGGAAAGGGAAAAAGAAAGTTAAAATCAACCTATCCTCAAGAAGGTGTTTTCCAAGAAAAATACAGCCACTGCAAGCTGAGGGACTTAATGAATTGGTTCCAGCACCATTCCACGTGAGGATGGCTGACCAAAGGAGAATTCAACCTCTTGGAATACTGAGAGAGCAAGAGATTACAATCATGGGACTCACATTCACAGTCACATTTGTAGTACTCCAAATAAAGGAAAAAGATTCTGCTTACTCAATGCTATTGGGTAGGCCATGGTTAAGAGCTGCCAAGGTCAAGCAAGACTAGGGCTCAGAGACAATCACTATCAGGAAAGGGAAAAAGAAAGTTAAAATCAACCTATCCTCAAGAAGGTGTTTTCCAAGAAAAATACAGCCACTGCAAGCAGAGGGACTCAATATGAATCCAGATTTTGATGAAGATGAAGAATAAATTTTCCTAAGAAGGAACCTTATTGTATATCCTATTTTTTAGATTGATGTTATTAAGATTATTGATCAATATACAGGTTCAAATCAGCAGATACCACATTCCGGCACAGATCTAACTACTGCAGAACAGAACAAAATCGAAAACAAGTCGGATTAGGTTTTCACAGAAAAAAATAAAACAGAAGACACTAATGCAAACAAACATGATACACCAGAGGACATCACTTCTAAGTCAGCAGAGGAAGCAATCATGGAGGCAGAAATACAGTTTGAAGAACATATGCAAAAAAGTGTCAAGGTCAGGTAGGATGACTTGGAGGAAATGAACTTGGGAAACAATGACAACCCACAACCAGTGATGGTAAGTACAAATCTCTCTCCATATTTTAAAATGGCACTCAAAGAATTACTGTTGCAATACAAATATATTTTTGCATGGCACTACACTGATATGAAAGGGGTAGATCCTAAATTCTACCAACATAGAATCAATCCGAAGACTGATGCAATACCAATCATACAAAGCAGATAAAGGATGAATCCAAATTATGCCAAGCTGTTCAAAGAGGAGAGAATTGGTTTCATATATCCTCTGACACATGTCACATGGTTATCTCCTATTGTCATTGTTCCAAAGAAAATGGAAAACTGAGAATCTGTGTAGACTATAGAAAGTTAAATGTAGCCACTATCATGGATCCATTCCCACTACCATTTTGTGATTCATTACTTTATGCTATAGCTGGACATGAAATTTACAGCTTTTTGGATGGGTTTAGTGGGGGTACAACCAAATCAGAATGGCTCTAGAAGACAGAGATAAAACTGCTTTTGTCACAGAATGGGGTGTGTTTGCATCAAATGTGATGACTTTTGAATTTTAGAATGCCCCACCTACTTTCCAAAAATATATACAAGAGGTATTTGCAGAGTACCTCACATCCTTCATGAAGGTATTTTTGGATGATTTCTCAGTTTTTGGAAAAATGGTGGAACACTTAAATCACTTAGCATTATGCTTTGCTAGATGTAGATTTGCTAGTTCAAATCCAGCAAAGTGTGCTTTTGTTGTTAGTAGAGGAATTCTAATAGGACATATTATCTCACAACAAGGAATGGAGATTGATCCTAACAAGGTTTCAGCAATTCAGAATGCAAAAGCCCCAAAAAACATCAAACAACTTTAAAGATTTCTAGGCCAAATGAAATGGCATTGCAGATTTTTAAGATACCTTGCAGATATTTATTATCATCTCACAAAACTGCCTAGAGATACAGAACCATTCGTATCAAGAACATGCATTCAACATTTTGAAAAAGATGCTCATAGTGGCACCTATCCTACAACCCCTTGATTGGTCTCTTCCTTTTGAAGTATTTGTGGATGCTTCAAATTCAGCAGTTGGTGCAGTACTAATAAAACAGAAAACACCAAAATGGTTCCGACCTGTGTACTATGTAAGCAGGATCTTAACTAAATATGGAAGCAACTATGCAGTTACAGAAAGAGAGGCACTTGGTATGATTTATGCATTGCATACGTTTAGACATTATTTACTGGCTAATAAGGTGAATTTTCATGTTGACTTTGATTTATTTGGTAAATAAACAGCAACTAACAAGAAGGCTTGCAAGATGGATGCTTTTGTTACAAGAGTTTGATTACATTGTGGTGCATAGACCAGGAAAACAGCATGCCATAGCTGATTATTTGAGCAGACTCCAGTCAGGAGAAGCTCTAACTGGCATCATCCCAGATGAAAACCATGATGCAGGTATATTTATGGTAAGGATAGAAGAACCACCAAACTGGTTTGACAAGATGTTATTTTTCCTTACTGATAGACTGATTCCAAAAACATTGAATAGGGATCAAAGAAAAAAGTTAGTATTGCAAAGTAGACCTTTCCTTATCATTGTTGGAGTATTGTATAGAAGAGGTATTGACCAGGTCATCAGAAGATGTGTCCAAGACCATGAGCTAAAAGCTGTGTTAGCAGAGGCCCATGGAGGGCCAGCAGGAGGCCACTTCTCAGGTGATATCACGGGCAAGAAAATCTTGCAGGCTGGATTATGGTGGCCCGCAGTATTAAAAGATGCACACAATTATGCCAAATCATGCTTGTCATGTCAAAGGGATGACAGACCAATGGATAGTGACAAAATGCCACATCAGCCCATTCTTCCATTAGGACTTTTCAAAAGTGGGGATTGGACTTTATTGGACCAATCAAACCTGCAGCCAAATTCTTAGGTAATCAATATATTCTTGGTGCTACTGATTATTGCACTAAATGGGTTGAGGTTGTAGCATTGAAGACATGCAAAGCTAGAACAGTTGCACATTTTTTGTATCACAATATTGTAACCAGATTTGGTGTTCCCATTGAGATTGTATCTGACAGAGGAACCCATTTCATTAACAAAACGATCAGAAAAATGACCAAGATGCACATGATGCTGCACAAAAAATCCACAGCATATTACCCACAAGCCAATGGATTGGCTGAAAGCTCCAACAAGCTCATGAAAAAGGTTTACAGAAGAACAATTACTAATCACCCACAGGATTGGGATCAACATTTAGACTCAGTGCTTTGGGCACTCAGGACAGCACACAAGGTGGCCACAGGGTTAACACCTTTTAGGCTGGTGTATGGTTGTGAAGTAGTGGTACCCATGGAGTTTGTTGCAAGCAGTCTCAGAGTAGCAATTGACAACAAACTTTCACAAGAAGACTCCATCAATGCTAGGTTGGAGTGACTTTTACAATTGGATGAAGATAGATTGGCTAGCTCCCATACAGCTGACATTATCTAGAGAAGAAGAGCAGCCTGGATCAATAGAAATATTAAATTCAAGCTTTTTAAAAAAGGAGACTTAGTGTTGATGTTCAACACTAAACTGGGCAAAATGCCGGGTAAATTCAAATTAAGGTATGATGGTCCATTCAAAGTGATTGATACCTATGAGCAAGGAACATTTCTGTTGGCAGACCTACATGGCAACTCCTTTGAAAAACCAGTCAATGATTTTTGACTTAAGCCTTACATTGGCCCTGATCCCACATAGGCGAAGATCAACACAATCTCACTGCAGAACACGTTTGAGATACACGGTCATACAATCTTTGTTTCAACCTATCTGCTCACTAATGGGACATCATGCAGCTTTCCAACAAAACCTTCAAAGACAAATATAGAACAGTTTTCTGACAGCTCTAAGCACCATCCTAGCAAGCAATCACATGAACAATGACTACAAGTACAATCCGACCCGATTCCGCCAACAATACAGGAAAGACATTGCCGCACTTCGAATACGGTTCAGGTATACTCAAATTACCCTACAATAAACAAAAGTGATGTTGTAGGTGAGAAGATGCATCAATAAGATGAAGACACAATGAGCTCCGCTCCAACAATGTTCTGACGTGTTTCCGACCGAAGTCCAACAAAACCAATTGAGAACTCCGCCACGGTTCCGACGGGGACCAAGCTACACCAATCTGACTTCGATCCGCTGCACACGTGCCGCACGTGTCTTTTTCGCATTTTTGGAGTCTGACCGAGGGGTCCGATGCCTTGTTTGCGTGTTCAGTCCCGCATCCAATCCGCCCACCCCAGTCTGACGTCGGTCCGACTATCGTGTCCGCCCCCTGTCCAACTCTGATTCTCCACAGGCATCGCAACAAAGTTCGACTACGCTCCGCCTATCCGGCCTCACTCTGCCATCCGTCCACCAATTCACATAACACACTGCACTAGCCATACTGACCCATCAACGCCCGTATGTACATAGCATCAACAGTACAAAAATCGACAAGGCAGCTCACAAAAACGACGCCCTTACCACGAGGAGGAGCATCATCGCCGATGCACAGCTTACTGACCCCATGATGCAAACTCATATAAACAAGGAGGGATGGGAGGTGGATTATACACACACCCAATCGCCGCTTCATACTACTAGTCCGGCACATCCAAAACTCCCAATGAATCTCCAGACAAGCCCAGTGAATGATGGCTTCTGTACTCGAGCTTCCCTTCAAAGGGATCCAAAACGTAGTTTGCGCCTTACAACTCCCTTGCCTTCCGAAACACAGGTTTTGTCACTCGAGCTCCTTCACCAAGCTGCTTTGCTAGATGACGAGATGGGTAGAAGCAAAAAGTCCCTGACTCCGGCAAGAAAGAGCCCCTAAACAAGCCCAGACGGGGAGAAGGCGATTGTCATCACAGAGTATGAGGAGACCGAGTCCGATGATGAACCCCCCAGCCACGGCTAAAGAATCAGATTGTGACGGCCAGTTTCGCCAGCTTCAAAGTTTCTCTGACCTCAGTAAAAACCAGAAATTGTTAAAGAAGATAGGCTTGCTTCAATATGCAAGTCTACCGTGGACATCCTGGAAGGCCCTGCAGAATCCTCTCGCACAATATGAAGCGTTCCAAAAATCGGGAGGTATGTTGAGCAACAATCTCATGGTGACACCAGAGATTATCTCCGAGGTTTTTCAGTTACCTTTGATTAGGGAGGAAGTTGCCTACAAGAAAGATGTCGATAGTGAAATGCATAAAGAATTCGGACCGCCTAAAACACAGAAGAATTATTTATTTGTGAGTAATGTACAAGATACAGGCCGCCGCCAAGAACTGGTATGGTATTTAGAGAGAATGCAGTTGTTGGTGAAGCCCAACACAATGAGCCGAGATTCATATGCAGTACTCCGTGTAGCAGAAAAGAGCACGCGAATCAGCTGGGATCACCTATTGCATACACGTCTCATGGGGGAGATAGCAAAGAAAGATTTGACTACATCGAATGCACATTTGAAGATTGCACCGTTCATTACAGCTTTGTTCGAATTTGCAGCACAAAATAAGGAAGAAGTGCCAAACGTCATTATATAATACAGATAAGATAGAAAAAAGTACATGCATGACAGAACAGAGCAAGACAGCAAAGAATCCGAGAAATTAAAGGTTGCAACAGTGCAAGATTTGCAAGCGGCTCAGTATCTGGAGGATGAGGCCTTATTGCTTAAGCAGTATATGGTAAGTCCTTGGCAGAAACACTCTGGGACATGGCACTGGCAAAGGAGGAGATGCCCTCTCAACAAACACCACAGAAATCCACCAAAAAAATCAAGCTCAATCAATGCACGAAAGCACAGATGCCGAAGGAAACATGGCTCAAGCCCGAGGACGACGTGGGTCGTTTGTTCCTCAACTCACCTCCCTAGTCCCAATTTGAGAATTTGTCTCCAATCCACAAGCTTGACTTGCTGGAAACTCCTGTGAAGCACAAACCGGCATTCGCACCACACACAGAGGTGTCAAGCATGCAAGCTGGTAATGCCCCGCTCGTACTCCCACATTATGTTGACCAACAACATAGAGAACAAGCTACACTGTAGCAGCAAGTCGAACAGCTCCAGAAAGAAAAGGAGGCAGCACAGGAGTTCATGATCAAGCATTCTGACTTGCAGCAACAGCTTGCCAGTGCACAGGCCAGAATTACAGAACTTCAAGACGAATATGCAAGGTCCACAGAGCAACACAACAAACATATTGCAAAGATGACAGCACAGGTCAAGGTACAATAGGATTGCATGCCGACTGTGACAGCATGGCTCCAAGAGATGAAAGATGGATTCTAGACCATATGGGAGCAAATCAAAATGACCTTCAAATCGAAAATCTTTTGTTACAGCAACAGCTTCATGCACTCCAATATGTCGAACAACAACTCAAGGAAATGGCCGATGAGGTAGATTGCGTATTCCTTAGCAAATATGAATTTTCTGAGTTGAAAAATCAGCTGGTCCGGACATCCCAAGAGATGTGAAACACCTTGAAGGGTAGACTGTTTACTATAGCAAAACGACCATACGATGCTTTCACATCGGCTGCATATGCCTACGAGGCCACGGCCTATGAGCTGGAGAATTTAAGGGAAAAATCAAAGGATGCCCAGAAAAAGCAAATGCCATTGGAGAACCATCTCACAATCTTTTTTTTTTTTTTTGGGCCAAAAAAAGAGTTCTATTAAGTATTAAAGAAAACTATTAGAGCAAGCTCCATACGGGAATACGGGATACACCATGCAATACATGAAAAGCTCAAGAGCCAAAAAAAAGGATTGGGGCTGATAGTGCCATCTCAATCCGGTAGCAACCTCCGAGAAAAAGAGAGAAACCCTCCAAACTCGAAGAAATACAGTCCTCCTAGAAGAGGTTGCTCGTGAAGGGCCCTGCATGCTAGCCCATATGGCTATCAAAGTGTGAACCGTGTCACTCCAAATACCCATGAACAACTGTGATGGGTGTATCTGGGTGTCATCCAAGGCCTCTGTGCATCTGGCTCTCCAAATGTGCCAAGAGGAAATGCTAGCCAAAATCTCCCAAGAGGTGTCCACTGAAACAAGTGAAGCTCTGAAAGGAATAGGTGGTACATCCTGAAGAGAGCAGGGCTCTATCACCTAAGGGTAGATCGAGAGTGCCCAAGAAGAAGGCTCACCCTCATAAAACACCTGGGGCCCAGTAAGGGATAGTCATGAAGAAAGGGGAAGTATGAAAAATGCTGAGTATCCAAGCAACTCCTTTCCAAACAATTTTGGCTTGATTGCAGTCCCAAAGGCAATGTCGCACTGACTCCTCTGCACAATGATAGCGAGGTCAAGTGGGATCAGCCCCACAGGTTCACTGCAATCCCTCCATAAATAGAAAGCCAAAAGAAAAGAGTGATCTTTCTATTTATGAGGGATTTCCAGAGCCTCCTCCAGAAATTCCTATGCAAATCTGCGGTGATGAAGAAGCTATCCCAATGGGGGGCTCTGGAGGGACCCCAACCTCTACTGCTCAGCTGAAATCTCCTAGCATTACCAACTATGAAACGAAAGAAGGGAATCCCCCTCTCTCGGTGCCCATGATCTATCCACTCCCACTCTCCTGGGTCCCATTGCAAGCATCTGATAGGTGCACCTCCATATAACCACAACCTCCAGGATCCCAGGCCCAAGAGCAGAGGGTCGGGGTCTAAGTACCACTGCAAGCCCGCTCCATGGTCCACAAAACCAGCAATCCTTACAGGCTGAACGGCAACCTCTAGAAGAATATCATCCGTGGATCTAGAGAGTATATCTCCATCCCCAACGTCAAAGACTAGAGCATCTTTCTTGAGATCTCGAAGAGCGATCACCTATAGAGGAACTGTTGTCCTCGAAAAAGCTCCCATCCAAGTGGTGGAAGTAATAGGCATCTCAACTGTCCATTCCACTGGGATGGCTGCATCTATCTGTTGAATCCTGCGTGCTACCCCTCTGAGGTGACTCACCGACTGAAGCCTCTGATCCTCAGGTAGCCTGATAAAAGCCTTCCAAGTGCCTACTGTGTAGGCGGGGCCTCTCTCCCATCTAGACCACTGCATATAATGGGAAGTGCCCAGTGGTCTGCCATGCTCATCAAGTATACTATCGTTCCAAATGATCGGCTGCCTATCAATCTCTTCAAGGGTAGAGGGCGGAACCCTTCGAAGAGTGTTCCTAAAGCTCCCCCAAGCTTTTAGGATGGCAGTCATGAGAGGAGAGGTAGGAGACTTGAGAGAGGCGGAAGTAAAAATCCAGCGAGGGCTGTCCAACCAATCATCTCCCAAGGCAGGTGTGCAAGCCTGAATGCGTCCAAAAAAGAAATCCTTCCAAGGTTCCTACCCAGGCATGAGTCCCCTTACCACCACCTTACAAAGCAATGCCCTGCACTGCAAGTCCGGGTCAATGATATCAAGGCCCCCTTCCCATGTAGAGAGAATAATGGTCTCCGAGGCCACCCTCGTTGCAACATCTGTCGTGCCATCAAATCCACTCCATAAAATATTCCTGACTAGTCTAATGAGCTGAGTGATGCAATCCCTAGACCAGCACCAGCAAGAACACACAAATCAGGCAGTGGCCAAGAGAACCTGGTTCACTACCACAACTCTAGAGGCAAGTTCGAGTTTGGCTGAGCTCCAAAAAAGGAGCTTTTTTCTTATACTTTCTAGTACTGGGGCAAACTGTTGTGCTGCAGAGATGCCCAATCCCAAAAGGCTGTAAAAACCATTGGAACCAGGGCATTTGCCCTTATGAAGGGCGGAGAGAGTAGTCTTGAACTCTGTGTTGATAAAGCGTGCATCAAGTGAGCATATCATCTCTCGTGTCCCCTCTCCCCTCGCCCTCACCCCTCGCCCTCGCCTTGCGCCCCTCGTCCTCGCCTTGCGCCCCTCGCCCTCGCCCCTCGCCTTGCGCCCCTCGCCCCTCGCCACCACGCCCTCGCCTCCGCCACCACGCCCTCCGCCCCTCGCCACCACGCCCTCCGCCCTCGCCTCCGCCCGCCGCCCTTCGCCCTCACCTTCGACCTCCGCCCTCCGCCCTCGCCACGCTCTTGCCCCGCCCTCGCCTTCACCCTTCGCCCTCACCTTCGCCTCGCCATTGCCTCCGCCTTCGCCCTCATCTTCGCCCTCGCCTTGCCCCCGCCTTCGCCCTAGCCCTCGCCACGCCCTCGCCTCGCCCCTCCGCCCTATACCCACCGCCTTGCTTCACCTTGCCATCGCCTCCTCTTCTTCCGCCCCGCCTCGCCTCGCCTCGCCTTATCCTCCTCCGTCACACCTAGGCTCCATCCCTCGTCTAACTCCCCCCCTTTTTGGTGGCAGCCTCTTCCTCATCGGAGCTCTCACAGTTTGTCTTGGCGGTATGGCGGCTCCCTGGAACCGGAGGCCCAGCCGGACCCTCCCTCTCCAGAAGCCTACCGCGTGATCTTGACAGAGCAACAGTCGTCTCAGGTACAACAGGTTGCCAATGACTTTGCCCACACTTCAGTCTATGGCAGAGTCATTGGACACTCTCCCTCCAGACCAGCCATCAGGGATTGGCTTCAATCCACTCTTATGCTAGAGGACAACCACATCGAGGAGGTGGCCCTTATGGGAAGGGGCATCTTCTGGCTTAAACTCTTTTGCGAAAGCTGCGAGCAACCTGATTGCTGGTTCCCCCACATCTATGGATGGAAAGATCATCATGATAGTCCCTTGGTACCGAGAATTCAGCGCAGCGGACTTTGATGCTCGTTTTCGCATACCTCGCCACCCAGTGACGCTAGTTTTTCTAGGCCTTGCTGCTGAGTTGCGGCCGATAGTAAGGGACCTGGGTTCCCACTTTGGCTGGGTGATGCATGACACTTTCGTCGACGCGGTTGCTGTGGCAGGAGCTCCCAGAGTCCATGTGGCTGTGGCAGATCCTGCGTCCCTCCTTGCAGTGATTGAGATCGTGACAGATGCTGGCAGCATTACTCAGAGCATGGTAGTCACAGGACAGCCAGGCCAGTGCCTGAGGTGTCATGGCTTTGGGCACCTGGCTGCTGCTTGTCCGCGCTTCTCCAGCTCCCCTCGGCCCCCCCCACCCCACCCCTGGCAGCCCCCTCCCCCTCCCTCCGGGCAGCCACGTCAGGAAGAGCAGAGGCAGCCGGAGTCCGGTCCAGAGGTGACTGGCGGCTGGACCGAGGTCAGAAGAAAAAGAGGAAAGAATAAGAAGACTTCTGACAAAGGCAAGAAGGCAGAGGTTACCCAGTCTCTGCAGCAGCGCCTCAGAGACCTGACAGGCAGTCGCCCCAGGGTCCTGGGACAGCTTCTTCTTTGTCTGTAGCCCGCCCTCCGCAGCCTCAGGTCCCCCTCTCTTCCGACCCCAGCCCCAGCCCCTACCCCAACCGCAGTCCCCTTCTTCCGACCCGCAGCATCAACCCCCACCTCTTCCTCTTCAGCCCCCGCCTCTTCCTCTTCAGCCCCAATCCCAGCCCCAGCCCCATCCCTCCTCCCCCGCCCCTCTCAGCTCTTCCACAGTGTCAGCTTCACCGGTGGTTTCTCAGCCGCGTGCAGCCCCCACTCCCCCACCTCCGCCCCCCCGCTAGTCGCTTTCGTGGAGTCTGTGTCGCCTACCCCTCAGCCTCCTTCCCCTTCCTCACCCCAGGAAGGGCACCCCGAGACTGCACCACCCCTGGAGCAGTCTTCCTTGTCTACTAGCCCGGCCCCCTCAGTTGCAAATTCTGGCGGGCCTCAGCTCTAGGAGAGAGAGCTTCCTCGCGACTTCTACAGGTCCGGTCCCTGGGATTATTTGGATGTGGCCGACCTCGGGACCTTCCCAGCTTGCCTCGACATCAGTATCTTCCTGCTCCGTAAAGGGGCGGATGGGAAGATCGCAGCCTAGGCCCCGAGGGACGGTTGCTTTCACTTTTCTCAGCGACAGCACCGAGATTTGGACAGACGACTCGGTCTGGGAGGCTCTCAGAGAGCAGATGCATGCTCAGATTTGCTCCTGGATAGGCCCGTCGGGTGGACAGCTTCTCGAGACTCAGTGGTCCGAGGGTGACGTGCGCCTGCGGTGGCAATGCGCCGCCAAGCGTTTCAGATTGATTGTGATCCTCAGGCCCCCTCTGTCATGGCCCCTCCCCCAGGATGTCAGAGCCTGGACTCCTCAGAAACTTCGCGCCTTCTACGGCATGACTACCTCAGAGATCTCGAGTTGGCTCGAGAAAGTGTTTGTCCATGGCACCAAAGGCCTCACGCCTTTGCTAAAAGTTTTGAAGAACGGGCAGGATGACCCCGCCTCCCCCTCCAAACCCTCACAAAAGCGTCAGCGCCTTCATTCTGAAATACCAGCCTCTTCATCGACCTCAGCCGCAAGCAGACAGTTGTTCGCAGCCTACCAGTCCTCATCATGAGCTTACACCTTGTCTCCTGGAACGTGAACGGGTTTCATTCTTATGGCACCCGTGGTCCTAGGAAGCTCATCTTGAGACAGGAACTTCAACCAGCAGTGATTGGTCGCTTGGATATACTCCTGCTCCAAGAGCATAAGCTTTCAATGGCTCATACCCGTAGCTGCGGGAAGATCCTCCCTGGATGCTCTCACACTTATTGGGAGCCCTCGATCGGTGCACAGGGGAGGAGTGGCGGTGTCTGCACTTCCGTTTGCGAGTCGTTTGCCCAAGGAGTTTTTGGCCATGGTACGTTGATCCCAGGCCGTGCACTTTGGGTTGGCCTAGAGTTGGAGGGCTCAAAAATAGGAATCCTCAACATCTATGCACCCACAGACCTCCGACGCAGAGCCACCTTCTAGCGGACACTCACAGAAATTCTCCCAGACATGGATTCGTGGATTGTTGGAGGTGACTTCAACAATCTGGAGACTTTGGAGGACCAGCAGGGCAGAGGACCAGAGTTTACAGGTATAGCTCAGGCAGAGCAGTCCGCTTGGGACTCCTTTCTCTTCGCGACAGGAGGTAGGGACAGCTGGAGAGACCCGTCCTTCCGCCGATGGCACGGGAGCTTGGACTTCTCGTGGGGCTTCCGCAGGGAAGGGGGCAGACTCCTGGAGAGACTGGACAGATTTTATGTCAGTGATTGGGCCATCAGCAGAGGTGGTCAGGTGGGTGTAGTGCCAGGGACGACGCTCTCCGACCACGCGCCAGTGCTCTTATCACTATACTCGGCAGCTCAGTCCCTTCCTCCCCATTCGTGCAGGATCCCTGATTCCATCTTCTCTAGGGAGGAGGTGCGCAGTAGTATCGGTAGCCTTTGGGACAGAGATTGGGGCGAGTGCGTGGATCTGGTAGAGTCGGTGGCGCAAGCTCTGCAGGAGTCCAGCCAGATTTGCCAGCTCGCAGCCCTTCAGGTTCGCCAGGAGTGGTGGGGCAGAGAGAGAGCTCTTCGTAGGGACCTCGCCTCCATTCAGCGACTCCAGCAGGCAGCTCCGGGTTCAGAGGAGCTTCGGATCCAGGCCCTTCGAGCCAGAGCCCTTCTTGAGGAGACTCTCCAACGTTGCTCAGAGTTTTCTTATCACGCCTCCCTCTCCTACTGGGCTCGGAAGGGCGACCGGATGAGCAAAGAGTTCTTCAGGACGCATGGCCAGAGGGCAGCAGGTGACCAGCTCCGGAGTCTTAGGACAGCGGAGGGGCACATCATTACCGACCAGGAAGAGGTCTTGGGGTTGGCTACCGACTTCTATAGGATTCTTTTCTAGCAGGAGCAGCTTGCCCCCCGTACTAGACGTTCCCGCGAGGAGGTGTGGAGGCACATTCCGGCCCTTGGTCAGCTCAGCATGCAGACGACGCTGATGGCACCATTCACCACTGTTGAGATGCAGGAGGCCTTGATGGCCATCGATGGGCATAAATGCCCTAGCGAGGATGGGATTTCTCGCGCTTTCTTCACCTCTTTCTGGGATCAGATCCATCAACCCCTCCTAGCAGCCCTCCAGAGGATTTTCAGCAGCGGACATATGCCAGAGAGCCTCTCTTCGGGATTGATTTGCCTCATCCCGAAGGGAGGAGATCGACAGGAGATCCGTCAGTGGCGCCCCATCACTCTCCTCACCACTGCCTATAAAATCCTTGCCAAGATGATGAGCGCCAGAGTTCGGCCACTACTTCCTGACCTCATTCATGACACTCAGACAGGCTTTTTCCAGGATCGCAGTATCCTGGATAATGTCTTCACCTTCTCAGAGGCGACGGAGTGGGCTCAGCACAGCGGGTCGCACTTAGCCATCCTACTTCTCGACTTTGAGAAGGCCTACGATCGAGTGGACTGGTCCTTCCTGGAGGGTACTTTGGAGAGACTTGGATTCCCAGTAGGATGGATTCAGGGTATCTCAGCGTTATTCAGGATAGCTTCCAGCAGGGTCATCATCGGCAGCAAGATGGGAGAGCGACTTCGATTGGAGAGATCTGTGCGTCAGGGTTGCCCCCTCGCTCCTTACCTGTTTCTCTTCTTCGCCGAGGCGATGACATACTATCTTCGGGTGAGCTCGACAGGGATCCGGGGTGTTCGCCTTCCCATCAGGGAGGACACGGAGCTCCTGGACTCGGAGTATGCAGATGACACAGCACTGTATGTTCAGGATGATGAGATGATGTTGGAGAGGGTGAGGCTGGCCTTAGAGGTCTTCTGCTCGGCAGCCGGTGCGAAAATCAACTGGAACAAATCAATTGGTTTTCTCACAAACCCTGGGGCATGCTCACAGTGGGGGAGGTTTTTGGGTTTCAGATGGATCCCGCAGGGGCAAACTACTAGATATCTTGGCTTTTAGGTCGGCCTGGACATCACGCCAGCTCAGCAGTTTCTCCCGGTGCTAGATTCCATACGACAGAAGCTGGCTTTCTGGAGCACTGCTAAGCTCTCTCTTGCAGGTCGTGCTCTTGTGGTCAACCAGGTTCTCCTGGCCACGGCATGGTATGTGGCCTCTTGTTGGTGCTTCTCGAGATCCTGCGTGGCACAGCTCAGGAGGATGGTCCGAAATTTCCTGTGGTCTGGGGGGGATGGTCTTAGAGATACCAGAGCCAGGGTAGCCTGGCAAACAGTCATTCTTCCGCAGGCTGAGGGTGGCTTGGGGGTCATAGATCCTGAGCTTCAGAGTCAGGCCCTGCTGGGCAAGTTAGTTATCCGCGGTTTGATCCCGGGGGGGCAAACGTGGAAGATGTTACTTCAGCAGGGGATCAGTTCTTACGTCCCGCGCTGAGGTGGAGAGTGGCTACCGTCCCTCCGGTGGATCTTCACCTCTGCACCGCTTACTCACCCCCGTTCCCCGCTCATTCGTAGCCTTCTCACGGTTTGGAGGCGACTCCGTCTCAGTCTCCTCCAGTCCCCTCCTAGCAGTCAGGAGGAGATCGACCGCCAGCCGCTCATCTGGAACGATCAGGTCAGAGATACCTTGGGCCTTCAGCTGGGGGAGAGGTCACATATCTCGTGGGACGGCTGGATGCGGGGGCCAGCCCGATCCCTTCGGGTTTGGAGGGACACTTACAGACATTTGGAGACCGTTGCTCCAGCAGCCGCAGCCGGAGGTGTCCGTGGAGCTCAGGCGAGACGCACAGAGATAGATGGAGCGATTCTTACCGGTTGGTTGCTTCCACCCGAGATTCAGATCCTCATGCCTGGTGATGCCCGTTGGCTTGGACAGTTCACCCCCCATGGCATCCCACTGGTGGTTGCAGGCCGGCTGGACGACACCTCTGTATCCTTCTTCGCGGTTTTGGGGGACGGCCGACTCAGGAGAGAGGGTATGCTCATCGACCCCCTTCTCTCGTGGCAGAGGGTTCGTGTCGTAGGCCTCGTGGGGAAGGTTTGGCGGATCGATCCTAGTATAGAGCAGGATCAGCTGCAGTTATGGCGCCTCTGGCTTTGGGAGGGGCGGGCCCTGTCAGAGCTTGATTGGGACCCAGGTGAGTGGAGATGGCCAGAGGTTGTGGCAGGCCAGGGGTCGACCCCTTTCTTCGCTTACAGCACGAAATTGGGCAGAAGAGTTCTCGGGAGGATGCAGAGCCGACCGCCCACCCAGCGGCCCAGTTGGTATGCTCAGGGTATCTCCAAGCTATTTTTGCAGGCCTTCTGGAAGGCCTTGTGGGAGAGCTGGCGGCCGCGGAAGATTTCCTACTTCCTTTGGCTACTCGCCCACAAGGGTCTTCCAGTGGGGAGCTGGTTGCGGCAGATTGGTCAGGATGGACTTTGTCAGATTTGTCATGAGGACGAGGAGACACCAAAGCACTGCCTGTGGAGCTGCACTCGTGCCCAGGACGTGTGGAGGTGGGCCTTCGGGATCCTTACTCGCGCAGCACCGGAGTTAGGTTTGATCACCTGGGGCGCGTTTTGCTGGTGCAGCACCACACCTGGCTATCATCAGTTGTTCGAGGCAGGCCCGCAAGACCCCATGTTCCTTATCACACAGCGGACTTGGGGGCCGCTTGAGGGCATCCCGCAGCACTTGGCAGAGGCGGACACAGGATCTCAGGAGAGGCAGCCAGTCTGGGAGATTATTAGCAGCATCGTCGGATGGCACATTTGGACCTCGCACTGTGCGCAGATCCTCGGTGGTACCTCTCTTTTGACTGCCCAGGTCATGGCCGACATCTGGAGCGAGATTATCCACACACTTAGAGGCCAGTGGGACCAGATCCAGGGGGATTCCCGGGTTGGCCGGGAGAAGCGGAGACGTTTCCTCTGAGATTGGGATACACAAGGCCTCTTCTTCGAGCATATTTCTCAGGGCATTCAGTGGCGCTATTCACCTCCTCTCTGGCTGTTTATTCACACCCGCCTGATCCCTCCGTGAGAGAGAGCTTTTTGTTTCCACTTAGGGCTGCGTCCGATTTGTGAACGCAGCCCCGTCAGCTGCAAAACTGACCCCATGTATCTTGTTTTTTCGAAGTAATATAATCAGCACTGTTTTTTTGGCAAAAAAAAATATCATCTCTCGTGTGACCAACACAGGTAAACTCTGCCAAATTTCATCTCTAGCCACATCTCTGGCCTGTGTGTCAAGATCTGCGGAAAGAAGGGAGGCATAGAAATCTGTCGCTAAGTGCATGACGGTATTCAGATGAGACTGCAAAACGCTGTCAGAGTCAATAAGCTGCCTGACACTCTCTCTACTATGTCTGGGACGAAGTGTAGAGCAAAAGTGTTTATTGACTCTCCCTCCCATCTGTATCCAAAAGGACTCCCGTGCATGGAAGGCATACTCTGCTCTCTTATCAAGCAATGTCTGCAAGTGAGCCCTTGCCGTAGCAAGGCGCTCCTGTACCCAAGCATCTGATGGTCATTTCTGCTCCTCCCTCTGCAAGGCTGCCAACTGCTGGCGGATACCAATCTCCCGCATGAGTACCTCACCTCATCCAGCACTAGCAACGGAGTGATAAAAGTCGCTGATACTGGCAAGTGCTGTGGCCACATGTGAAGGACCGGCCACCCCCTCTTGCATGTGAGAAACCCAGATCTCCAAGACCTGCCTCTGTGAGAGTCTCATCCGTGTATAAGGCATTAGGGATCCTCTCAGATGGGGCTCTGTGAGACCGTCCTCTCAGATGGGGCTCTGAGATGGACAAAACTACCGGAAAATGGTCGGAAGTGGAAACACCAGGTGCAATGCAAACTGTCCCCCCTCTATCAAGAGCCCACTCATTCACATAGAATCTGTCAATCCGGGCATGGATAGGCATTTGCACCCTATGGTTCGACCATGAAAACAAAAGTGACTGAGACTGAACATGAAATGCATCATCTGACGAAATATCTTTGCCACTGAATCTAAACAAGAAGGCATCCCAAGCTATTCTCTCGAGGGAATGAATACCACCTTCTCTACCCCCTTGCTTATCAGAAGGTGCCTCAACCATGTTGAGGTCACCTCCAATAATCCACGAATCTGTAATGTCAGCCCACGAGAGCAACTCTATCCAAAACAGAACACGGTCCCCTCTGTTGTTCGGAGCATAGAGGTTGAGGAAACCAACCTTACGTCCGTCAATCAGAAGTAAAACCCACTGGGCTCTGGAGGGGGTTATGGTACTGTGTCCAATGATCAGAGGGAGAATAGAATCTGAAACTGATATGCATGTACCTCCTCTGGTTCCCAAGGCAGGAAGCCAAAAAGTCCAGCCTGAAAGCAACTTACTTGACTTGGAGCAATCTCTGACATCCAGTTTGTGTTCGCGAAGAAAAAGAATGTTTAGGGAACCACCTGAAACACCTGGATGGAGCTGATTCCTGATCAGTGTTTGCGACGGCGATGAGGGATGCCACCCAATCCCTGTATATTCCAACTGGCTATCCTCATCGGCGGGAGGAAGCGGGTTGGAATACCTTACCCGACCTGGTGGTAGAAAAAGAACCCTCCATCGGAGCTGACCTCCTGCCATACACACGAGGTCCAAGGGGAGGAAAGTCCACAGGTGAAAGAGAGAAAGATATCTCAAAAGGGATGCCGATAACTGGCTCTCCGAAAGTGGAAGGTACAAAATCATCATCTGGGAGGTCAGAGAGGTCCTCCAGAACGGAAAAGGAGTTCCGCTGAGCCAGTCCTAGGGAGGGGGTACGAAGGATTCCTACCAAAGCAAGGAAAGAATGTAAGACCCCCTTCCCTCTCTCCATAGAAAGAGGCACCCGTACTGACTCCTGATCAAGACGTGCTGCGGATGAGGTGCCAACAACTTGGGCTGCTGAGGAAGGTACATCGTGATCCTGGGGTGGAGTCGAACAAGGCTCCTGAACACTAGTCTCCTCCCGAGGCTCCAAGGGGGTAGCCTCCGCAACGGTGGAGGTGTGATCTGAAGTAGAGGGCCTAACCGCGACGAACCCACCGTGGACCAGAGGTGGTGCGGGGTATAGGAGGGACTCGAGTAGCCTTAGGAGGAGGGGGAGCCCGTGTCTGAGGCGGTGTCTGTGGAGCGGTAGGTCCTGCTCCTGCTCTTTGTCGTAAGCTAGTACAAGCTGGTGGCTTTCTGGGCCTCTTTTTCTTCTTTGCGCAATCTTTGGCAAAGTGCCCCGAGGATTTGCAAATCCTGCACTAATCCTGCCGACTTGCAACCTCAAATCTCTGGTGGAAGAAAGACCCATCGGGTCGCTGTAGCATGATGTGGTCATCTAAAATATTAGGGTCCTAGACAATGACCCTAACCCTGGGTACCCCATCCATCCTGACCGCCTCAACAGCCGAAGAGGGCTCGCTAGGAAGAGGGGGGATCTCTGCTACCACACCAAACCTCTCGCCAATAACTGAAAGAAGCCGGTGAGAAACTAAGGGGAGACCAGGGAACCTGATGAAAACAGAAACTCCCACCTTGTCCTCTTCAACTGGGTCAAAGCCCAGTTGAAAGGGAAACAAAAAAATCCTCCTATAGCCTAGAAATAGAAACCCGGCCTGTAGCAGGTCTCTCGTGATATTTGGGGAATATAGGCACACCTGAAAGAAACTTCATCCCAACAAACGAACATCCTTAAGGTGGGGGGCAAGCTCTCGGGGAAGCGCCGCAAGCATCCAATCTCTAGCTTGTGACTTGGAGGGGTGGGAGCCATGCATGCGTCCGAAGAGAGCCGTGGAACACTCATGCTCCAAATCCTGCTGCCCAGGAGACCCCCCTTCAAAATACATTATGAATGTAGTTATGAACATGTTTGCATATTATTCACACACAACAATTACGCACCAATTTACATAGTTGGCAAGAAAGTAGTAATTCCCATAAGTAATGATTGTATAAAGAAATACAATGTTGTTATTCAAAACTCATAGTTTGCAAATAGCTCCTCTCCTGCATGTATATCATCTATGGATTCAATACAAATGTGACCATATTCTGCAATATCTATGTTCATCATGGGGTCATACCAAGGTGGAACATCAGGGGAAAATACATAACAAACATTTGGCTTTACATTGGTATTTCTATTGCTGTTAATAAATCCTGCCACATTGCCATATTGAACATCACCAACAATATGCACCATATCCTTCATAGGGACAGTAGGGTCCTCTTGGATAGAGTACTTCTTTAGCCTTGGATGAACTCTACATAATTTCTTCCAGTCTTTGTAGGAGTACTTGTCACCTCCATAATGGAGAATAGTAGTCCCTCTCTTGATGGAGCCATGCACAAACAAGCCCAAGCCAGCACCTGTAATGGTTGACTCATGCACCTTGAAAGCCACATTTTTTATCCATAACACTTCGTTGATAGGGACAGGTAACTTTGGTGGTCCAAATGGATCTCATTCTGGTATGTACCTACTCAAGCTTGATTTGAACGTATATCTATCTACATCACAAAAGATAAATTCAATTAGCTGCAACAACAGTTATATAGACTTGAGATAAAATCAAAAAACACTTTGACATATGTACCTTCATGAAAAATACGCATTCTGTAGTCAGTTTATGTAGCCCTTAGCAATGTATTTCTTGATATAGCGACCTTTGTACCCTAGGTCTATAGCCAATTGAGAAACTTGCATAGCATTCATGCTAGAGAGTTGCGGAGCATTACTCCAGATGAAGGGAGAGGGTGAAGGGAAGGAGGGAGAGAGAGGAATGAGCAAGGAGAGGAGTCAGCAAAGAGAGAGGGGGGGCAGCAAGAGGAGAGGAGGAAGGGAGAGGAGGGGAGGATAGAGGAGAGGAGAAGTGGAGGAGAGGGGGGGTGCTGCTGTTGCTCCCCGCTCCTCCTGCTGCCCTCCTTCCTGCTCCCCTCCTTGCTGCCCCCTCCTTGCTTGTCCTCCCTCCCCTCCCCCCTACCTGCTGCTCCCCCCGCCTCCTCCCTCCCCTCCTTGCTTCTCCTCCCTCCCCTCCCCCCTACCTATTGCTCCCCCCGCCTCCCCCCCCGACTCCCCTCCCTCGCTGCTGCAGCCCCCCCCGCGCTGCTGTAGCCCCCCCCCGCGCGTTGCCTCCTCCCCCACGCGCTGCCTTCTCCCTCCCCTCCCCCCTAGCTGCTGCTCCCCCCCCCCCCCCCCCCCCCGCTCTTTTTTTGCATCTCACAATCTTTGATACAGAGAAAGCAGGAAATTCTGCAAATTTCAATGACCTTGCAGAATTCATGACCCAGATTCCTAAGCTTACAGCAGAGCAGCAAGGAAGATGCCAGCACAGAAGTCAGAACTACCCCCAGCCACTCCAAGTGTGTCAGCCCCAACAGAACCAATGAACAGCTAGAAGGAGCAGAAGCAACACCAGTGACTCAGGAATAGAAAGAAGAAACCGAGACTATGGATCCAGTTATCTCTTGGGGAACACTAATTGATCTCAATGCTTCACATACCTTCAAGGTGCACTTGAAGGAGTATTTTCAATAAAGAAGGGTTTGTGTCCCCGACTTTTTGAGAAAAAGCCTCTCCACCGGAAGTGCCAGGTGTTGAAGGCATAGCCTCCACCCACGTGAACAGGATAGGTTAAATACACCTCTGGTAAGAGGGAGTTATTAGAACAAGGTAGTGGGATCATTTTGTAACTATAGGGACAGTTGTAACTGTCCCTAATAGCACTCCTTAGTGGCCTGATCCACCACATAATGTTTTTGACTAGGACTTACATTTTGAAACTTACTGTTGCCTTACAATAGTCGGACTGATCTCGGATAGCTATAAAAACTTGTATCAGCTCCTGTTGAGAGTTTGAGTTGTTGAGTTGATGTATTTTCTATCAAAACATAATATACAAGAAGCATACTACCTTTTGCAAGATTTCCTCTCTGTCCTCTTTACATCTCGTGATAGTCTTTTATAGTCTGTCTATTGTCCGACTATACTCCCGACTGCTGGCACCTTGTTGTCAGGAGTGGAGATGTGTTTGTGTTTTTCACTTGTCTGAAGACACTCTGAACAGCCACAACTACGAATCCCCATTCCCGCTTTCATTTTGTGATATGCTACTAGATGCTATCTATATGGACATGAAGTGTATAGTTTCTTGGATGGTTTAAGTAGGTATAAGCACATCTAGATGGCAGAAGAAGACAAGGATTAAGCCACTCTTGTTACAAAATGGGGGATACTTGCCAGTCATGTAAAGGGATTTGGATTGAACAATGCATCTCCAACATTTCTGAGCCAGACACATAGAGTATTCGCTCCATACATGAGAATGTTTGTGCATGCTTTGAGACATACATCCGACAAAGTACGTGTTTGCTATTCAAGGACGTGTTTTGTTAGGCCACAAGAACGGGTGCTCAAACTCCTGAAGAAAATTATGGTTGTATTGCCAATATTACGACCACCAGATCGGACGCTTGGATTTTATGTCTTTGTCTTTCAACCTCGATCTTGGATTTTTTATAATTTTCTCTGAGAGCTTTTGACTGACTAATTAAGGATGTTTATTCTCATGCCAGCATGATGTATTGAGCTTGCTCTTGCGGGTTTCATTCATACACAATAGAAGCCTTTCATGGGGAAAAGAACTGCTCTCTTTTTGTTTTAAACACTAGCACCCTAGTTTTGGCACTTAGATTTAATTATGAAGGGTTTAGTAGATAACTTGGTGCAGGGGTGCTTGGAATCTTGGTACTGCACCAAGCTTCAGATTGAGTGATGTTACATCACGAAGAGGGTATAGATTCCAATAGATTGACATTAGAAACATTTTGGTGGGTGTGGGTCTAAGAATTCCCACAAATTCTATCCATTGGGTGCGCCAGTGTTATTACTAAGACCATATTCCCTAGGAAACACATATTTAAGATATCCTAAGGATTAGAGAGTCCTTATAATTATTCGATATGAAGAGTCACCTGTTTAAGGTACATCTCTTAGGTTCTCATAAATCATTCTGATGGAGAACATTTCTGTAATACAATAGCAATGCTCATACTTATTTTTGATCTGCTCATGGCATATTATGTATTACCTTGTTGCATTCTATAATGAATCTATGTGCATAGTAAATGATTCATGACATTTCCATAACGTTTGATTCCAAAATGTTATTAGAGCTTTTGCCGCAGGCGCCAAAAAATCTGGTCGAGAGACTGCTGCTGCTCCCCGCTCCCTCCTGCTGCCCTCCTCACTGCTCCCTCCCTCCCCTCCTTGCTGCTTCCTCCCTCCCCCCTACCCTTGTCTCCCCTCCTTCTCTTCCGCTGCTGCAGCCCCCCCTGCGCGCTGCCTCCTCCCCCCTGCGTGCTGCCTCCCCATTGCGCGCTACTGCCTCCCCTCTGCGCACTGCCTCCTCCCTCCCCTCCCCCTTGCCTGCTGCTCCCCCCTGCGCTGCTGCAGCACCACCACCCCCCCCTCCCCCGCTGCCTCCCCCTTGCGTGCTACCTCCTCCCCTCTGCGCGCTGCCTCCCCCCTGCGCGCTGCCTCTTCCCTCCCCTCCCCCATGCGCTGCTGCTCCCCCCTGCGCTGCTGCCAGCCCCCCCCTGCGCTGCTTCAGCCCCCCCTCGCTGCTGCCAGCCCTCCCCCTCCCTCTCCTCCACTCCTGCTCTCCTCTTTCCTCCCCTCCTCTTCCTTCTTCCTCTCCCTTTGCTGCCCCCTCTTCTTCCTCTCCTCTACTTGCTGACTCCTCCTCTCCTTGCTCCTTCCTCTCTCTCTCTCCTTCCTTTCACCCTCTCCCCTCATCTGGAGTACCCCTATTTTTGTTAGGGGTCTCCTGGGCTTTAGGAAAGCGGATGGAGTTCCTTTTTTGGTTTTGAATCGGCCTTTCTCACCTCGATTGACGAATGGGTTCCCATTCAGTCAATCCGTTACCGCCCACACCAGCCGCGAGAACCGTCACTTTCTCAAAAGACGAGTTGTAGCAGCTACAAAAGGATTTGGAGCATGAGTGTTCCACGACTCTCTTCGCACGTATCCATGGCTCCCACCCCTCCGGGTCACAAGCTAGAGATTGGATGCTTGCGGCACTTCCCCAGGAGCTCGCCCCCCACTTTAAGGATGTTCGTTTGTCGGGACGAGGTTTCTTTCAGGTGTGCCTAGATTGCCCGGATGTCACGAGAGACCTGCTACTGGCCGGTTTTCCTTTTCTAGGCTTCAGGAGGATTTTTTTGTTTCACTGGGCTTTGACCCAGTTGAAGAGGACAAGCAGGGAGTTTCTGTTTTCATCAGATTCCCTGGTCTTCCCTCAGTTTATCACCGGCTACTTTCAGTTATTGGCGAGAGGTTTGTTGTGGTAGCAGAGATCCCCCCTCTTCCTTGCGAACCCTCTTCGGCTGTTGAGGCGGTCAGGATGGATGGGGTACCTAGGGTTAGGGTCATTGTCCAGGACCCCAATATTTTAGATGACCCCAATATTTTAGATGGGTCCTTCCGCCGCCAGAGATTTGAGGTTGCAGGTCGGCAGGACCAGTGCAAGATTTGAAGATCCTCGGGGCACTTCGCCAGAGATTGCCCAAAGAAGAAAAAGAGGCCCAGAAAGCAACCAGCTCGTACTAGCTTACGACAGAGAGCTGAGCAGGACCTACCGCTCCACAGGCACCGCCTCAGACACGGGCTCCCCCCCCTTCTAAGGCTACCCGAGTCCCTCCTGCACCTCGCACCTTCTCTGGCCCACAGTGGGTTCCGGCCGTGGTTAGGCCCTCTACTTCAGATCACACATCCACCGCTTCGGAGGCTACCCCCTTGGAGCCTCAGGAGGAGACTAGTGTTCAGGAGACTTGTTCGACCCCATCCCTGGATCAGGCTATACCTTCCTCAGCAGCCTAGGTTGTTGGCACCTCGTCCGCAACACTTCTTGATCAGGATCCAATACAGGTGCCTCCTTCTTTGGATAGAGGGAAGGGGGTCTTACATTCTATCCCTGCTTCGGTAGGAATTCTTCGTACACCCTCCCCAGGACTAGCTCAGCGGAACTCCTTTTCCACTTTGGAGGACCTCTCTGAACTCCCAGATGATGATTTTGTATCTTCTACTTTCGGAGAGCCAGTTATCGGCATCCCTTGTGAGAGATCCTTCTCTCTTTCACCTGTGGACTTTCCTCCCCTTGGACCTCGTGTCTATGGCCGGAGGTCAGCTCCGGTGGAGGGTTCTTTTTCCGCCACCAGGTCGGGTAAGGTATTCCAACCCGCTTCCTCCCGCCGATGAGGATAGCCAGTTGGAATATACAGGGATTGGGCGGCATCCCTCATCGTCGTCGCAGACAACTCATCAGAATTCAGCTCCATCCAGGTTTTCAGGTGGTTCCCTGCACATCCTTTTTCTTCAGGAACACAAATTGGATGTCAAAGATTGCTCCAAGTCAGGTAAGCTGCTTTCAGGCCAGACTTTTTGGCTTCATGCCTTGGGAACCAGAGGAGGTACACGCAAATCAGTTTCAGATTCTATTATCCCTCTGATCATTGGACACGGCACCATAACCCCCTCCAAGGCCCAGTGGATTTTACTTTTGATTGACGGACGTAAGGTTGGTTTCCTCAACCTCTATGCTCCGAACAACAGAGGGGACCGTGTTCTATTCTGGAAAGAGTTACTGTCGTGGGCTGACATTGCAGATTCATGGATTACTGGAGGTGACTTCAACATGGTTGAGGCACCTTCTAATAAGCAAGGGGGCAGAGAAGGTAGTATTCATTCCCTTGAGAGAGCAGCTTGGGATGCCTTCTTATTCAGGTTCAGTGGCAGAGATGTTTGGTCAGATGATGCATTTCATATTTAGTCTCAGTCACTTTTGTTTCCATGATCGAACCATAGGATGCATATGCCTATCCATGCTCAGATTGACAGATTCTATGTGGATGACTGGGCTCTTGATAAGAGGGGGGACAGTTTACATTGCACCTGGTGTTTCCACTTCCGACCATTTTTCAGTAGTTCTGTCCATCTCAAAGGCCCATCTGAGAGGACGGTTTCACAGTATCAGGATCCCCGATGCCTTATACACGGATGAGACTCTCACAGAGGCAGGTCTTGGAGATCTGGATTTCTCACATGCAGGGGGGGTGGCCGGTCCTTCACATGTGGCCACAGCACTTGCCAGTATCAGCGACTTTTATCACTCCGTTGCTAGTGCTCGGCGAGGTGAGGTACTCAGGCGGGAGGTTGGTATCCGCTGGCACTTGGTAGCCTTGCAGAGGGAGGAGCAGAGACAACCATCATATGCTTGGATACAGGAGCGCCTTGCTGCGGCAAGGGCTCACTTGAAGACATTGCTTGATCAAAGAGCAGAGTATGCCTTCCATGCACGGGAGTCATTTTGGATACAGATGGGAGGGAGAGTCAATAAACACTTTTTCTCTACACTTGGTCCCAGACATAGTAGAGAGAGTGTCAGGCAGCTTATTGACTTTGACGGCGTTTTGCAGTCTCATCTTAATACCGTCTTGCACTTAGCAACAGCTTTCTATGCCTCCCTCCTTTCCGCAGGTCCTGACACACAGGCCAGAGATGTGGCTACAGAGGAAGTTTGGCAGAGTTTACCTGTGTTGGTCTCACCAAAGATGATTTGCTTACTTGATGCACGCTTTACCAACACAGAATTCAAGTCTGCCCTCTCCGCTCTTCATAAGGGAAAATGCACTGGTTTCGATGGTATTACTCCTTTCTTTATAGCCTTTTGGGATATGATAGGTGATCCTATTACTTCAGCCCTGCAGGGCATTTGGGACTCGGGTGAGATGCCTGACTCACTGACCGAGGGACTCATACACCTTATCCCAAAAGGTGGCAACATGAATTTCCCATTGGAGACCCATCACTCTGTTGGGCACTTTATACAAAATCCTTGCAAAGGCTATCAGCATCCGATTGCAGCCCCTTCTTCCAGATCTCATCCATGATACTCAGACAGGCTTTGTGCATGGTAGCAGCATATTTGACAATATCTTTTCCTTTTGGGAAGCCACTGAGTGGGCTATGCAGAGCGGGTAGAGGCTAGCAGTTCTACTCCTGGACTTTGAGAAAGCCTATGACAAAGTAGATTGGGGCTTTCTTGAGGGCACTCTTCTATGTTTTGGTTTTTCAGATGCTTGGATTAGAGGGGTGGCCTCCCTTTATAAATCAGCTCACAGCCAGGTTCTCATTGGAGGGGTAAGGGGTGACAGATTTCAAATTTCCAGATCAGTTCATCAAGGATGCCCTTTAGCCCCCTTCCTCTTTCTTTTTGTGGCAGAAGCTATGAGTATCTTCCTTAGATCTCAGGCTGAGCTTTTTGGGTTGAGATTGCCCTTGAGAGAGGAGTAGGAGCTTCTTGACTGTGAGTTGGCTGATGACACTGCTATTTTTATTGAGGCCTCTTCGCAGTCACTTGATTCTTTCCAGACAGCCTTGAATATTTTTTGCTCAGCTGCAGGGGCACACATTAACTGGCATAAACCTTCGGCTTTTGGATTAGTGATGAGGAAACTCCAGACTGGGGAGTTGACCTTGGCTTTTCCTAGATTCAGAGGGGTGTTCCTGTCAGATATTTGGGATGCCAGGTAGGGTTGGGAATCTCTCCAGCACAACAGTTTGTCCCAGTACGAGAAAGTATAAGGAAAAAACTACTTTTTTGGAGCTCATCCCAACTCGACCTTGCTTCTAAGAGTTGTGGTAGTGAACCAGGCTCTTTTGGCCACCGCCTGGTTTGTGTGTTCTTGCTGGTGCCGGCGGTCTAGGGATTGCATCACTCAGCTCATTAGACCAATCATGAATTTTTTATGGAGTGGACTTGATGGCACAACAGATGTTGCAGCGAGGGTGGCCTGGGAGACCATTATTCTCCCTACATCTGAAGGGGGCCTTAACATCATTGACCCGGACTTGCAAAGCAGGGCATTGCTTTGTAAGGTGGTGGTGAGGGGACTCATGCCTAGGCAGGAATCTTGGAAGGATTTCTTTTTTGGACGCATTTAGGCTTGCACACCAACGTTGGGAGATGATTGGGTGGACAGCCCAAGATGGATTTTTACTTCAGCCCCTCTCAGATCTCCTGCCTCTCCTCTCATGACGTTGGGGATGGAGGTAAAGAGGTTGCCTTTCAGCCTGTCAGGATTGCTGGTTTTGTGGACCATGGAGCGGGCTTGGAGTGGTACTTAGACCCCGACCCTCTGCTTTTGGCCTTGGGGTCTTGGAGGTTGTGGTTGTATGGAGGTGCACCTATCAGGTGCTTGCAGTGGGACCCAGGAGAGTGGGAGTGGATAGATCATGGGCACCGAGAGAGGGGAATTCCCTTTTTTCGTTTCACGGTTGGTAATGCCAAGAGATTTCAGCTGAACAGTAGGGGTTGGGTTCCCTCCAGAGCCCCCCATTGGGACAGCTTCTTCATCACTGCAGATTTGCGTAGGAATTTCTGAAGGAGGCTCTCGAAATCCCTCAGAAATAGAAAGATCACTCTTTTCTTTTGGCTTTCTATTCATGGAGGGATTGCAGTGAACCTGTGGAGATCACGTTTTGGGGCTGATCCCACTTGCCCTCGCTGTCATTCTGCAGAGAAGTCAGTGCGACATTGCCTTTGGGACTGCAGTCAGCAGGCGAGGACTATTTGGAAAGGGGTTGCGAGGATACTCAGCATTTTTCATACTTCCCCTTTCTTCATGACTTGGGGGCTTGGTCGCTTGGTTATCCCTTGCTGGGCCCCAGGTGCTTTATGAGGGTGAGCCTTCTTCTTGGGCACTCTCGGTCCGCCGGCAGGTGATAGAGCCTTGCTCTCTTCAGGATGTACCACTTACTCCCTTCAGGGCTTCTCATGCTTCAGTGGACACCTCTTGGGAGATCTTGGCTAGCTCTCTTGGCATATTTGGAGAGCCAGATGTATAGAGGCCTTGGATGGCACCCAGATACACCCTTCATAGGTGTTCACGGGTATTTGGACTGACACGGTTCACACTTTGATAGCCATTTGGGCTAGCATGCAGGGACCTTCATGGGCAGCCTCCTCTAGAAGGACTGTTTTTCTTCCAGTTTGGAAGGGTTCTCCCTTTTTCTCGGAGGTCTCTACTGGATTGAGATGGCACTATCAGCCCCAATTCTTTCTTTTTGGCTCTTGAGCTTTTCATGCATTGCATGGTGTATCCCGTATGGAGCTTGCTCTAACAGTTTTCTTTAATACTTAATAGAAGTCTCTTTTTGAAGAAAAAAAAAATGTTATTAGAAGATGTACTTTCTATTTCATTTGGAGAAGTTCTATTCATAATTATCGAAGTCTTGTACTCCGTTGACACATTGGACCACTATGAACCTTTTCAATCTTTGGTTCCTCATCATCAAAAGTGTCAAATCATGTTTGCCAAAAATGTTTGAGGTGGGAGCTTGTTCTCTTCCAGAAGTATTATCGAAGAGCTAATGCCACTAGTGTGAGGAGACATACCTCCTACTTCATGACACCAAGGAGCAGAGAGCCATGCAATGCAACGCCATACTAAAGAATGCACAAGTACAGAAAGTGCCATGGTGCACACTCATAGGAATGCTACAATACAAATGCACCAATGGGCGATGAAAGTATATGAGGAGTGTTGTTGTACAAGTGCACTCAAGTACAAATTTACAAGAAGTGGCGTGGAACATGTGTGTGAGAGAATGAATGCTTGGTAAGTGCAAGAGTGATAACAACATACATAGAAGTGAACACAACCAAACCTACTTGTGAGAACCAGCCCTCCAAAGACATAAATTGGTCAGTCTCAATCCATCCACTGGTACAATGTTACACTTTCACTAGCACAACAACACACCGGTGAGCTCATAGATCCTACATTTTGAGTTGTACTTTCACAAAAAACTGAACTTGTTAAGATTGTCAACAAGAAGATTGTTGTCATTGTTTGAAACTTGGCACTGAGAAGTGCTCTACAAAAGCTATTTTAAAACATAAACTATAGTCCCTAAAAATTTGTACGGACTTTGATTTTAAAGAGGATCTAAGTAGAACACCTATTCAATCTACTAAAAATTATGGTAAACACACATGAGCGAAATTGCTCCCTTGAATGTTTCTAATTAGGGAGAGGTACCAAACTGACCACCTGTTTGATTTGGGATGAGTGTTAAGAAAACACCTTGTATACTTTCAGGAGCTAGTAGTTAACTTAAATTGACCACACATTGGTAGGAATGTTGTTGTAGATGAAGCCTCTTGAACAATCACAATTTCGTTTAGGAATTAAATCAACTATATGTTCATATTGAAGTCGAAGATGAAAATGAACTCTCTTTATTGGTTGTTATGATGACTCTCAAATCGACCAAGCCTCTCTCCTCTCCTTTTCTCAATGCTCGTCCCCTATACTTCCTCCACCCTTGCCTTCATCCTAGTTGGTCGCATCCAGTGGCGATGACTTGCGACTTCTCCTATTGCCGAAATCTCCACTCTCATCATTTCTCACCCTATCTCCCTCGCTTATTCCCCAACTTAGTCCCTTGATGACTTCGGATATCCGATTGAGCCAAAGTCCCGTCATTCTCTAGCTCTTCGGTGGCATCATAACTCCTCCATGCAAACATCCATGTGCATATCCTAGTGACTTTGGAGTGAACTGGGTCAGCGATCATGTTGATGTCAACAACCTTGTCCTCCTCCATGTATACCTCTATGTACACCTCTCTCATGGATACCTAAGATGGTGGTTCAATTAGGTGGCTTCCTGGTCATATCACCTTGGATGTCAGCAACCTTGCCCGTCGTCATCAACTCTAATTGTCCCCGTGACCACATGGTTTCTTTGTTAAGTAGCGAGGTTGCCTAGTCACAAATGCACTTCAGTCATCCTTGCACCATAGGTCACATGTCATCCCTTGTATAAGGTCTCTTCTAGTCAAAAACCTCAGAGTACAAGATCTCTAATGATCCGAGGCTTCATGTCATCGTTGTACCGTGGTGAATGACCTTCGAGACCCCTTCCAAATCTGCTTTAACAACCCCCCTGAATTGATAAAATCACTCAAAGAAAAAATACCTCTTGCAAAGCATGAGAAACAAGTGGTGGAGTATTACTCAAGGAACCTAAGCATATGCGAATCTTGAGAGAAAACCAGGACTGTGACTGAAAATGCCAAACCAAATTAGTGAGAGTCTCAAAGAAGAAAGGACTTCCACTCCTCTCTAAAAAACATCGTCCTCTTGGTTGATGAAAACCTGGAAATCCCCTGCATCCTTGACCAAATGGCCATCAATATTCAGACACAGTTCTGTTGGTGGAGGCTATCAAGGATCCTTTGAATGTTTGTCATGATTAATGCAACTTCAGATGAAAAAAAAAACAACTTTGGGGAAGGAAATCCAGGAGTTAATTGCCGAGATACTTCTGCAAAGAACGATTTTTGGGTAGAAGATTTGTCAAATGTGCACGTTCAATTTATTGCAGTATTAACTCGATAGGTGGCACATTTTTCAAAATGCAGTGAAAATATATAAACCTGTGTTTTTGGAGCCTTGAATAGACGTGGAGCAATGATGGTCAAACCAATCTCCTTTGTTGCGGCAAGAAACAGAAGAGCCTCTATAGCAGCCTCCCTTGTCCGCACATTTGTGTCCCCTAGTTTCTCCACTAACACACCTACAATTTCACTTGACGAGGACTCAATTTCCTTGCTTGGTACTTCAGCAGAATACCGCTTGAAAAAGGAGCGCAAGACCTGCAAAATGAGTTTCAATTGCAGACAATGAGATATAATATGAAGTCATAGATAGAAAATAGCAATGAGTGGCAAAAGATAATATGATGTTAATTTTATAAACACCATTTCTTTCAATTAGCTTCTCTACAATGCTTGGATATAATTTATATTTATCAAAATATATACTGCTATCACAGCAGGAAGTATGCATATATCCCCAACAAGGTGACCGAGTAGATATTAAACGCATCCAACTTCAAAATATATACAGAGATACTCTGTAAATAGGCACTAAGGGTGATCATACCATATGATCCTCTTGTTCTCCTCGCACTTGGATCTTGAAGACTTTGGTTATATGGTGGTTCTCCCATTAGGTTATTGCAATGGGAATGGATTGATTAAGGGCACCGAGAGAAGAGCATCCCCTTCTTTCGTTACATAGTCAGAAATGCCATGAGATTTCAGCTTAGCAGTAGAGGTTGGAGGCCCTCCGAGCTCCTCATTGGGATAGTTTTCAGATTTCTACATAGGTGCAAAAAAACTTTTGGAGGAGGCTCTCGAAATCCCTCAAGAATAGAAAGATCACTCTCTTCTTTTGGCTTTCTATGCATGGAAGGATTGTAGTGAACCTATGGAGATCCAGGTTGGGGCTGACCCTACTTGTCCTCGATGCCACGCAGCAGTTAAGTTAGTTCAGCATTGCCTGCGCTGGGAGTGCAGGCTGGGAGTGCAGACAGGCGAGGATGATTTGGAAGGGTGTTGCTAGGATTTTTAGCATATTTCATCGAGCACCCTTGTTCATGACTTGGGGATCAGTGGCATGGTTATCTCTTACTAGCCCTCAGGTGTTTTTTGAGGGACGTGACTCAGACTCAGCCTTCATTATACGACGACACTCTGTGGAGTCTTGTTCTCTCCAGGATGTTCCCTTCACTCCTTTCAGAGCTGCTCATGCCTCGGTGGACACATCATAGGAGATTTTGGCTAGCATTGCAGCTTGGCATATTTGGAGGGCCAGATGTATGAAGGCGATGAAGGGTTCCCAGGTCCACCCTTCCCAGTCTATGGCCAATATATGGACAGATACTATACACACATCGTTAGCCATCTGGACAAGCATGCAGGGATCCTCTGGAGCAGCTACAGCCAAGAGAGGTACTTTTTTCAGAGTTTGGAGAGGATCTCCTTTCTTCTCAGAGTCTCCTTTAGGGTTGAGGTGGCACTTTCAGCCTCCACCGTGGATCTTTGTTAGCTCTTTTTGAGCTTGGTTTTTTCTCATGCATGGCATAATGTACTCCCTCATTAGAGCTTGCTCTTGTTTCATTCATACTTAACGAAGTAAATTTTTGCAAAAATAATAAATCCTAAAGATTCAAACGAGTTCTTAGCTCTGATTCAACTAGTGACTATTGAATCTGAATGAGATAGTTCCAAACTAGAGATTGAGAGGTCTCCTCTTTCCCGGAGTTTCAGAGTACAAGGCCAATCTCAAGTCATCCCAATTGCAAAGGAGAGATTCAACAAAGGGGAGTGTGCTTGAGTCCTATGACTAGAGGATAACAACTAATGGGGGCCAAATACTGACTCCATGGTCCAAAATGGAGGAGTTAATGCCATGAAAAGAGAGTTGTTGCTCCAAGGCTAAATTGATGGATAGAGGCCTTCACTACAAGCTTGGCAAGCAAACCCTTAAATTTTGATTCTAGAGTCCAAAATGCTGACGCCTCCCTCCTTCCTTTGGATCTTGTATCCTAAATATATATCTATAGCTCAAGGAAACACTTGATATCAGTCTATAGACGTGCCTCATGCTCTAAGCATCAAAGATGGAACAAGAAATTATGCACTCGCTTGTAGGACTTGGTTGACAACCAAAGCCTTGCCTGTAAGAGAAAGGCATGATATGCTCTAGTATATCGACTTCTTCCAATGCCAATGATGTCTAGCGTGAGAGATTTTTTTTTTTTTTTTTGCAAAAAAGAGACTTCTATTAAGTAAGAAAGAAACTCGCTAGAGCAAGCTTTGTGCGGAAATACAACATGCTAAGCATGTAATAAAAAACACCTCAGAGGAATGAGGTAGAAAGAAACCAAGGCTAAGGCTGAAAATGCCAACTCAACCCTGTAGAAGTCTAAGCAAAGAAGGGAGAGTCTCTCCAATCTCTGAGAAAAGTAACTCTCCTGGAGGAGGCTACTCGAGATGATCCCTACATGGTCGCCCCAACCAGCCATCAAAGTGTGTACCGTATTTGTCCAAGTACTGGCCAAGATCTAAGAAGGGTGAACCTGAGAACCCTCCAAATCCTCAGTAAATCTGGCTCTCCAAATGTGCCATGCTGCAATGCTAGCTAAGACCTCCCATGGAGAGTCGATTGAGGAATGAGCAGCCCTGAAGAGAGTGGCCGGAACATCCTCTAGAGAGCACGACACCACAAGGTGTCGTCGGATGTGAAGAGCCAAAGAGGAGTCAAGTCTCTCAAAAAAGACCTGGGGCCTTGAAAGAATAAGCCAAGCCGTTGATCCCCAGGCCAAGCGTGAGAGATTTGAGATGTATAGAAAGGAATATTAATAGCAAGAATCTTTTATTTGCACACTCAACTGACCTACGGTTCATGAAGAAGAATAACTAATGTTGTAAGGAGATTTTTGTGGTTAGACCATCGCTTTGCTCCCAAGGGCTCCGCTCCAATGACTGGGCACTTTGCAATCTTATCCTCGTAGTCAAGGATATGATTGTCCATCAAGATTTTTGAATGTGAAAGAAACTTCCCTTAAGTATGAAAAGAATCCCAAGAGTATGAATTCAAGGTGCAAATACATCATGCATAGCATAAAATCTCAGGGAATCCAACCCCCATGTCAAAAAGTAAACAACCATGATTGTGGCTGAAAGCGCCATACGAAGCCCAAAGGAGAATTGAAAAGAAAAGGCCTATCTCTTCATTCCCTAAGAAATAACCTCCTCTTGGGCACTCTGGATCTCAAATTCCCTTGCATGCTAGACTAGATGGCCCTCAAAGTATGCACAATGTCTGTCCATTTACTGGCCAAAGTTTGAGCTGGGTATACCTATGTACCACCTACTACCTCCATGCATCTGGCCCTCAAAATGTGCTAAGCAAAGGTACTAACAACAATATCTCAACTCGTGCTGACCAAAGCATGAGATGGAAAGCTTTCCGTAGGCTTCCAGAGGAGACCCAATCTCAGTTGACAAGACATCTCTTAGAGGGAGTGCAGCCATTCCAGAAGATTAGGTAAACATAGATGATATGCCACTCACTTGCTCCACTTAGGCAGGTACTTTTACAAGAGGCGGTGTTCCACTTCAGGTTTTGGCCTTTCGAGATGCACATGAGGATGCTTTAGTTTTTAGTGTGTAGGATGGTGGCAGATTGCTCAGGTCCACAGAGGACATCTTGCTTGAGTCTACTTTTCAGCCTATCAGGGTTGTAGGTCTTTTGGTGCAGGGATCAGTTTCAGAGTGGTTCCTCGACCTAGACGCCCAGCTACTCTCCACTGGATCTTGGAGGCTTTGGCTCTACGGGGGAGTTCCCATTAGGTATTTGCAGTGGGACCCTGGACAGTGGAAGTAAATTGACACATGGCATCGAGAAAAGAGCATCCCCTTCTTTTGTTACACAGTCAGTAATGCCAGGAGATTTCAGCTCAGTAGTAGAGGTTGGAGACCTTCCAAAGTTCCTCATTGGGAGACATTTGATATCACTACAGATTTGTAGAGGTGCTTCTGGAGGAGACTCTGGAAATCCTACAGGAATAGAAAGATCACTCTCTTCTTTTGGCTTTCTATCCATGGTGGGATTGCAGTGAACCTTTGGAGATCCGACCCTACTTGCTCTCGTTGCCTCTTTGCTTCGAAGACTATTCAGCATTGCTTATGGGATTACAGACAGGCGAGGATGATTTGGATGGGGGTAGCCAGGATTTTCAGTTACTTTGCCCACTCCCCATTCTTTATGACATGGGGCTCAGTGACTTGGCTTTCTCTTACAGGGCCTCAGGTATTCTATGAGAGAGTTGACTCCTCTCGGGCCATTTCGGTTCGACGTCATTAGATTGAGTCCTATTCGTTGGATGTGGTACCACACCTTCCTTTTACAGCTGTACATGCCTCTGTGGATACTTCTTGGGAGATTCTAGCGAGCATAGCATCCTGGCATATCTGGAGATCCAGATGCACAGAGGCTTTGGAGGGTACTCAGGTTCATCCCTCGCACGCATTGGCTAGCATCTAGAAAGACACCGTACATACTTTGATGGCCGTATGGACGAGTATGCAGGGAGATTCCCGTGCAGCCTCAGCTAGGAGGGCTTCTTTCGTAAGGGAATGGAAGGATTCTCCTTTCTTCTCTGAGACTCCTACAGGGTTGAGGTGGCACTTTCAACCTCAGCCTTGGTTGTTTTCCACGTCACTTTGAGGGGGGTTTTATTTATCCTCATGATTTCATGATGTATTCCGCTTTGAGCTTGATATCGTGGGTTTTTTCTCTTACTTAATAGAAGTCTCTTTCTTGGGGGAAAAAAAAAAAGGCATGAGCTGGCCTATAGAGAGAAACAGGGACTGTGTAAACACAAAATTGAACAAGATAATGCCAATTCATAGCAGAAGAAGCATCCTAACTCTCATAGAAGATCTGAAGTCTAGTCAAGGATAGAAGCAAACAATCCCTAGGTTATAAACAAATGAGAAGAGGATAACTGCCCCATAATTCAAGCAATTCCTGGCCTATATGCACTCCCGACGGCAATTTATTACTAGATAGACTCGATAGAGCATGTGAGCACTGTGGATAGGAGAAATCAGGTCCAAAGGTCTAGCTCCAAATGTCTTCCTCTATTTCTTGACAATAGTGCCTCCATGAATAGAAAGCCAAAACAGAAGAGTGATCTTTATATCTCTAAAAGATCTTAAAAGCCTCCTTCAGAGTGAGCTGCTGCTCCTCCCCGACCCTTGTTGCCCCCTCTCCCTCAGCCCCTCCCTCCCTCCCCCTCCCTTGCCCTCTCTCCGTCTCCCTCTCAGCCCCCCGCCCCCTCCCCTCTCAGCGTGCCCCCCTTCCCCGCCCTCTCAGCCCGCTCCCCCTCCTCCGCCACCTCCTCTCCCCCGCTCCCTACCCTCTACCTCAGCCCCCCTTCTCCTCTCCCCCACTCCTACCCTCCGCCTCAGCCTCTCCCTTGCTCCCTACCCTCCGCCTCTGCCTGCTCCCTACCCCCCTCTCCTCTGCTCGGCTCCCTACCCCCCGCCTCAGCCCTCTCCTCTCCCCCGCTCCCTCCCCCGCCTCAGCCTTCTCCTCTACCGCCCTCTCTTCTCCCCCGCTCCCTACCCCCCGCCTCAGCCCTCTCCTCTACCCCCCTCCTCTCCCCCGCTCCCTGCCCCTCCTCCCTCCCCCTCTTCTCCTCCTCCTCCTCCTCTTCCTCCCTCCTCCTCCTCCCCTTCCTCCCTTTCCTCCTCAGCCCCTCCTCCTCCTCCTCCTCAGCTCACCTTCCTCCTCCTCCTCTCCCGAACAGCTTAGTGCGGAAGGAACCTCGTTCGTGTTCGAGTCGGCCTCACCCACCTCGATTGGACATGGCTCTGCCTTCAGCCAATCTCCGTCCACTCCCACCGGCTGCGAAAACAATTGTTTTCTCAAAAGATGAGTTGCAGCAGCTCAAAAAAGATATTGAGCAAGAGAGCTCGACATCGCTCTTTGTTCGCATCCATGGGTCCCACCCTTCCAGGTTACAGGCCAGGGACTGGATGCTCGCCACTCTACCTGGAGACCTCGCAGGACACCTTACAGATGTTCGTCTGCTTAGGCAAGGTTTCTTCCAGGTGGTTTTTGACTCCTCGGAGGTAGCTTGTACAGTGCTGTAGGCTAGCCCGTTAGCACTGAGCTCCAGGAGGATTTTTCTTACCCCTTTTTCTTTGGGGTTTGATCTTGTCAAGGAAGACAGCTGGACGATGTCAATTTTCATCAAATTTCCAGGCCTTCCTCAGGTGTACCATCGACTGCTACATTCCATTGGAGCCACATTTGGTGTGGTTACTGAGATCCCCCCTCTCCTTGAGATGCCTACTTCAGCAACAGAGGCAGTCAGGTCCGATGGGGTACCACGTGTTAGGGTCATTGTCTTTGACCCTAACATCTCGGATGACCACATTATACTTTAGCGTCCAAATGGCTCCTTCTTCAGATAGAGAGTCGAGATTGCACGGAGACAAGATCAGTGTAGGATTTACAGGACCCGTGGATGCTCTCCAACACCGGAGCAAACTGTTGTGAAGGAGAGATGCCCACCCCAACCTAGCAGCCTTAAATATCTGATGGAGATACCCCTCTGTACCCAAGTGAAACCAATATCATTACCCTAATCCGGGGAGTCATCATCGCAAATCCAAAAACCATTGGATTTATGCCAATTAATGTGTGCACCTACAGCCGATCTTCCATCCGGCCTCCTCCTCTCGTAGATGAGGATTGTCAGTTGGAATGCTCAGGGCCTCGAGGGTGTACCTCACCGCCGCCGCAGGCAGTTGATTTGTAACCAACTTCATCCAGGTGTTACTGGGGGTCCCATGGACATTCTGATGATTTAGGAACACAAATTCGATGCCAGGGATTGTTCCAAGTCGGGTAAGCTTCTTTCAGGCCACACTTTTTGATCACCCGCCTTGGGCACCAGGGGAGGTACTTGCATTTCTGTTTCTTCTTCTATACTCCCTTGGTGATTGGACACAGGATCATAGTCCCTTCCAGAGCTCAGTGGATTATACTTTTGATTGATGGGCATAAGGTTGGTCTCTTAAACCTTTATGCACCCAATTCTAGAGGGGACCATGTTCTTTTTTGGAAGGAACTGCTTTCTTGGTCGCATATTGCAGATGCTTGGATTATAGGGGGCAGCTTCAACATGGTTGAAATGCCCTCATACAAAAGGGGTGGTAGGGAAGGTGGCCTTCACTCCCTAGAGAGAGCAGCGTGGGATGCCTTCCTTTTTCAGTACTACGGCAAGGATGCTTGGCATGATGATGCTTTTCACAATCAGCCACATTCTCTCCAGTTTTCTTGGTCGACTAGGAGATTGCAGATGCCTATACAAGCACAGATTAACAGATTTTATGTGGGTGATTGGGCTCTTGACAAAGGTGGTATTGTTTACATTGCAGCTGAGGTGTCCACTTCGGATCATTTTCCAGTGGTTTTGATGGTCTTAGATCCCCATGAAAGGCACCGCTCTGCCAGTATCAGGATTCCATACTCTTTTTATGCAGAGGAGGGCTTGACAGAGACAGTGTTGAGGACCTGGGTATCTCATTTGCAGGATGGACAGCTTTCTCCTTCAGATTTAGCCGCAACCCTCTCTGATATCAGTGACTTTTATCTTTCCGTTGCTCGTATCAGAAGGGGTGAGATCCTCAAGCGTGAGATAGGTATCTGCCAGCAGTTGGCTGCCCTCCATAGGGAGGAGGAGCAGAAGAGGCCTACAGATGCTTAAATTCAGGAGCACCTTGCTGCAGCAAGGGCTCAGCAACAGTCACTTTTAGATCAGAGAACAGAGTACGTCTTTCACACCAGAGAGTCATTTTGGACACAAAAGGGAGGTAGGGTCAACAAGCAGTTCTTCTCTCCTCTTGGCCCCATACATAGTAGGGAGAGCGTCTCATAGCTTGTTGACTCAGGCAGAGTTCTTCAAACACATCCAGAGGCCGTCTTGCAAGTTGCCACCGATTTCTATGCCTCCCTTCTTACAGCAGATCCAGACACTCAGGATGCTAGAGTGGTTATTTGGCGACACCTACCTGGATTGGTGACAGGGGATATGAATGTTTCACTTTATGCACCCTTCACCAATGTAGAGTTCAGGACTACTCTCTCTGCCCTTCACAAGGGCAAGTGTCCTGGTTCAGATGGACTTACCACCTTATTTTTTATTACTTTTTGGGATCATATTGGGGATCATATTACCTCAGCCCTACAGGGTGTATGGGAGTCGGGTGAGATGCCAGACTCACTTCCAGAGGGCCTCATTCATTTGATTCCGAAAGGGGGTTGCAGGAATTTAGTGTCTCAGTGAAGACCGATTACCTTGCTGGGTACCTTGTACAAAATCCTAGCTAAAGCTATCAGCCTTCATCTGCAGCCCTTTCTACTAGATCTTATCCATGATACGCAGATGGGTTTTGTGCATGGCAGGAGCATCTTTGATAACATCTTCTCATTTTAGGAGGCTTCCGAGTGGGCCATGCATAATGGCCACAGGTTGGCCATTCTACTCTTGGATTTTGAGAAAGCTTATGACAGGGCAAACTAGGGCTTTTTGGAGGGCACACTTACTCGTTTGAGCTTCTCAGATGCATGGATCAGAGGGGTGTCAACCCTGTATAGATCAGCCCACAGCAAGGTTCTCATTGGTGGAGTCGAGGGACACAGGTTTGAGATTACCATATCAGTCTGTCACAGGGTTGCCCCCTAGCCCCCTTTTTATTCCTCTTTTTGGCTAAGGCTATGAGCTATTACATTAGAGCTCAAGCTGGAATCGTAGGGCTCGGGTTTCCTCTAAGGCAGGAGGATGAGCTCTTAGACAGTGAGTTAGCAGATAACACGGTTGTTTTTTTGGATGCCACTCCACAGACACTGAATTCATTTAGGATAGCATTGGATTTGTTTTGCATTACGGCAGGTGCACACATTAATTGGAACAAATCCAATGGCCTTTGGATAAGTGATGAGGACACTCCAGTCTGGGGGATTGACATAGGCTTCACTTGGATTTAGAGGGGAGTCTCCATCAAATATCTAGGATGCCAAGTTGGGTTGGGCATCTCTCCGGCACAGCAGTTCGCTCCCGTGTTGGAAAGTATCAGGAGGAAACTCATCTTTTGGAGTTCAGCCAGACTTGACCTTGCATCCAGAGTTGTGGTTGTGAACCAGGTATTGTTGGCCACTGCTTGGTTTGTTTGCTCATGTCGGTGCAGATCTAGAGCTTGTATCGCTCAGCTCATGAGACCTATCAGGAACTTCCTATGGAGCGGTTTAGATGGCACCTCAGATGTTGTATCCAGGGTGGCTTGGGAGACCTCATTCTCCCATAGGAGAAGGGGGTCTCAATATTATTGACCCGAGCTTGCAGAGTTTGTTCTTGCTATGCAAGTTTGTAGTACGTGGATTGATGCCTGAGAGGAGCCCTGGAAGGTTTTTTTCTCACGCAACATTCAGTCTTGCACCCCTTCTCATGGGGGAGATTGGTTGGACAGCAGCAGATGGATCTTTACTTCAGCCCATCTCAAATCTCCACCTTCCCCTCTCATGGCTGCTATTCTGAAAGCTTGGGGCTGCTTCAGAAACGTACTTCGCAGAGTTCCACCAACTTCTCGTGAAGAGATTCAAAGGCAGCCAATCATGTGGAATGACTCAATTTTGGATCATCATGGCAGGCCACTAGGAGTGTCACATTATATGCAGTGGTCTAGATGGGAGAGGGGACCTGCCTCTACTGTAGGCGGTTGGCAGGCCTTTATGAGATTTCCAGAGGATCAGAGACTTTTAGCAGTTGGCCACCTCAGAGGGAGTGCACTCAGGATACAGCAGATACAGGCAGCCATTCTGCCAGAGTGGATTGACACAGATGACACGCCGCTTATAGAGTCCACTTGGTGGGGAGCGTTCTCAGGGACATGCATTTTGTTATAGGTCATTGCGTTGCAGGATGCACATGAGGATACCCTTGTCTTTGATGTTCAGTCGGGAGGTACACTTATCATATCTTCTGATGATATTCTTTTGGAGGTTGCATTTCAACCTGTTAGGATTGCAGGATTCATGGAGTGGGGCAGGGATTCACAGTGGTATCTTGACCCTGATCCTATTCTCCTTGCACTAGGGTCCTGGAGACTCTGGCTATATGGTGGTTTCCCTAATAGGTTCTTGCAGTGGGACCCAGGGGAGTGGGAATGGATTGATGAGGGGCACCAAGAGAAGAGCTTTCCCTTCTTTCAATAGACAGTTAGAAATGCCCGGAGATTTCAGCTCAACAGTAGAGGTTGGAGACCCTCCAGAGCGCCACACTGGGATAGTTTTCAGATTTCCGCAGTTGTGCAGAAGAACTTTTGGCGTAGGCTCTAGAAATCCCTCAGGAATAGAAAGGTCACTCTTTTCTTTTGGCTTTCTATTCATGGAGGGATTGCAGTGAACTTGTGGAGATCCAGGTTCGACGGGGCTGACCCTACTTGTCCTTGTTGTCACATGGAAGTTGAGTCAGTATAGCATTGCCTTTGGGAGTGCAGACAGGCGAGGACGATCTGGAAAGGTGTTGCTAGGATTTTCAGCATCTTTTATACAGCACTTTTCTATATGACCTGGGGTTCAGTGGCTTAATTATCTCTTACTGGCCCATAGGTGTTCTTTGAGAGACATTATCCAGATCCCTAGCTTTCATTGTATGGCGACATTCAGTGGAGTCTTGTTCCCTCCAGGACGTTCCCCACACTCCTTTCAAAGCTGCTCATGCCTCAGTAGACACGTCTTGGGAGATTTTGGCTAGCATTGCAGCTTGGCATATGTGGAGAGCCAGGTGTACAGAGGCGATGGAGGTTATCCAAGTTCACCCTTCCCAGACTATGGCCAGTATTCGGACTGTGACACAGTACACACTCTGATGGCCATTTGGGCGAGCATGCAGGGATCCTCCCGAGCAACCACCACTGCCAAAAGAGTTACTTTTTTCAGAGTTTGGAGGGGATCTCCTTTCTTCTCTGAGTTGCCTTCAGGGTTGAGATGGCATTTTCAGCCTCCGCCTTGGTTGTTTATTAGCTCACTTTGAGCTGTTTTTTCATGCATTGCATGATGTACTCCCGCATTTGAGCTTGCTCTCGTGGTTTTCATTATACTTAATGAAGTAATTTTCTTGAAAGAAAAGAAAGCCTCCTTCAAAAGCATCTCTGCAAATCCAATTTGATATGAAATTGCTCCTGATGAGTAGCTCTAGATGATCACTAGCTCTTGGCTCAAACCTGAAATTCATTGGCATTAGTAAATTGAAAGAAAGAAATGGTTAGCAGATTCCAGTTAGTTAGTCACCTCAAAGGGAGTGCAGTGAGAATCCAATAGATTGATGCAGCCATACCCTTGTATTGGGTTCTTTTGGGAGGGAGGCCATTCTCGGTCTACTTGGCTAGGGGTCTTTATTATGAGAATAGGGATCACAGTTACGGTCATAGGATTTCAATGATCATAAGGGGATGCCTTGGTCTTTGATGTTTATTCTTGGGGGCGTGTTGTGCAAGTCTACGGAAGATATACTTATGCATTTTCCATTTCAGCTTGTTAGGTTGTAGGTCATATGGAGCACTGTTCCTTAGATTTAGGATGGTATCTAGAACCTAACCCAGATCACATTCCCTAGTTTCAGGAAGGGTTGTAGGTCATGTGGAGCAGTGTCCCCGTAAAGTATCTGCAATGGGTTTCTTGGGGATTGGGAACGGATTGAGGCATGGCATCAAGAGAAGAGACTCCCCTTCTTTCAATACACAGTCAATAATGCCACAAACGTTTTAGCTTAGCGTGAGAGGCTGGAGGCCCACCAGAACTCATCATTGGGGGAGAGTTTTCAAAAATCTCGTGATTTGAAGAAATCATTTTGGAAGAGACTCTAGAAATCCATCTTGGGCTCTTCACATCCGACGACATCTTGTGGAGTCGTGCTCTCTAGAGGATGTTTCAGCCACTCTCTTCAGAGCTGCTCATTCCTCGGTTGACTCTCCATGGGAAATCTTAGCTAGCATTGCAGCATGGCACATTTGGAGAGCCAGATGCACTGAGGCTCTGGAGGGTTCTCGGGTTCACCCTTCTCAGATCTTGGCCAGTACTTGGATAGATATGGTACACACTCTGATGGCCATTTGGGTGACCATGCAGGGATCATCTCGAGCAGCCTCCTCCAGGAGAGTTACTTTTCTCAAAGATTGGAGAGACTCTCCCTTCTTTGCTGAGACTTCTACAGGGTTGACTTGGCATTTTCAGCCTCAGCCTTGGTTTCTTTCTACCTCATTCCTCTGAGGTGTTTTCATTACATGCTTAGCATGTTGTATTTCCGCACAGAGCTTGCTCTAGTGAGTTTCTTTCTTACTTAATAGAAGTCTCCTTTTTGCAAAAAAAAAAAAGAAATCCATCCAGAATAGAAAATCACTCTTTTCTTTTGGCTTTCTATTCAAGGAGGGATTCCAATGAGCCAGTGGAGGCCCATATTTGGGATAGATTCCACATATATTTGTTGCCTTTCTACTGAGGAATCTATTCATCAACAATGCGTATGGGACTGCACATAGGCAAGGATCATCTGGAAGGGGGATTGCCATATTATTGAGCACTTTCTTCTTTTTTCATGACCTGGGACTCCGTAGCTTGGCTCTCTCTTCCGGGGCCTCAAGTCTTTTATGAGAGATATAACTCTTCGTGGGCTCTTTCAGTTTGACAACACTTGGTTGAGTCTTGGGCTCTCTCTAGCCTGCCTCCAAACTGAACTAAGAAAACCATAATATCTCCTCTCCTTTGCCACAAAAAGACCTATCACCAATTTCACAAAGGCTCAAGGGCAGCAGGCTTTGGGACAAGCTCACATCTTTACTTTGTAGGCCATCATGAGGAGGCAAAATCAGAAGGTCTCGAAAGGTCTTTTGCACAGTTCCGCGATCTCACATAATTAGCGCCCTTCACAAGATCTAGATTCTGAAGAGGAGTCCGTCACTCCAGCCCGTTGCTCAGCCCGTTACACAGATCGTCGCTCAGCCTGTTTTGAATGTTGGCTGCGAAGATCCGAGCGTGACATACTACCGTCATGGTCGAGGTCAAGCTCTTGGAAGCGGCCGTCCACAGCAGCATTGAATTCGCCAAAGCTCGCACAACAAAGTTGCGCAGAGTATCATCCAGTAGTCGCCTTTGATGTTGAAGGCTCTGTGGTTTGTGATGCTGTGTGTTGTTGAAGCCGTCGGGGCTTAGGTCATTGCGGGGCTACCGTAAGGCACAACTGAACCAATCTGGAGCCCCCCTTCCCGTTCGCAACACCTTTTCTGGAGCTGAGGTGCTGCTATGCCTCTTCTAGGAGCCCCCCTGTGCAGGTTGCGATTGGTCTTTGTGAAGCAATGTTGGAGCATCGCAGACCTGTGTGCCCTGGCAGCCTTGGTGGATGGTCTCTGTGACCTGTGAGTGAGTGAGCTTGTTTGGGTGTGCTTGGACAAGCTCGAGGTGCAATGAGCGATCAACGTGAACATATAGGCGACGGACATGAGCAACGATGGGTGTCGGACATGAGCAAACGGAGGCGTTGCGGTGTGTCGTCTTGGCTATAGGTGCTTTTTGCTACCGTTTTGGAATGGCCCTGTGTTGTTGCCTGCTGGAGAGGTCGTGAGCCTTCGTTTTGAAGGGCTCGTTGCCATGGGCCTTGTGAATTCTACAGCATTTGCTAGTTAGATCAAGCGTCTCTCTTCTCCCTACAGACAACAACGCTTTGTTAAGCTAAAACAAAGATCTGTCCACTCAAGGAGTCCCCAAAGGTATATCGATCTCTTTGCAGCAATTCCACCGACTGCTCGTTTTTTTTTTTTTTTTCTTTTTTTTCTTTTTTTTTCCAAAAAAGAGACTTCTATTAAGTAAGAAAGAAACCCGCTAGAGCAAGCTCTATGTGGAAATACACCATGCTAAGCATGTAATAAAAACACCTCATAGGAATGAGGTAGAAAGAAACCAAGGCTGAGGCTGAAAATGCCATCTCAACCCTGTAGAAGTCTCAGCAAAGAAGGGATAGTCTTTCCAATCTCTGAGAAAAGTAACTCTCCTGGAGGAGGCTGCTCGAGATGATCCTTGCATGGCCGCCCAAATGGCCATCAGAGTGTGTATCGTATCTGTCCAAGTACTGGCCAAGATATGAGAAGGGTGAACCTGAGAACCCTCCAAAGCCTCAGTGTACCTGGCTCTCCAAATGTGCCATGCTGCAATGCTAGCTAGGATCTCCCATGGAGAGTCGACCGAGGAGTGAGCAGCCCTGAAAAGAGTGGCCGGAACATCCTCTAGAGAGCACGACTCCACAAGGTGTCATCGGATGTGAAGAGCCCAAAAGGAGTCAAGTCTCTCAAAAAATACATGGGGCCCTGAAAGAGTAAGCCAAGCCGCTGATCCCCAGGTCATATAGAAAGGTAGGCGAACAAAAGTGCTGAAAAGTCTTGCAATCCCCTTCCATATGATTCTCGCTTGTCTGCAATCCCATAGGCAGTGTTGTATTGTCTCCAAAGCAGAAAGGCAGCGAGGGCAAGAAGGGTCAGCTCCGAACTTGGACCTCCAATGGTTCACTGCTATCCCACCATGAATAAAAAGCCAAAAGAAGAGAGTGATTTTCTATTCCGGTGGGATTTCTAGAGCCTCTGCCAAAAAATTATCTGCAAGTCAGCAGAAATCTGAAAGTTCTCCCAATGAGGAGCTCTGGTAGGCTTCCAACCCCTAGAGCTGAGCTGGAATTTCCTAGCATTATTGACTGTGTAACGAAAGAAGGGGATGCCCTTCTCTCGGTGCCCTTCATCTATCCATTCCCATTCCCCAGGGTCCCACTGCAAAAACTTAATTGGGACACCTCCATAGAGCCATAGCCTCCATGAGCCAAGGGCGAGGAGAAGCGCGGGTCAGGATCCAAGTACCACTGTGAAAGAGAGCCATGCTCCATGAAGCCCACTATCCTGACTGGCTGAAACGGTACCTCCAACAAGATATCGTCTGTGGATCTGACAGCCTGCCCCTCGAAGAAACATCAAATACTAAGGCATCCTCATGTGGATCAAGAAAAGCAATCACCTGTAAAGGAACTCCCAATCTGGAAAATGCCCCCATCCAGGTGGAGCAAATAATAGGCATGTCATCTGTGTCCACCCAATCCAAGGGCAAGGCTGCATCAATCTGTTGGACTCTCCCTGCACTCCCTCTGAGATTAAGAACCAATCTGGGCCTGTTGGTCTACAGGAAGCTTCCTGAAGGCTTTCCATGCTCCCGCTGTAGATGCAGGGCCCCTCTCCCATCTTGGCCACTACATGTAAGGAGAAGCTCCAAGTGGTCTGCCAAGCTCATCCAAAATCCTGTCATTCCACATGATAGGCTGCCTTTCAATCTCTTCATGGGTGGATGGGGGAATCCTGCGAAGAGTACTCCTGAAGCAGGCCCATGCTTTCAGGATAGCAACCATAAGAGGGGAAGAGGGAGACCTGAGGTGGGCTGTGTTGAAAACCCATCTAGTATTGTGTGTCCAATCCTCTCCTGAAGTGGGCGTGCGAGACTGTATGCATCTGATAAAAAAATCCTTCCAAGGCTCTTGTCCTGGCATAAGCCCTCTCACAACGAACTTGCAGAGTAAAGCTCTGCAATGTGGATCTGGGTCGATGATATTCAAACCCCCTTCTCTTGTAGGGAGAATCAAGGTCTCCCAAGCCACCCTGGCTGTAACATCAGTTGTGCCATCTAGACCACTTCATAATGAGTTTCATATAGGCCTCTTAAGCTGAGTGATACAATCCCTAGAGTGGCACCAACAAGAGCATACAAACCATGCTGTGGCTAGAAGAACCTGGTTAACCACCACCACCCTGGAGGCCAAGTCAAGTTTGGCTGAGCTCCAGAAAAGGAGCTTTCTTCTGATGCTTTCCAACACCGGAGCAAACTGTTGTGAGGGAGAGATGCCCACCCCAACCTGGCAGTCCAAATATCTAACATAGAAGCCCCTCTGTACCCAAGTGAAGCCAATATCATTACCCCAATCCGGGGTGTCATCCTCGTAAATCCAAAAACCACTGGATTTATGCCAATTAATGTGTGCACCTGCAGCCGTGCAAAACAAATCCAAGGCTGTCCGGAAGGAAGTGAGTGTCCTGGGGGAGGCATCCAAAAAAACAGCCGCGTCATCTGCCAACTCACTATCCAGGAGCTCTTCTTCCGGGCGGATAAGAAGCCTCAGCCCATAAATATCAGCTTGAGATCTAATGTAGATACTCATAGCTTCCGCCACAAACAGAAAAAGAAACGGGGCAAGAGGACAACCCTGGCGGACGGATCTGGAAATCTGAAACCTGTCCCCTCTTACCCCCCCAATGAGCAACTGGCTATGGGCTGATTTGTAGAGAGAGGATACTCCTCTAATCCATGCATTTGAAAAACCAAAGTGAGATAGAGTACCCTCTAAGAAATCCCAGTCTACTCTGTCGTAAGCTTTCTCAAAGTCCAAGAGTAGATTGGCCAATCTCTGGCGGCTCTGCATGGCCCATTCTGAGGCCTCCCAAAATGAGAAAATATTATCAAAAATACTTCTGCCATGCACAAACCCTGTCTGTGTGTCATGAATCAAATCTGGAAGAAAAACCTGTAGCCGTAGACTAATGGCTTTCGTCAAAATCTTGTAAAAAGTGCCCAAAAGAGTGATGTGTCTCCATTGAGACACAAGATTCCTATTATCCCCCTTTGGAATGAGATGAATGAGACCATCTGTGAGTGAGTCCGGCATCTCACCAGAGTCCCACACGCCCTGCAGGGCTGATGTAATGAGATCACCAATCTGCTTTAAAAAGTAATAAAAAAGGAGGGGGTAAGTCCATTTGAACCTGGGCACTTGCCCTTGTGAAGGGCAAGTAATGCAGTCTTGAATTCTGCATTGGAGAAAGGTGCATCCAGAGAAACATACATCTCATCCTTCACCAATACAGGGATACCCTACCAAATAACCTCTCTGGCATCATCAATGGCCTGTGTGCCTAGATCTGCAGTAAGAAGGGATGCAAAAAAATCTGAAGCTACACGCATGACAGCATCAGGATCTGTGTTTGTTGACCCTGCCACCCATCTGAATCCAAAAGGATTCCCGTGCATGAAAGGCATACTTTGCTCTCTGATCCAACAATGTCTGCAAATGAGCCCTTGCTGCAGCAAGGCGCTCCTGAATCCAAGCATCTGTGGGCCTCTTCTGCTCTTCCCTCTGAAGGGACGCTAACTGCTGGCGTATACCAATCTCACATCTGAAAATCTCATGTCTCCTAGAATCAGCGACTGAATGATAATAGTCACTAATTCCGGATAAGGCTGCAACTACTTGAGATGGATGGACAGCTCCACCTTGTATGTGAGAAACCCAAATCTGTAAAATATCCTCCGTGAGGCTCTCCTCTGCATAAAAAGCATCCGGAATCCTACCACTGGCAGAGCGTCCTCTCCGATGAGGCTCAAGAATCTGCAACACCACTGGAAAATGATATGAGGTGGAAACCCCAATAGAAATGCATACAGATCCTCCTCTGTCAAGTGCCCAATCGTCTACATAAAATCTGTCAATCCGTGCATGAATGGGCATGTGTATTCTCCTGTTCGACCAAGAGTACAAGAGTGACTGTGGCATAATATAAAAGGCATCATCCAACCAAGTGTCTCTGCCACTAAACTGAAATAGAAAGGCATCCCAAGCTGCCCTCTCCAAAGAATGAATTCCACCCTGTCTGCCTCCCTTTTTGTCTGAAGGCAACTCAACCATGTTGAAGTAGCCACCAATGATCCAAGAATCTGCAATGGGGCCCAAGAGAGTAACTCCTTCCAAAAGGAGATCCGCTCCCCTCTGTTGTTGGGAGCATAAAGATTGAGAAGACCAATCTTACGCCCTCCAATTAAAATAATGATCCATTGAACTCTAGAAGGGGAGACAATACCATGACCAGCAACCAAGGGGAGAATAGAAAGAGAGACCGAAATGCAAGTACCTCCCCTTGTGCCCATAGCAGGCGACTAGAAGGTATGTCCTGAAAGCAGTTTGCCAGACTTAGAGCAATCACTGGCATCCAGCTTGTGAAGCTGGATAAAAAGGATATCAAAAGCACCTCCACTGACGCCTGGATGAAGCTGGTTCCGGATCAGCTGCCTACGGCGACGGTGTGGAACTCCGCCTAGGCCTTGTCTATTCCAGCTGACTATCCTCATCGACAGGAGGATGCTGGATGGAAAGGCTTACCCAACCTAGTAGAGGAGACCAGCTTCCCCTTGGCCGAAACACTCCTGCTGAGGGCAGGAAACTCAACAAGTGAAAGGATCCCCACACCTGCTGAAAGAGAGGCCCTGTCAGAAGGAATCCCAATGACCGGGACCCCTAAGGTGGAGGGCACAAACTCCTCATCATCCATGAAAGTCGCCGAATGTGCCAGTGCCGAAAAAGAATTCCTGATAAGCAAGTCTGGCCGAGGAGTGCGAAGAACACCTGCACTCGTGGAAGATGGAGGAGAAGGACCTGCCAGGCCTCTATGAGCAGAACTGGAGCTGGGGGTTGAGGAGGCCTGTGGCTGGGGTGAAGAGGAATCAGGAGCCCTCATCTGCGCCTGCACTTTCTCGGTTGTCCTGACTGTGGTAGGAACAGTCTGCGGGGAAGAAGTACCTATAGTCCCCTCGTGGTCAGAAACCAAGGGGTCAGAGACCAAAGTGACTGGGGCTGGTGGATCTAAAGGCCTCTCCTGATGTGGAACTGTAGTGTCTGGGGCTGCAGCAACATCCACCTCTGGAGTCTGAAAGATGTCTATTTGAACAGGATCAAAAGTCTCCTCCTGAGATAAGGGAGCCACTCTGATAGCTCTCCATCGTGGTACTGGGTGTGCTGCGGGCATTAGGCGCCCTGCTACCCCTGGTGGTCCTGGGGTGCGCGAAGCAGGACGCCCTGTTGCTCTTGGTGGTCCTGGAGTGTGTGGTACAGGGTGCTGGGGAGGTGCAGTCGTGGTAGTACGTGAAGGAGCCGCACCAGAAGACCTCTTGGGTCTTTTTCTCTTCCTTGGGCAGTCTCTAGCAAAGTGCCCAAGGATCCTGCATATCCTGCATTGGTCCTGTCTACCTGCAATCTCGACTCTCTGTCGAAAGAGAGAGCCGTCTGGATGCTGAAGCATAATGTGGTCATCTGAGATGTTAGGGTCAGAGACAATGACCCTAACACGAGGCACCCCGTCTGCACTGACTGCCTCTGCCAAGGAAGAAGGCATGCCAGGAAGGGAGGGGATCTCCGTGACCACTCCGAATGTGGCTCCGATAGTGGCAAGCAGTCGATGGTAGACCTGAGGAAGACCAGGAAACCTAATGAACAGTGATGTGACCTGCCTGTCCTCCTCGACCGGGATCGAAGCCCAAGGTGTAGGGCAAAAGAAAGATCCTCCTCGAACCCAAAGCCAAGGGATTAGCTTTGAGAACAAGGGCTATGGACTCGTGGGAGTCGAAAACCACTTGGAAGAATCCACGTCCCAAAAGTCGAATATCCTTGAGGTGAGGGGCGAGGTCTCCTGGTAATGCCGCCAACATCCAGTCTCTAGCCTATGATCTGGAAGGGTGTGACCCAAAGATGCGGGCGAAAAGTGATGTGGAGCCCTCTAATTCCACATCTTTCTTGAGCTGCTGCAGCTCGTCTTCTGAAAAAATGACGGTTCTCGCGGCCGGTGGAGGTGGACGGAGATTGGCTGAATGGGGATCCATTCGCCAATCGATGTGAAAAGGCCGATTCCAACACTAAAAAAGCTCCGTGCGTGAAACTACTGCCGAAGATGCCCTGAACGCGGGCGCAGGAAGAAGGAGAAAGAGAGGGTAGGAGAGAGGAGAAGGGAAGGGAAAGAGAGGGGCAGGAAGAAGGAGAAAGAGAGAGGAGACGGAGGTAGGCTGAGGGGAAGGCGTGGGGAGCTGAGAAAGGGAGGAAGGGGGCGGGGAGGGAGAGGGAGGAGGTTTTTTAAAAAATAATAATAATAAACTCTCTCTTTTTCTTTTTTTCTTTTTTTTCCTTCCCCCGGGGGGGGTCACCTTGGGGGGGAGAGCAGCGGGGGGGGGGAGCGTGGGGGAGGTAGGGGGGCAGGGGAGGAGAAGGGGGCGGGGGGGCTGGCGGGGGAGAGGGAGGGCGGAGGAGAAGGGGGCAGCGGGGAGGGGGGGAGCAGCGGGGGGGGAGAGGGAGGGCGAGGGGGGGGGTGGGGGAGGAGAAGGGGGCAGGGGGGCTGGCGGGGGAGAGGGAGGGCGGAGGAGAAGGGGGCAGCAAGGAGGGGGGCAGCGGGGGAGGGGAGAGGAGAAAGGGGCAGCGGGAGGGGGGCAGCCGGGGGGGGGGGCTGGCTAGGGAGAGGGATGACGGGGGAGGGGACGGGGGAGGAGAAGGGGGGCGGGGGGGCTGACGGGTGGGGGAGAGGTTGGGCGGGGAGGGAGAGGTAGGGGGTAGCGGGGGGGGAGAGGGAGGGAGGAGAGGGGAAGGGGAGAGGGAGGGTGAGGGAGGAGGGAGAGGGGGCTGGCGAGAGGGGAGGGAGAGGAGGAGCAGCGAGGGGGGGAGAGCGAGGGAGAGGGAGAGGGAGAGGGAGAGGGGGCTGGCTGAGAGAGGGAGAGGGGAGGGCAGTAGCTCACGGGGAGGAGCAGCAGCTCAGGCGCTTAGAGTCAGGGCTGGCTTTTTTTGACAGCACTTCCAAGCTCTGACTGCTCGTTTTGAGAAACATTCTTCGTGATCATCCTCGACATTAATTCAATTGCCAAGGTCCACACAACGCGTAGCTTGAATTAAGGCGTTCGGAAAGCTCCAGCAGTGCCCAAAAAGTCTTTAGCACCTCCTGCACTATGGGCGCTCTACAGAGACGTTGATCCAAAGCTTGGCTGTTGTTCCTGAGATTTCTCACTTTCAGTGATCATCTCATTGATGCCCCGAGGCACATCACGACGTTTCTCTTGTCTCAGAGGATGGTGCCATTTGCTTACTTTGTCTCAGTCTGAGCACCATTTTGGAAACATGATTTCTTGGAGGCATGTGACCCAACAACTGTGGTGGAGGGTATCCCTTTGTTTTGCCTTCCTTTTCACGCAGCAACAGCAGGTTAATTGCTTTTTTTGAAGATCAACCTTGACAGTGACCCTAGGTCTGGCAAGAGGGGTTCAAATGGTAGCACCTTCAACTCCCAATACTGTTAAGGTTTTGCACTCTCCGGAGGATAAGCAATAGGTTCAAAGTGCAGTGGAGGCTCTTCAGAACAAGGCCCTGGTAAGCCAGATTGTTGGACTCACCCCCTCGAGGCGATAGATTCGGGATTGGCTTCAGGCGAGTTTAGCCCTAGGGGATGACCACATCCAAGAGGTCACCGTCTATGGGAGAGGGGTCTTCCTTCTCCAGCTGAGCTCTCCAAATGGCAGAGACCACCTTGTCACTTGTGGAGCAGAGCCCTATCTGTCTTGGTCCTCATCTGGTCTTCCCCTTCCCTTGGTAGGACATGGACACGACTCACCACGTACCTCGCTTCCCGGTGACGTTCCACTACTCGGGGCTCCCGAAGGAGTATAGATCCATTCTCCAGTCTATCGGAGGATGTTTTGGTACAGTGCTAGAGTCTCCTTTTCCCTTGGCAGCCACAGTGGTCGTAGATGATGGGGTCCCCAGGCTCAGAGTGATTGTGGACACCCTGGAGATGCTTCCTTAGGAGATCCTTTTGGAGACCTTGGATGGAGGTGAACTACGTCAGAGAGTTGAGGTCTCTGGGCTTCCAGTCCAGTGCCTCCAATGTAGATAGATGGGACACTTAGCTTGGGATTGCATGAGAGGCCAGGGTAGGAATCTTCCTCATCCTAGGCAGGAGCAGGGGGCTCCCCCCCAGCCCCCAAGCAAGGGCAGAGGGCTCCCTAGCATCGGGCCAGGTAGTCAAATCGTCAACAACACTCGCAAACACCTTGGGTTGAGCCATCTCGAGGGACCTGGACCAAGGTTGTAACATAAGAAGCCCAGCAAGGTAGCCCTCAAACGCCGCAGGTATCGGGCTAGGGTTAGCAGAGAGCGCAAGAGAGCCCGATCGGCGATCCCCCAACCTCACGAGAAGCTGGTAGAGGTTGCCACTATGGAGCAAGAGGAGAAGACCTTCGATCTCTGATTGAGCCGCAGGCGCCAACAGAGTAGAGCACCTAGGTCCCTTTGCAATAGGAGTCTGGAGCAACTGCCGAGCAGATCTTGGTGGACCCTCCATCGGGGCCACCCCCCCTCTTGACCCTCCATTGGGGCCGCCCCCCTCCTCCCCTCAACCCCCCCGGCCTCCGCCCCCAAGTCCCCCCTTCCCCCGCCCCCTCCCCGTAAACCTGCAGTCAACTGTACCATCTGCCCCCCCCTTCTCCTTGCCCGCCTCCCCTCCCTACCTCTAGGACCCCTGCCCCCCCCAGTACCCGTCCCCTACCCGTCCCCCCTCTCTCTCCAGACCCGTGCCTTTAGGCAAGGGGGCCTCTCCCTTGCAGTAGGCCTCGGGCCCCTCTTCCTAGGCGCAACCTAGTCCTGGTGCGTCCTCCATGCAGCAGAGCTTAGGCGGTCCATTTTCGCAGCTTCTAGGTCCCAAGCCTTGTCCAGGATAGCCTCTACCTAGAGAGTTCTGGCGGCTAGGACCGTGGAACTATCTTGAGATCCCTGACAGATACTCGATGGCTCTAGAGGTGTCTATCCTGATTTTGCAGTCCCGAGGAGGCTCTATAGGAGTGTTTGGCTCGCGGCCACCAACTGGTCCATAATTGTAGAGATTGAGAGACTTTAGTGGACAGATGTACTCGGATCCACAGGAGATCTTGGAGTTGACCTCCGATTTCTATCGGTGCTTGTTCCAAGCCAAGGAGGGTTCCCCGCAGATTTTGGCAACCCAAGATTCAATTTGGGCGCACGTTCTGGAGGTGGTCTCCCGGAGTGTGAGCAGCAGTTAGATGCACCTTTTTTGAATGTGGAGGTTTGGGAGGCCCGGAGGCCCTTCAGGCTCTTCCATCCCAAAAGTGCCTCGGGGAGGACGGGTTGTCTCCGACTTTCTTTAGGTGCTTCTCTTACACCCCTCCGCTTGGCTTTTCGGGAGATCTTTGACTCGGGTTCTCTCCCTTCGACCCTAAGTCGTGGCTGGATATGCCTGATCCCGAAGAGGGGGATCGCTCGGACTTGAGACAGTGGAGACCGATTACTCTCCTTGACACTGTGTACAAGATCTTGGCCAAGGTCTTGAACTTATTGCTTCGCCCTCACCTAGTGGACATCATCCATGACACAAAGACAGGATTTGTCTAGGAGCGTAGCATCCTGGACAACATCTTTACTTTGTGGGAGGCACTGGATTGGGCCAGAGAGGAGTCTCAGCCTCTTGCAATTTTGCTTTTGGATTTCGAGAAGGCCTATGATAGAGTGGAGTGGTCTTTCTTGGAGGGCATCATGCAGAGGTTTGGCTTTTCGGATCGCTGGATCAGGGGTGTCTCAGCCCTCTATGCAAGTAGTTCAAGCCAGATACTTATTGGTGGCTACACGGGGGAGGCCTTTTCGCTTTCCTGCTCCGCCGTTCAACAGGGATGCCCCCTTGCCCCTTTCTTATTCCTCTTTGTGGCCGAGGCCCTGGGGTATTTTTTGAGGTCTCAGTTGGCGGGACTCACGGAAATGAGGCTCCTACTTCGGCAAGAGGAGGAGCTCTTGGACTCAGAGTTTGCAGATGACACAACCCTTTTTGTAGAGGGCTTAGCGGAGGCCTTGGCAATGTATTGTCTAGCCTCAGGCTCCAGGATCAACTAGACCAAATCAGTCCGTTTTCTCGCAGCAAAAGAGGAAATACTGGAGATCCAGGATTGGGGTTCAGTACTAGGCTTCCGATGGATTCCGAGGGGGCAGACAACGAGATACATTGGCTGCCAGGTTGGCATTGATATTTCAGCAGAGTAGAAGATCTCCCCGGTCCTAGAGATTGTTCGGCGCAAGCTTTTGTACTAGAGCTTGGCCAAACTCTCTCTTGTAGGAAGGGATTCGGTGGCGAACCAGGTCCTCCTTGCTACCGCTTGGTACATAGCCTCGTGCTTGTGTTTTCACAAGGGATGCATGGGATAGCTGAGGCGCTTGGTGCGCAATTTTCTGTGGGCAGGCTCGGATGGCACACGTAACACCCAAGCTAGGATAGCCTAGCAGACAAATATCCTGCTGCCCCAGGCCCAAGGAGGATTGGGCATCATTAATCCAAAGATGCAGAGCAGAGCCTTGTTGGGCAAGTTGGTGGTGAGGGGCCTCACTCTAGGTACAGAGCTTCTTCAGCGCGGTCTCCTTTGGGAACACCCCGTGGTGGTCAATGGCAGCAGTCACACAGATGGCTCTTTTCGGAGGCCCCCCTTACAGGGAAGGGCTCTCCCTTGATGTAGAGTCTCTTCAAAGTTTGGCAGCGATTGGCAGGAGGTCTTATCCGGGATAGTCCTCAGTTTTCGGAGGAGTTTGCACAACAACCTCAGATCTGGCACCCAGAGGTCCGGGATCAGGATGGTTGCATGTTGGGACAGAGGTTACACATTGGTTGGGCACAGTGGGACAGCAGCTCGATCTTTTAGGACATGGGCGACACTACCGGCTAATGCAGAGGTACGATTAGAGACCCTCTCATATCTTTGAGATGCGGACCCGAAGATGCCAGAGATCGAGGCAGCTATCCTAGAGTCTTGGTGGGAGGGCCTTCAGAGTTTCACACCAGCACACTGGTTGGGCCAGTTCTCAAGGATAGGGGTACCTCTTCGGATTCAGCTATGCCCCCTCCCTCCCATTCTCAACCGAGCCCGGTTCTACAAACAGTGTGAGTCCAGGTGGACATTGCAGTCTCTGACAGATGGAGATCCGGAGATGGATGGAGCCTTGGATCAGTTAGGGTGGTAGAGGGCTAGAGTAGTGGGCTGTCTGGGTAAGGAGTGGTCAATTGACCCCTCTCGCATCTCAGATCTGGATGTAGCTCGTTGGCGCTTATGGTTATGGGAGGGTCGTCCCCTCAGTGATGAGGTACAGTAAGATCCACGCGAGTGGTTCTGGCCGTCCAGAGTAGGCCACTCAGAGAGAGTGGAGGTGCCCTTCTTCTCTTATACTACACGCATAGGACGCTGCTTGTAGTTGGAGGTGGTAGCCTGGACTCTGTCAAGAGAGAGGCATGGGGCAACGTAGCAGGTACCTCGAGAGGTGAGATCTAGGTTCTGGACACGCCTCTGGTCCAGTCTCCGAGACCGCGGAAGATCTCCTACTTTTTTTGGATGATAGCGCATGGAGGTCTTCCTGTTGGCCCTTGGTTGGAGTAGATGTGGGTGGATGGCAACTGCCATAGATGCACGATTAGGACTTTAGAGACGATCCCCCATTGCCTTTGGAGCTTCCCAGCAGCACTAAAAATATGGCGAGGAGCGCTTTGGATCATGGCGAGGCATTAGGGCACGCAGAGGGACTTCACGTGGGGCATGGCTGCTTGGTTGTCAAAGGTTGGCCATGCCTTTCTCATTGATGTGGTCTCTCCAGCATACAGGATACAGGGCCTGTGCATTCACAGCATTGAGTTTCATGAGGCGACCCCTCCCACTAGTCATCGACCTCATCCTTCGTTGGAGGGCAGCGTGTAGGAGACAATAGCCAGCATTACGGCATGCAACATATGGGTTGCTCATTGGGTTATGGACCAGCACCATGTTCCACCGTTGGCCACCTTGGTAGCCATTTGGTAGGATATCATCTTCATGCTTCGCGCCATTTGGGGGTGAGGTTGTCCAAGTTCTCGAGCTACCATGGCATGACGGGAACGTTTCTGCAAGGCTTGAGCTACATATATATTCTACAGCATCACCTCGAGAGGGATCAGATGGTTGTATAGTCCGCCACCCTGGTTGTGAGCCCCCGTTACAAAGAATCCCTAGGCAGTGAGCTAGGATCTCTAGTAGCAAGAGTGTCTTTCTGACAGCCAACATTTAAATTTTCATTGGTATTCATGGTTGGCACCTTTATGGTATTTGCCAACTTGTATCATCGTTTTTTACCAGCATCAATAGAAGTTATTTTCTTTGGATAAAAAATAAAAAATAAAAGACCGAGATGCTTTGAGTGTAGCTGTGAGCTCCAGCCCATCATCGGCGATGGCAGCTCGAGCGAGACCTTTTGTCACCTCTTCCACCCTCGTTCGATGAAAGTACTTCCCTTTTTCCTCAATCACGTTGGAGAGCAAAAATATTTCGTAGAGGAGCTTCATCGTGATCTCAGTCGCGTCCTACTGCAAGCCTTTCTTTGACATATGCAATGAAAGTTTGCTGGAATAGAAACTATTGAAGATAAGCACAGCATCCTGCCGTAGCTTGAAGCTCTGTATGCATTTCCTCTTTCTAAAGTGGAGGTGAGAGGAAGGTGACGGTACTCACAAAAGACAAATCGAGACAGCGAAAAACTCACGCGAGGCAGGAAGCAAGACCAGCAGATCGCATCGCCGGTAACAAGCCGTCATGTCATCGCTAAATCACATCGGATTGTTGGAGCCCCATAGCTTGCGCACAGGCCTTCACAAGCTTCTTGAGGAAAGCACATCGCTTTGCAGGAAGTAGGCCATCCAGCCCATAGCTGCTCCTGCTTCTTCTTCGTCTTCTTCTCCTCAGATGTCCGTTGTCGGCTCAGCATTGGATTTGATGGTCCTTCTCCATTGATAGCTGGATTCTCGTTCCTATTTCAAGATCGGATCTGCCCTTTCAAGAATGAGTACCATGCTTTGCAAATGTGTCGATTCTGACAAGGCAACAGGCCATCCCTCCTTGTTGGATTTGCGTCCCCATATCGAGATCTGATCTTATCCATAGAAAATGCATGCACCATGGTTGGCTATTGCGAAGCTTCTGCCCCTTCCTCTGTTCGTGCTAGTTGATTTGGGTTTCTGATCAAGCTTACCGGCGCTAAGCTTCCTAACAAGTGAGAGAGGCAATACATAGTCCTCCTTTTAGAGTCGCAAGTTCTTGTAGAACGTTTAACGTTTATGACCAAAGGTAGTGATCTCCTTTTAGGAGCAGCCCAACGGAGACCTTGGTACAACTTCTGCTTCACAGCTCCAGCACTTGGAGATCCAAGCCTTTCTTCCTTTTCAGGCACAGTGAGCTCTTCGTGTTTGTTTCTCGGGAGAATTGACCTTGACAGTGACCCTTGGTCTGGCAAGAAGGGCTCACATGGCATCACCTTCGACCCCACTGTGGTTAAGATTATGCTCTCTCCGGAAGACAAGAACCAGGTCAAGTGTGAAGTAGAGGCTTTGCAGGACAGAGGGCCCTGGTGGGTAGCATTATTATTATTTTTTCCCCCAAAAAAGAGACTTCTATTAAGTATTAAAGAAAACCGTTAGAGCAAGCTCCATACGCGAATACGGGATACACCATGCAATGCATGAAAAGCTCAAGAGCCAAAAAGAAAGGATTGGGGCTGATAGTGCCATCTCAATCCGGTAGCAACCTCCGAGAAAAAGGGAGAACCCCTCCAAACTCGAAGAAATACAGTCCTTCTAGAAGAGGCTGCCCATGAAGGGCCCTGCATGTTAGCTCATATGGCTATCAAAGTGTGAACCATGTCACTCCAAATACCCGTGAACACCTGTGATGGGTGTATCTGGGTGCCATCCAAGGCCTCTGTGCATCTGGCTCTCCAAATGTGCCAAGAAGAAATGCTAGCCAAAATCTCCCAAGAGGTGTCCACTGAAACATGTGAAGCTCTGAAAGGAATATGTGGTACCTCCTGAAGAAAGCAGGGCTCTATCACCTGTCGGTGGATCGAGAGTGCCCAAGAAGAAGGCTCACCCTCATAAAACACCTGAGGCCCAGTAAGGAATAACCATGCGACCGAGCCCCAAGTCATGAAGAAAGGGGAAGTATGAAAAATGCTGAGTATCCGAGCAACTCCTTTCCAAACAATCCTCGCTTGATTAAAGTCCCAAAGGCAATGTCGCACTAACTCCTCTACAAAATGACAACGAGGGCAAGTGGGATCAGCCCCAAATCATGATCTCCATAGGTTCACTGTAATCCCTCCAAAAGAAAAAAGTGATCTTTCTATTTTTGAGGGATTTCCAGAGCCTCCTCCAGAAATTCCTACGCAAATCTGCGGTGATGTAGAAGCTATCCCAATGGGGGGCTCAGGAGGGAACCCAACCTCTACTGCTCAGCTGAAATCTCCTGGCATTACCAACCGTGAAACGAAAGAAGGGAATCCCCCTCTCTCGGTGCCCATGATCTATCCACTCCCACTCTCCTGGGTCCCACTGCAAGCACCTCCATATAACCACAACCTCCAAGATCCTAGGGCCAAGAGCAGAGGGTCGGGGTCCAAAGACCACTGCAAGCCCGCTCCATGGTCCACAAAACCAGCAATCCTGACAGGCTGAAAGCCAACCTCTAGAAGAATATCATCCATGGATCTAGAGAGTATACCTCCATCCCCAACGTCAAAGACCAGTGCATCTTCCCTGAGACCTCGAAGAACGATCACCTGTAGAGGAACTGCTGTCCTCGAAAAAGCTCCCCTCCAAGTGGTGGAAGTGATAGGCATCTCAACTGTCCATTCCACCGGGATGGCTGCATCTATCTGCTGAATCCTACGTGCTACCCCTCTGAGGTGACTCACGGACTGTAGCCTCTGATCCTCAAGTAGCCTGATAAAAGCCTTCCAAGTGCCTATTGTGTAGGTGGGGCCTCTCTCCCATCCAGACCACTGCATATAATGGGAAGTGCCTAGAGGTCTGCCATGCTCATCAAGTATACTATCGTTCCAAATGATCGGCTGCCTATCAATCTCTTCAAGGGTAGAGGGCGGAACCCTTCCAAGAGTGCTCCTGAAGCTCCCCCAAGCTTTTAGGATGGTAGTCATGAGAGGAGAGGCAGGAGACCTGAGAGGGGCGGAAGTAAAAATCCAGCGAGGGCTGTCCACCCAATCATCTCCTAAGGTAGGTGTGCAAGCCTGAATGCATCCAAAAAAGAAATCCTTCCAAGGTTCCTGCCCAGGCATGAGTCCCCTCACCACCACCTTACAAAGCAATGCCCTGCACTACAAGTCCGGGTCAATGATATTAAGGCCCCCTTCCCATGTAGGAAGAATAATGGTCTCCCAGGCCACCCTCGTTGCAACATCTACCGTGCCATCAAGTCCACTCCATAAAAAATTCCTTACTGGTCTAATTAGCTGAGTGATGCAATCCCTAGACCAGCACCAGCAAGAACACACAAACCAGGTGGTGGCCAAGAGAACCTGGTTCACTACCACAACTCTAGAGGGAAGGTCGAGTTTGACTGAGCTCCAAAAAAGAAGCTTTTTCCTTATACTTTCTAGTACTGGGGCAAACTGCTGTGTTGGAGAGATGCCCAATCCTACCTGGCATCCCAAATATCTGACAGGAACACCCCTCTAAATCCAAGAAAAGCCAATGTCAACTCCCACGCCTGGAGTATCCTCATCACTGCTCTAAAAGCCAAAGGATTTATGCCAATTAATGTGTGCCCCTGCAGCTGAGCAAAAAATATCCAAGGCTGTTCGGAAAGAATCAAGTGACTGCGAAGAGGCCTCAATAAAAATAGCAGTGTCATCAGCCAACTCATAGTTGAGAAGCTCCTTCTCCTGTCTCAAGGGCAATCTCAACCCATAAAGCTCAGCCTGAGATCTAAGGAAGATACTCATAGCTTCTGCCACAAAGAGAAAGAGGAAGGGGGCTGAAGGGCATCCCTGACGAACTGATCTGGAAATTTGAAACCTGTCACCCCTTACCCCTCCAATCAAAACATGGCTGTGGGCTGATCTGTAAAGGGAGGCCACCCCTCTAATCCATGCATCTGAAAATCCAAACCGTAGAAGAGTGGGTAGCATTGTTGGGCTCACCTCGTCAAGGAAACAGGTCAGGGATTGGCTTCAGGCGAGCTTAGCCGTAGGGGCTGACCACATCCAGGAGGTCACGATCTATGAGAGAGGAGTCTTTCTCATGTAGCTGAAATCCCCCGACACCACGGCCTCCCTTGTCGAGCATAGCCCTATCCGACTAGGCCCTCATGTCATCTACCTCCTTCCTTGGTACCATGGCTTCACAATCGAGGACATGGATTCAACTCTTCACGTGCCACGATTCCAAGTGACGCTCCGCGTCTCGGGGCTTCCGAAGGAGTACAGATCTATTCTTCCTTGCATAGGGAATTGTTTTGGCACAGTTCTAGCATCTCCGCCATAGGCAGCGGCTTCAATAGTGGCAGACGACGAGGTCCCCCGCCTCCAGGTTATCGTAGAGCATCCAGAATCCCTCCTAGAGGAGATCCTCCTCGAGACCTTAGATGGAGGCGAGTTCAAACAACATGTCTAAATCTCTGGCTTGCCCAGGCAGTGTCTTCGATGTAGACAGATGGGTCACCTGGCACGGGACTATTTGGTGGGCAGGCCCCTCACCAGAGACAGGAGCATAGGGAGGCTCAATGCCGTCCATCGGCCAGGCCCTAGCAGCAGGCAAGGCAGCAGCAGACTCAGACACCTTGGATCGAGCCCTCCCAAGGGACTTGGACCAAAGTGGAGAAAAAGAAGCCCTCCAAATCAGCTCGAAAAAACAAAAGAAGTAGAGTTAGACTTAAAGAGCTACCTAGAGATTCCGGACAGAGATTCCAAGGTGGAACTACCTAGAGATTCCGGACAGATACCCGCTTGCTCTGGAGGTGTCAGTCCTAATTTTACAGCTCCGAAAAGGGGGTTTCATAGGAGTGTACGGCTCTCGCACTCGTCCCTTCTGGGGATTTCACTTCTCAGCTAGTGGGGAGGAGCAGTGGACCCCCATGCTGTTTAATCTGATGATGGGGCAGTAGATGTTCAGCATGATGGAAGAGTGGCTAGGCCCGCAGGGGAGGGAACTGTGGGTCTCCCATGGGAAGACTGCCACTTTTCAGTTGGGTTTTTCTGCAAATAGACGGGACTTGGGAGTAGCTATTGATGTGCTTCGCGTAGGTCCTGAGGTTTAGCTTAAGCAGGCATCATACTGGATGCTACAGCAATGCGCAGATAGGCTTGGAGTCGAGGCCTCCTTCTTGATGCAGTGGGCCATCAAGCTAGGCATCGAGCCAGTTACGCCACTAGTTTGGCATCAAGTGGATTTGGACTACTCCCCCTCCAAACCACCGACAAAGTCACAGAAGTCAGAGGTTGTAGTGCAGGCTCCTTCGCGTAGGAGAGCCTTGTTTTCCACCCCCACACCTCCCCATCAGTTGGACCATGGTGAGTTGGAACGTGCACGGACTCCACGATCGGGCATGTCAGCAACCCCAGCACTCGTTACTTCACCAGGAGTTACAGAGAGCAGTGGTTGGCAGGGAAGTGGATTTCCTTTTGGTACAGGAGCATATGTTTTCCACCTCAGACATCAGACATAGACACCACCTCCTTCCTAGGAGAGGCCTGGAGATCTGGTCTCCCGCAGTGGGAAGGAGTGGAGGGGTTTGCATTTCAGTCTCTCAGGCAGTTGCATCAGAGGTGTATGACCAAGGGGAGCTCATTACAGGTAGAGCAGTCTGGATGGGATTATGGATGGTAGATTCCAGGATTGGGATCCTAAATGTGTATGCCCCATCTTGAAGACAGCGGTGCCCGGCCTTCTAGAGGCACTTGACTGATTGTCTCCCGGATGTAGACTCGTGGATTGTTGGAGGGGACTTCAACAATCTTGAGTTTGGAGAAGACAAACAAGGGGGTGCTTCTTTCTCTGAGATGCCTGCGGCGGAGAAGAGTACTTGGGAGTAGTTTATCTTTTCGGTCTATGGCAGGGACCCCTGGAGGAAGGCTGAGTTCTCCAGGACCCCTGGTAGTCTTAGTTTCTCCTTTGGCCAGCGCCGACATGATGGATTGCTTGAGAGGCTGGATAGGTTCTACGTTGGAGATTGGGCCATGCATAGAGGTGGTTCCACGGGCATTCTTGCAGGGACTACCCTCTCAAATCACTCGCTGATTGTGCTTCATTTGGAACAGCCCTGTTGAGGGCTCTCATAGAGGGGGGTTCGCATCCCAGATGCATTGATGCAGAAGGAGGAGGTGCAGCAGGTCATATCAGAGATTTGGCAACAGCCAGAGGACACTCCGGAGGGTGGATGGGCATCTTGGACAGTCGAGGCGATTCAGAGGAGCAGTGAGGAGCTCCGCACCCAGGCTCTTTGTCGTCGTTTTTCCCTTCAGGAGAGAGAGAGTGAGCTTTGAGGCGTGACTTAGCCTCCATTGAGCATCTCAGGGAGGAAGACACGGAGTCCCAACGGCTTGCTGACAGATATGAGTGTGCACGTCTCGAGCTTCAGGACACGGAGTTGAGGAGGGCTGAGTTTTCTTACCATTCCGCTCGTGCTCGTTGGGTATAGCAGGGGGATAGGATGAGCCGCCACCAGTTCTTTCAGGCCATGGGGCCTAGGTCGACAGGTGCCCAGTTGCAGAGACTAAGAGACGCTAGCAGCAGGGTGGTTTTGGACCCTCATGAGATTATGGAGTTGACTTCAGATTTCTATCGACACCTTTTTCAGGCTGCTGAGGAGTCCTCCCAGGTGCGGGAGGCCCGCGAGGCGGTATGGGAGCATGTCCCAGCTATGGTCTCTTAGGGCGTGAGCAGCCAGTTGGATTCTCCCTTCACAAATGACGAGCTTCGAGAAGCTCTTAGGGCACTTCCGACTCAGAAGTGCCCAGGGGAGGATTGACTACCGATCAGACAAGAGGAGGAGCTTCTGGACTCGAAGTTCGCAGATGATACGGCCTTGTATGTGGAGGGTTCGAAGGAGAGCCTGGATGCAGTTAGGGGGGCTCTTGAGGTTTATTGCACCACCTCAGGGGCAAGGATCAACTAGGGCAAATCAGTCGGTTTTCTTACAGTGACTGAGGAGTTGCAAGAGATTCTTCGGTGGGGCACATTGGTAGGCTTCACGTGGATCTCTCGAGTGGCCAGTCAGCGAGGTACTTGGGATGCCGTTGATAAGACATAAAAAGCAATAAAATACTAGCACTATGAATAATGTGGGGAGACACATAGGTGCACATAGTTAGCTAGTGATGGGGTTTTTTCTAGCTCCAAAGACATTTTTTTCCAAAAAAAAGATAATATGATGTAAATATTTGACTATGAATATAATGTTTGTAGGAACTTCCTGTGGGAAGTGATAAAAACGCAATATGGATGCACTCCAGAGTAATGTACCCATGTGTGATGGGGTCGGTGGTTGAATGTCAAATGTAATGTTGTCATGTCAATATCTGTGTTACCATCCAGTGTGGTAATTGTGTGGGCATGCATCAAAATGCCTTGCTTTGAAGCATTGTTGTGTGCTAGTGAAATGTGACCCCAATTGTGTGAGCAAAGGTCTCGGTGCAATAGCTTCTTTTTTTTTTTCCAAAGAAACAAACCTTCTATTAATGCTTGAAAGATTTCATACAAGACAACAGCCCCGAAGGTGCTGAGTATGAAAAACCGGGAAAGGCTGAAAGAAAGAAAACGGCCTGTTCCAGAGAAGCCCAGCTCACTGCCTAGGGGATCTCTGGAACTAGGGCTAATAGCCAAGTGGGGAGACTATACAGCCAATGAATCCCTTGCGGAGTGAAGATAAAGAAAACACCTGCAAGCCAAGCCATATAGAAACGAGCACGCCTCTCGATAGTCACCCAGGAGCCTGGAGTCCCATGCTCCCAGGTGGACCATAGAGTGTAAATGATATCCTGCCAGATGGCAACCAAGGATGAATGATACCCAAGCCTCCCAGTGCCTACGGCATGATCACCGTCTGCCAAGCTACTCGGGCCCTAGTGTTCCTTGTGCAGTCTGAACCTGCCCAGAGGAAGTTTCGTACCAACCGTCGGAGCTGCCCAATGCATCCTCTGTGAAAGCACCAACAGGAGGCAATATACTAGGCAATGGCAAGAAGGACCTGGTTTGCCAATAAGGCGTGACCTACGAGGGAGAGTTTGGCCGAGCTCCAATAGAGAAGCTTGCGCCGAACACTCTCAAGGACCGGGGCAATCTGTTGCTTTGCTGTGATGTCAATACCCACCTGGCATCCGAGGTATCTCGCTGTCTGGCCCCACGGTATTCATCTCAAACCAAAGTCACTCACCCACTCACGGATTTCCTGTGTCTCCTCAAAGCCCGTGAAGAAGTCTATGGATTTCGTCCAGTTGATCCGTGTCCTCGAGGCCTCACAATAGATAGCCAAGGCGCCTCTGACTCTCTCTAGACTCGCTGTGGTGCCCTCAACATACAAGGCCGTGTCATCTGCAAACTCCGAGTCAAGGAGCTTCTCCTCCTGCCTGATTGGGAGCCTCAACCCTGTGAGACCCGCCACCTTTGATCTCAAATAGTAGCCCAGAGCCTCCGCTACAAACAAGAAGACGAAGGGAGCTAGTGGGCAGCCCTGGCGGACCGAGCGAGAGAGAGGAAAGGCCTCGCCTGTGTGTCCTCCGATAATCATTTGACAAGAGCTCCTTGCGTACAGCGCTGAAAGTCCTCTGACCCATCTGTCTGAGAAACTCGATCTCCGCATAGTGCCCTCCAGGAAAGACCACTCCACTCTGTCGTAGGCCTTCTCAAAGTCCACGAGAAGGATGGCCAGTGGCTGTGACTCCTCCCTGGACCAATCCACTGCCTCCCAGAATGTGAAGATGTTGTCTAAGATGCTGCGCGCAAACCCAGTCTGTGTGTCATGGATGATGTCGGTAAGATGAGGCCAGAGGTCTCCGCGGCTGGGCAGACACAGGATAGAGAGAGCAGTCTTCACTTCCTCCCTTGGATAGGGGGAACGGGATGGTTTACACTATTGATCCTCTTCCCTCAGAAGGGATCCTTCGCACTCCGGTGTCTATCTTGCTTCCCAGGAACTCATTTTCAGCCCTGGTAGATGGTTCAAATTTCCCAGAGGAGTTTGTGCCCGCTACTTTTGGGGAGCTAGTGATTGGGTTTCCTATTGACAGGGCTTCTTCTTCAGGTGGCAGGGTTCTTTCCCCTGTTGATTTTCCGCCACTTGGTTCCATTCCTCCCTCCTCGAGTAGGAGGTCTTTCCCTGTTGAGAGGTTTGTTTCCGCCACTAGGTCGGGTAAGGTGTTCCACTCTACATCCTCCTGTCGATGAGGATTAGTAGTTGGAACATACAGAGCCTAGGTGGCATCCCACATCGCTGCCGTAGACAGTTGATCCGGGATCTCAGCTTCATCCAGGTGTTACTGGGGGTTCCATTGATATCTTATTTATTCAAGAGCACAAACTCGATTCTAGAGATTGTGCCAAGTTAGGCAAGTTGCTTTCTCGCCATACTTTTTGGTTGCCTGCCTTGGGCACCAGGGGGGACACTTCTATTTCAGTTTCGCAGTCGGTTCTCCCCTTAGTTGTTGGACACTGAGTCATTATTCCCTCTAGAGCTCCGTGGATTATTCTTTTGATTGGAGGGCGTAAGGTTGGTTTCCTTAACCTGTATGCCTCTAACATTAGAGGGGAACGTGTCCCTATGTGCAAGGATTTGCTCTCCTGGGCCCCCATTGCGGATTCATGGGTGATTGGAGGTGACTTTAAGATGGTTGAGTTACCGTCAGACAAAAAAGGGGGTAGAGAAGGCGGACTTCACTCTTTGGAGAGAGCAGCTTGGGATGCCTTCCTTTTTCACTTCTGTGGTAGAGATACTTGGTTGGACGATGCCTTTCTTATTCAGCCATAGTACCTCCTGTTCTCTTGGTCAAATAGGAGGCAGCAAATGCCTATTCATGCACGCATTGACAGATTCTATGTAGATGATTGGGCACTAGACCGAGGTGGATCGGTATGCATTGCTGCTGGGGTTTCCACTTCAGACCACTTTCCTGTTGTGCTGGCTATCTCAAAGTCTCACTTGAGAGGCCGGTTTGCCAGCATCAGAATTCCAGATGCCTTTTACACAGAGGAGGACCTTACAGAGGCAGCCTTGCAGATATGGGTTTCTCATGTCCAGGGTGGGCAGCCATATCCATCACATGTAGCTGCTGCCCTTTCTGGTATTAGCGACTTCTACCGCTCAGTTGCTTGTACCAAGAGACGAGATATTATCAGACGTGAGATTGGTGTTCGCCAGCAGTTGGCAGCTTTGCAAAGGGAAGAGCAAAACGGCCTTTAGATGCTTGGATTTAGGAGCGCCTTGCTGCAGCAAGGGCTCATCAGTAGATATTGCTTGATCAGAGAGCAGAGTATGCCTTTCATGCACGGGAGTCCTTCTGGATTCAGATGGGTGGTAGAGTCAATAAACACTTTTTCTCTACTCTTGGCCCTAGACATAGTAGAGAGAGTGTATCCCAGCTTATTGACTCACATGGGGTTTTATAGACAGAGCCTGATGATGTCGTACGCATAGCTTCAGATTTCTATGCCACCCTTCTTACTGCTGATCTTGAGACACATGATAGAGAGGATGCTAGACAGGCTATTTGGCAGAGCATCCCTGTGTTGGTGAATCCGGGTATGCATGTTTTGCTCGATGCACCTTTCACCAACACAGAGTTCAGGACTGCACTTTCAGCCCTTCACAAGGGCAAGTGCCCAGGTTCGGATGGCCTCACCCCGTCTTTTTTCATTGCATTTTGGGATATGATTGGAGACTACATTACTTCAGCCCTACAGGCCATTTGGGACTCTAGCGAGATGCCTGGGTCGCTTACAGAGGGTCTCATCCACCTTATCCCAAAAGGAGGTTGCAGAAATTTAGTGTCCCAGTGGAGGCCTATCACACTTCTGGGGACTCGTTACAAGATTCTGGCCAAGGCAATCAGCCTCCGATTGCAGCCCCTTCTCCTTGATCTTATTCATGACACTCAGACGGGATTTGTGCATGGTAGAAGCATTTTTTATAACATTTTCTCTTTCTGGGAAGCTTCAGAGTGGGCCATGCAGAGTGGCTAGAATCTAGCCATTCTACTTTTGGATTTTGAGAAAGCTTATGACAGAGTAGATTGGGGTTTTTTGGAGGGCACCCTTCTATGCTTTGGCTTAACTGATGCTTGGATCAGAGGTGTTTCCTCTTTGTACAGATCAGCCCACAACCAGGTACTTATTGGTGGGGTAAGGGGTGAGAGATTTCAGATTTCGAGATCAATCCGTCAGGGATGCCCCCTTGCTCCTTTCCTTTTTTTGTTCGTGGCCGAAGCTATGAGTATCTATGTTAGATCTCAAGCTGACATCTTTGGGCTGAGACTTCCCATCAGAAGGGAAGAGGAGCTACTTGACAGTGAGTTGGCAGATGACACACAGCAGTTTACTTGGATGCCACTCCACAGACGCTCACTTCTTTCAGGACAACATTGGATTTATTTTGCTTGGCGGCAAGGGCGCAGATAAATTGGCATAAATCCAATGGCTTTTGGATCAATGATGAGGACACTCCAGTTTGGGGGCTTGACATAGGATTCACTTGGGTTCAGAGGGGTGTGCCTATCAGGTATTTGGGCTGCCACGTTGGCTTGGATATTTCTTCCACGCAGCAGTTTGCTCCCGTTTTGGAGAGCATCAGGAGGAAGCTTCTTTTTTGGAGCTCAGCCAAGTTGGATCTTCCCTCTAGAGTTGTGGTGGTCAACCAAGTCCTCTTGGCCACGGCCTGGTTTGTGTTTGTTCATGCTGGTGCCGTTCTAGAGATTGCATCATTCAGCTCAGAAGACCGATCAGAAATTTTCTTTGGAGTGGGCTTGATGGCACAACAGATGCCTTAGCTAGGGTGGCTTGGGAGACCCTCATCCTCCCTACACAGGAAGGCGGTCTCAATATTATTGATCCAGATTTACAGTGCAAAGCTTTACTTTGCAAGATGGTGGTGCGGGGACTTATGCCAGGGCAGGAACCGTGGAAGGACTTTCTTATTAGCAGCATACAGAGGTGCACACCTTCTTCAGGAGGAGACTGGATGAGCAGTGTTAGGTGGATCTTCACCACGGCACACCTCAGATCACCTTCGTCCCCTCTCATGGTTGCCATTTTGAAAGCTTGGGCCAGTTTTAGAAGCACTCTTCGGAGGATTCCTCCTTCCTCTCGTGAAGAGATTGATAGGCAACCCATCGTGTGGAATGACAGTATTTTAGATGATCATGGCAGACCACTGGGTGCCTCACTCTACATGCAGTGGTCCAGGTGCGAGAGGGGACCTGCATCATCTATGGGGTCTTGGAAAGCTTTCCGAAGGCTTCCAGAGGAGACCAAATCAAGGTTGACAGGACATCTCAGAGGGAGTGCAGGGAGGATCTTGCAGATTGAGGCAGCCCTTCCAGAGGTTTGGGTAGACACAGATGATATGCCACTCACTTCCTCCACTTGGGCAGGTACTTTTACGAGAGGCGGTGTTCTGCTTCAAGTTTTGGCCTTTCGAGATGCACAGGAGGATGCTTTAGTTTTTAGTGTCCAGGATGGTGGCAGATTGCTCAGGTCCACAGAGGACATCTTGCTTGAGTCTGCTTTTCAGCCTATCAGGGTTGTAGGTCTTTTGGTGCAGGGATCAGATTCAGAGTGGTTCGTAGACCCAGACCCCCGGCTACTCTCCACCGGGTCTTGGAGGCTCTGGTTCTTTGGGGGAGTTCCCATCAGGTATTTGCAGTGGGACCTCGGAGAGTGGGAGTGGATTGACGCAGGGCATCGAGAGAATAGCATCCCCTTCTTTCATTACACGGTCAGTAATGGCAGGACATTTCAGCTCAGTAGTAGAGGTTGGAGACCTTCCAGAGTTCCTCATTGGGAGACATTTGATATCACTGCGGATCTGCAGAGGTGCTTCTGGAGGAGACTCTGGAAATCCCACAGGAATAGGAAGATCACTATCTTCTTTTGGCTCTCTATCCATGGTGGGATTGCAGTGAACCTTTGGAGGTCCAGGTTCGGAACCGACCCTACTTGCCCTCGCTACCTCTCTGCTTCGGAGACTATTCAGCATTGCTTATGGGATTGCAGACAGGCGAGGATGATTTTTTTATTTTTTATTGCAAAAAGAGACTTCTAGTAAGTATTAAAGAAAAACTGTTAGAGCAAGCTCCATATGGGATACATCATGCAATGCACGAAAAGCTCAAGAGCCAAAAAGAAAGGATTGAGGGTGATAGTGCCATCTCAATCCGGTAGAAACCTCCGAGAAAAAGGGAGAACCCCTCCACACTCGAAGAAATATAGTCCTTCTAGAAGAGGCTACCCGTGAAGAGCCCTGCATGCTAGCCCATATGGCTATCAAAGTGTGAACCGTGTCAGTCCAAATACCCGTGAACACCTGTAATGGGTGTATCTGGGTGCCATCCAAGGCCTCAGTACATCTGGCTCTCCAAATGTGCCAAGAGGAAATGCTAGCCAAAATCTCCCAAGAGGTGTCCACTGAAACATGAGAAGCTCTGAAGGGAGTAAGTGGTACATCCTGCAGAGAGCAGGGCTCTATCACCTGCCGGCTGACCGAGATTGCCCAAGAAGAAGGCTCACCCTCATAAAACACCTGGGGCCCGGTAAGAGAGAACCATGCGACCGAGCCCCAAGTCATGAAGAAAGGGGAAGTGTGAAAGATTCTAAGTATCTGAGCAACCCCTTTCCAAACAGTCCTCGCCTAACTGCAGTCCCAAAGGCAATGTCGCACTGACTCCTTTGCAAAAAGACATCGAGGACAAGTGGGATCAGCCCCAAATCGTGATCTCCACAGGTTCACTGCAATCCCTCCATGAATAGAAAGCCAAAAAAAAAGAGTGATCTTTCTATTTATGAGGGATTTCCAGAGCCTCCTCCAGAAATTTCTACGCAAGTCTGCGGTGATGAAGAAGCTTTCCCAATGGGGGGCTCTGGAGGGAATCCAACCCCTACTGTTCAGCTGAAACCTTGTGGCATTACCAACCGTGAAACGAAAGAAGGGAATCCCCCTCTCTCGGTGCCCATGATCTATCCATTCCCACTCTCCTGGGTCCCACTGCAAGCACCTGATAAATGCACCTCCATATAACCACAACCTCCAGGATCCCAAGGCGGGGTCTAAGTACCACTGCAAGCCCGCTCCATGGTCCACAAAACCAGCAATCCTGACAGGCTGAAAGGCGACCTCAAGAAGAATGCCATCCTTGGATGTAGAAAGTAAACCTCCATCCCCAACATCAAAGACCAGTGCATCTTCCCCGAGACCTCGGAGAGCGATCACCTGTAAAGGAACTGATGTGCTCGAAAAAGCCCCCATCCAAGTGGTGGAAGTAATAGGCAGCTCAACTGTCCATTCCACCGGGATGGCTGCATCTATCTACTGAATCCTACGTGCTACCCCTCTGAGGTGACTCACAGACTGCAGTCTCTGATCCTTAGGTAGCCTGATAAAAGATTTCCAAGTGCCTACTGTGTAGGCGGGGCCTCTCTCCCATTTAGACCACTACATGTAATGGGAAGTGCCCAGTGGTCTGGCATGCTCGTCAAGAATACTATCATTCCAAATGATCGGCTGCCTGTCAATCTCTTCGACGGTAGAAGGTGGAATCCTTCGAAGAGTGTTCCTGAAGCTCCCCCAAGCTTTCAGGATGGCAGTCATGAGAGGAGAGGCAGGAGATCTGAGAGGGGCTGATGTGAAAATCCAGCGAGGGCTGTCCACCCAATCATCTCCCAAGGTTGGTGTACAAGCCTGAATGCGTCCAAAAAAGAAATCCTTCCAAGGTTCATGCCCAAGCATGAGTCCCCTCACCACCACCTTACAAAGCAATGCCCTACACTGCAAGTCCGGGTCAATGACATTAAGGCCCCCTTCACATGTAGGGAGAATAATAGTCTCCCAGGCCACCCTTGCTGCAACATCTGCTGTGCCATCAAGTCCACTCGATAAAAAATCCCTGACTGGTCCGATGAGCTGAGTGATGCAACCAGCAAGAACACACAAACCAGGAGGTGGCCAAGAGAACCTTCACTACCACAACTCTAGATGCAAAGTCGAGTTTGGCAGAGCTCCAGAATAGGAGCTTTTTCCTTAGACTTTCTAGTACTGGGGCAAACTGCTGTGCTGGAGAGATGTCCCATCCTACCTGGCATCCCAAATACCTGATAGGAACACCCCTTTGAATCCAGGATAAACCAATGTCAACTCCCCAGCCTGGAGTGTCCTCATCACTGATCCAAAAGCCAAAGGATTTATGCCAGTTAATGTCTGCCCCTGCAGCTGAGCAAAAAATATCCAAGGCTGTCCGGAAAGAATCAAGTGACTGCAAGGAGGCCTCAATAAAAATAGCAGTGTCATCAGCCAACTCACAGTCCAAAAGCTCCTACTCCTGTCTCAAGGGCAATCTCAGCCCAAAAAGCTCAGCTTGAGCTCTAAGAAAGATACTCATAGCTTCTGCCACAAAAAGAAAGAGGAAGGGGGCTAGAGGGCATCCCTGACGAACTGATCTGGAAATCTGAAACCTGTCACCCCTCACCCCTCACCTATGGGCTGATCTGTAAAGGGAGGCCACCCCTCTGATCGAAGCATTTGAAAATCCAAACCGTAGAAGAGTGCCCTCAAGAAAACCCCAATCTACTCTGTCATAGGCTTTCTCGAAGTCCAAGAGTAAAACTGCTAGCCTCTGCCCACTCTGCATAGCCCACTCTGTGGCTTCCCAAAAGGAAAAGATATTATCAAAAATGCTCCTGCCATGCACAAAGCCTGTCTGAGTATCATGGATGAGGTCTGGAAGAAGGGGCTGTAGTCGGATGCTGATCGCCTTGGCAAGGATTTTGTAAAGAGTGCCCAAGAGAGTGGGATACAAAATTCCTGTTGCCACCTTTTGGGATAAGGTGAATGAGTCCCTCGGTCAGTGAGTCAGGCATCTCACCCGAGTCCCAAATGCCTTGCAGGGCTGAAGTAATATGATCACCTATCATATCCCAAAAGGCTATAAAAAAAGGAGTAAGACCATCGGAACCAGGGCATTTGCCCTTATGAAGGGCAGAGAGAGCAGTCTTGAATTCTATGTAGGTAAAGCGTGCATCAAGTGAGCATAACATCTCTGGGGTGACCAACACAGGTAATCTCTGCCAAACTTCATCTCTAGCCACCTCTCTGGCCTGTGAGTTCGGATCTGCGGAAAGAAGGGAGGTATAAAAATCTATCGCTAAATGCATGACGATTTCCGGATGGGACTACAAAACGCCGTCAGAGTCAATAAGCTGCCTGACACTCTCTCTACTATGTCTGGGGCTAAGTGTAGAGAAAAAGTGTTTATTGACTCTCCCTCCCATCTATATCCAAAAGGACTCCCATGCATGGAAGTCATACTCTGCTCTCTGATCAAGCAAGGTCTGCAAGTGAGCCCTTGCCGCAGCAAGGCGCTCCTGTATCCAAGCATCTGATGGTCGTTTCTGCTCCTCCCTCTGAAGGGTTGCCAACTGCCGGCAGATACCGATCTCTCGCCTGAGTACCTCACCTCGCCGAGCACTAGCAACGGAGTGATAGAAGTCGCTGATACTGTCAAGTACTGTGGCCACATGTGAAGCACCGGCCACCCCCCCTGCATATGAGAAATCCAGATCTCCAACACTGCCTCTGTGAGAGTCTCATCCGTGTATAAGGCGTCTGGGATCCTGATACTGTGAGACCGTCCTCTCAGATGAGGCTCTGAAATGGACAAAATTACCGGAAAATGGTCTGAAGTGGAAACACCGGGTGCAATGCAAACCGTCCCCCCTCTATCAAGAGCCCAGTCACCCACATAGAATCTGTCAATCCGAGCATGGATAGGCATCTGCACCCTATGGTTCGACCAAGAAAACAAAAGTGACTGAGACTGGACAAGAAATGCATCATCTGACCAAACATATTTGCCACTGAACTTGAACAAGAAGGCATCCTAGGCTGCTCTCTCAAGGGAGTGGATACCACCTTCTCTGCCCCCTTTCTTTTCAGGAGGTGACTTCAACCATGTTGAAGTCACCTCTAATAATCCATGAATCCGCAATGTCAGCCCACGAGAGCAACTCTTTCCAAAACAAAACACGGTCCCCTCTGTTGTTCGGAGCATAAAGTTTGAGGAAACCAACCTTACGTCCGTCAATCAGAAGCAAAACACACTGGGCCCTGGAGGGGGTTATGGTACCGTGTCCAATGACCAGAGGGAGAATAGAGTCTGAAACTGAAATGCCTGTACCTCCTCTGGTTCCCAAGGCAGGAAGCCAAAAAGTCCGGCCTGAGAGCAACTTACCTGACTTGCAGCAATCTCTGATATCCAGTTTGTGTTCCTGAAGAAAAAGAATGTCTAGGGAACCACCTGAAACACCTGGATGGAGCTAATTCCTGATCAGCTGTCTGCGACGGCGATGAGGGATGCCGCTCAATATGGTAACCCAGAGATCTCCGCCCTCTAGCGAAGTGTGCCCCCTTCTAGGGTCTCGAGAAGGATCAACTCTGGGAGGGACTCCGAGCTCTCCACCACCAGTCTGATCCTGGGGACTCCATCATCTGCTAGAACGGAGGCGGTCATGCCAAATGCCCGACCAATGGAAGGGAAGATGGATCGATACTCCTTGGGGAGCCCTGGGAAGCGGAGTGTAACCAAAAACCATGGAACATGGTGTGTCATATCCATGTCCTTCACTGTGAACCCATGATACCAAGGAAAGAGGTAGACAAGGTGCGGGCCAAGGAGTATGCGGCTCTGCTCCACAAGTATCGAGGCGGTGTCAGGGGAGCTCAACTGGATGAGAAAAACGCCTCGTCCATAGATGATGACCTCCTGGATGTGGTCGCCCTCTAATGTCAAGCTCGCCTAGATCCACTCTCGCACTTGTCTCCGTGTAGACGCGAGGTCCACAATTCTGCCCACAAGCGCCTTGTCTTGGAGGGACTACACTGCCTGCTATACCTGTTGCTTGTCAGCTAGGGAAAGAAGAACCTTGACGGTTGAGGGAGTCGAGGGTGCTGCCATAGAGCCCCTCTGACCAGACCAAAGGTCACCACCAAGATTTTCTTTCACCGTAACAAACACGAATGCTCCCTCTGTAGGGAGGCAAGTGAGAAAAGGAAAAGAAAGAAGGACGGCGAGGCGAGGCGAGGTGGAGAGGCGGAGGAGAGAGAAGGAGAGGGTGGCAGGGAAAGTAGAGGGGAGGAGAGAAGGAGGGAGCAAGGGGGAGGAGGAGGAAGGAATGAAGCAGAGGAAGGAGGGCGGGAGAAGAGGAGAAGAAGAAGGGGGGGGGAGGCGGAATAGCGAGGGGGGCGCGTTGGCGGGAGGGCAGAAGGGCGAGAGGAGGTGCCGGGCGGCAAGGAGGGGAATGGGAGGCTAGGAGGGGGAAGGAGGGGTGGAGTGGGGGAGAAGGCAGGGTGGGGGGCGCAGGCCGCACGGCGGGGGAGAAGCAAGGGAAGGTGGCGCGGAGGAGAAGGCAGGGCGGACGGGGCGAAGCAGGGAAGGCAGGGTAGAGCGGAGAGGGAGGAGGGGCGAGGCGGGAGGGCGAGGGCGAGGTCGAGGGCAAGGCAAGGAGGAAGGGTGACGAGGAGGAGGGGGCAACAGGCGGAGCAAACAAGAGCCGCGGGCAGCCTACAGGCCACTGCGGGGAGCGGGGGGGAGCTCACCGAGCAGCTCCTTCATTCCCTAAATGATGGAGGTGCAATAGCTTTTGAGGCAAGGTAGAAGAGTGGTAAAAGGAGGCAATGACGTGGAAATGAAGTGGAGAGGTGGCTTTGCACGAGGAAGCTACGATTTACGTGGAGCCAATGCTGCAATACGTGGGGACTTGGCTCATTACATGGGTGGCATGAAGACATTTCCAAAAAACGAGTCAACGCTGCGATTGGAAAAGGGGGAGCGCAGATTGTAGAGAAGGAGAGAGAGGCTTTATAGAAAGCGGGAGAGAAGGTGATCAATCTAGGATTTTGGAGAAGAGGAAGAAGAGTGCGCTGATTATTCGACGCTAGTGATCTATGTTGCTTGTGCGCTGATTGTGAGAGAGAGCCTTTGCTTGCTTGAGGCGTACATATGAAGCTGACCCTCCTGCCAATGGGATTTTGTCGTTGGTTCTTGAGGAGTTGCTGATCGGCTTTTCTTGAGGTGAACGAGAATTTGAGGAGAAGAGCCAGAGGATTGCGCAAGAGACTGCTCATACACTAAGGAGAGGTTGTTGTGTACATGAAGACAACACTGAAAGGGAAGCTGCCCATAGGTGTGGACAAGGAAGGGTGAAGACATGTTCGAGTGAAGTCTGGAGGATCTTGGATGATCTGCAGGAGTTGTGGCTCATTCCTATTGCTTGTGGTACCACAGATGTGCATTGTTCCCGCCTGACTGTGTCTTGTTCATTGTGTCATTTGTGCCATCTCGATTGAGAGTCTTCCTAGCGTCTTTGTGCTTGTTTGCAGCTCGTTGAGGGTATCATCTCAAGTCACTATGGTCCGGGTACATGCTCTGGGCGTTGTGCATTTGATCTATTCCTATTGGAGCCCATATTGCTAGTCTGATCCCATAGAAGTCCCGACCTCATCTATAGAGCTAATTGAGTTATGGTGATTGCTGGTTGTTTTTTTTCTCTCCTTTTGCTTTCATGAAAGTTACTCCTGGTTGTCTGAGGCATGACCATGCATGCTGAACTAGTTAACATTTCCATGGAATGAAAGAGAGTTGCTTCCGCCTTGGTTCTTTATTAGCTCACTTTGAGCTGTTTTTTCCTCATGCATTGCATGATGTATTCCCGCATTTGAGCTTGCTCTAGCGGTTTTGAATCATACTTAATGAAGTAATTTTCTTGAAAAAAAAAAGAAAAAAGAGAGTTGCTTCACACCCGTCCTGTCTTCGGTTGCATAGGCTCTTCACTAGTTTCACTACCACTTTTCTTTCATCATCGTTTGGGCATTGACATCTCCGCGAAGCAGCAGATAGCCCCGGTCCTTGAGAGCGTGAGGCGCAAGCTTCTTTACTGGAGCTCAACCAAACTCTCTCTGGCAGGCAGGGCCTTGGTGGCTAACTAGGTCCTGTTGGCCACAGCCTAGTATGTAGCCTCTTTGCTGGTGTTTTCACAAAGGTTGCATGGGACAGTTGAGACGCTTGGTGCGTAACTTCCTTTGGGCAGGATTAGAGTTGTGTCGCAGACAGTGATACTACCATAGGCACAGGGAGGCCTGGGTATTATAGATCCAGAGATGCTTTGCAGAGGGCAAGTTGATGGTTAGGGGTCTCACTCCAAGCATGGAGCTGTAGAAACTTCTCCTGTAGCGCGGTCTCTTGAGGAACACCCCCCGCATAGGTGGTCAGTGGCAGCCGTCCCACAGGTGGATCTTTTCGGAGGCCCCTCTCATAGGGAAGGGCTCACCCCTAATGAGGAGTATCTTGAGGATGTGGCAGCAGATCTCAGGAGGTCTCATCCGAGTCAGCCCCCGGTACACGGAGGAGTTTGCATGCTAGTTGCTTATCTGGCACCCGGAGGTCAGAGACCAAGATGGTTTGATGCTAGGGCAGCGGCTACACATTGGTTGGGCACAATGGGACAAAGGGCCGCTGGCTTGCTCCCAGCGGACATGGTCTAGACTCCCAACAGAGGCAGAGGCACGATTGGAGGTCCTTTCTCATCTGAGAGGGGCCGCCAGAGGATGGTGGAGATAGAGGCAACTATTCCGGACTCTTGGAGGGAGGGACTGCAAGTTTTCACTCCGGCACACTGGTTAGGATAGTTCTCTAGGACGGGTGTACCTCTGAGGATTCAATTGTGCCCGCAGTCGCCAACTCCCACAAGCGCGCGGTTCTATGATGTGGGACCGAGCAGACTACTATAGCCTTGGATCATAGGGGATCAGGAGATGGACAGGGTGTTCGGCCAGGTGGGTTGGCAGAGGGTCAAAGTAGTGGGACGTTTGGACAGGGAGTGGTCGATCAACCCTTCTTGCATCACAGACCTAGATGCCCCCCGCTAGAGACTATGGTTATGGGAGGGACGCCCTCTCAGCGAGATACAATGGGACCTCGGAGAGTGGTTATGGCCGTTCAGAGCAGGTCTCTCAGAGAGAGTGGAGGAGGTGCCTTTCTTCTCAAACACCACGCGGATAGGACGTCACATCCAGATGGACGCAATGGCCTGGACCCCTTCGCAGGAGAGACACTGGAGTGCGCAGCAGTTGCCTAAGGAGGTGAGATCCAGATTTTGGGCCCGCCTGTGGTCTAGCTTGCGTCCACAGAAGATATCATATTTCTTCTGGATGGTCACACACGGTGGTCTCCCACAGTGGGCCCGCGACTTGAGCAGATGCGGTGGATGGTAGCTACCATAGATGTACAGTCGAGCTATGGAGACTATTCCTCAGTGCTTATGGAGCTGCCCAGTAGCTCAGAGGATCTGGCTCAGAGCGCTTCGGATTGTGGCACAGCTTCAGAGCATGTAGAGAGATGTCACGTGGGGTATGGCAGCTTGGCTTACAGAGGGGGGCTACGCCTTCTCCATAAACACAGTCTCTCCAGCTTACCAGATACAAGGTCGGAGCATTCACAGCATTGAGCTTCACTTGGCTACTCCCCCCCCTTCTCACCATCCCCCTCAGTCGAGAGAGGATAGTGTCTGGGAGACGGTGGCCAACATCACATCTTGGAACATCTGGGTGGCCCACTGTTACAGCTGGGTCATGGGCCAACACCATGTTCCTCCGACGGCTACGCTGGTTGCCATTTGGCAGGATATAATTTATACACTGCGATCCATTTGGGAGCACGGCATTCCAGATTCTCGAGCTACTGACGATACGCGGGCACGTTTCTGCAAGGCTTGGCCTGTAGGTGTATTTTATGATCTCACGCCGCGAGGGATTCACTGGCTGTATAGTCCACCACCGTGGTTGTTAGCCCCTGTTACAGAGAATCCCTAGGCAGTGAGGTGGGATCTCTGGCAACAGGCGGGATTTCTTTCAGCCCGTTTTGTTTTTTGCCACGATTGGCACCTTTTCGGTTTTGCCAATTTGTATGGTTGGATTTTAAGCATTAATAGAAGTTCCTTTTCTCTGTAAAAAAAGAAAGCCTGCTGGAAGAAACAAAGTAAGTTGGTAGGGGAGGGAAATTGAAGCGCTCTGCCAACGGAGGGAGAGCCCCCCTGAGCTTTGGCCTCTGTAGAGTGTATCGTCCATCTCATCCTGAGATGATGTTTCTGAAAGTCTGAATCCCACACATTGAGTGCCCATCGCCGAGAGCAGCCCGTTTTGCGCCCCGCTAGTTTCGGCCAAGATATACTTCAAAGTTTTTATGCCGAGTGTGGATTTGATCTTTTAAAACTGCTTGGAGCGTTCATCGCTGCTGGGCATGCGATCCTTCGGCCATGATATATAGTGAAATCGCTTGAAAATCTCTTGGACGAGGGCAGGCCTTTCGGCGATGTGGATGAGATCCATAGCCGGCTCAAATGAGCAGCCGCAACTGGGATCTGCACAAACAGGTCACCCCCGAAGGTATAATTTCGCGTGTAGTATTGCGGACTGCGTTCTCATTGACGAACGTATTTTGGGCTTTCGGTGTTCTGGCACGGAAGAGGCGCCGTTCCCTGTAACCTGCTGATCGAGTGAACAAACAAGCAAGTTCCAGGACAGACGATTTGTCTACATCGCTAGTGGGACACACTGGAATTTACTCTGTCTTCTGAAAATCTACATAACACTTGAAAGGATTAACAGAATCACAGACTCAAAAGATGACAACTAAAGCCGGGTGCATTGGCTTGCAGCGGAAAGAGATTGTGATGCAACTGCTTTCTAAAGGCCTTGGAACTCAAAAGAATATAGTGGGATCATAATCTATTGACAATATAGAAAAGGGGAGCACTAATTGGAGTGTATCAACACTCAAGTAACGCCATGTTGTGCCATTCAATACAAGCAGCTTCTTTCACAGTGTATGGGTCTGCGGGTGCATGGTAGTGGTCACATCAAAGCAAGCATCTTGTTGGACAGAGGGGGAAGGCAATATGCCGGTGGGCAGGAGGGAGAAATGCACAGGTATTCTGCTGTCGGTGGCGGTAGTGGAGGTGGAAACAACACAATGAGTGGAGTTTTAAAGGACACTACTCATTGTGATCTAGGTTTTTCGACACCACCAACCTTTCCCTCAACATCAAGGTGATCCTCTTCTTGTCTTTCACGAGGAGAAGAGCCCAGAATGGAGTGCACACATTACCATGGCTGTTGGGCAAGGTGCTGGGGCAGTGGACTCATATCAGATGGGCACAATGGGATAGGGGACCGGCAAGATCCTTTGGGACATGGAGACGACTTTCTACAGAGACAGAGACCCACAGGCAAGCCCTCTCCCACCTCCGAGGAGAAGGTATCAGAATGCAGGAGGTTGAGGCGGCGATCCCGGACTCCTAGTGGGAGGGACTAGGGACCCCCTGGACCCCCTGTTGCTGGCCATGACAGTTTTCGTCGCGGATAGGGGTACCACTTCGGATACTCTTTTTTCGAGAGTCTCTTGGTTTCCCCCAGTCTCATTTCTATCGGGTGGGACCCAGAGGATCATTGCAGGAAGAGTCAGAGATGGATGAGGAGACAGAGGTGGACCTAGAGGACCTGGAGTGGCAGAGGGTCAGGATTGTGAGTCGCTTGGGCAAGACTTGGTACATCGATCCCAGAGGGAGGGGTGTGGCGCCTTTGGATCCCATCATCTTATCGACCCCAGAAGGAGGGGTGTGGCACCTTTGGATTTGGGAGGGCAGACCCTTGTGTGACATTCAGTGAGACCCAAGGGAGTGGTTTTGGTCTGCCTGCATAGGGCACTCCGACCAAATAGAGGAGGTCTCCTTCTTGTATACCACGTGCAATGGGCGTCATCTACAACTGGAGGCAGCAACATGGTCCCCTTCGAGGGAGCGCTACTAGCTAGAGCAAGATGTCCCGAGAGGGGTCATAGGCCGATTTTGGCCCTGCCTCTGGGCGAGTTTGTGCTTGCAGAAGATCTCGTACTTCTTTTGGCTGTTGGCACCTAGGAGTCTGCCCATCGGCCCCTGGCTAGAGAGATGCGGATTGATGGCAGATGCACTGGTTGTGGGGATGGAGTTTTGGAGACCATCCAGCATTGTCTTTGGGGCTGCCTTGCTGCACAGAGGATTTAGTTAGCAGCCCTCAGGATTATTGCTAGCATGCAAAGGATGGTGGCCTAGCTCATGGAGGGGGGCCATGCCTTTGCGATCGACCTTGTCACGCCGGCTTACAGGATACATGGACAACAGGTTTCTCGGATCGAGATCCATGACGCACTTCAGCCCACCCGCTCATGCCCACCAGCTCTCCCGGAGAATAGTGTTTGGGAGACCGCCATCTCTAGCATCACAGCCTGGAATGTCTAGGTGGCCAGATGCAGTAGGGTGATGGGGGACCTATCGATCTCTCTGACGGCTACTCTGTAACCATTTGGTAGGATATCATCTTCACATTGCGCGCCATTTGGGAGCGTGAAACTCCAAGCTCGAGAGCGACTATCGAGAGGCGGGAGCGCTTCAACCAGACATGGCCGGCAGGAGTTTTCTACACCCTTTCCGCGAAGGGTACTTGTTGAGCATATAGACCACCAACATGGTTGCTAGCTCCCGTTTCGGAGTCTCTATAGGCGATGAGCCGTGAGTTCCGAAAACGGATGGTTGTTTCTTGTAGCTGGCAACCGTTTCTTTTCTCTGGTTTCATTGACAGCTCCTATTGGAAGCTGGTTGTATGGTTTTTCCAAGCATTAATAGAATTTACTTCTTGAAAAAAAAAAAACAAAATAAAAGACCTATCACCTAAAAGGGGCATCCAAGTGCCAAAAAGGATCCCTCCATTTGATAGGTCTACGCTGTCCACCACCATCTGTTGGTCTACTCAAGAGGGATAGCTAGATCCATGTATACAGTCTTTCTATTGCCTCCTCCGACATATCATACCGAATGAGCTCTCTAGTCCTTAGGAAAGTCTTTAAAGCCCATTGATGATCCCATCGGTGTGGTGAGACCTCTCTCCCACTTGGACCACTGCATTTACCTCGAGGCTCCAAGAGGCAAACCATATCATAAAGTTGATGCATTCCACGTGATAGGCTATATACAAATCTGTTCTTGGTAGAGGGAAGAATTTGGATCAAGGAGCATTTGAAGCTCCTGCTCACAATGGTTGCAATAAGCTGCGATGGAGGCAGCATAATGATGGAGGCCTATCAGAGCTCCCCATTGTGAGAATTTTCAGTTTGCAAAAACCCTTTTGGAAGAGACTCCATAAATCCATCACGAATAGAAAAGTAAATGTTTTCTTTTGGTTTTTTATTCATGGAGGGATTGCAGCAGTGAACCAGTGGAGGTCCATGCTCACAGCAGATTCCAATATGTATTTTTTCCTTTATGCTAAGGACTCTATTAAACACTGCTTATGGGACTGTAGACAAGCGAGGATCATCTGGAAGGAGATTGCTAGATAATTGAGCACCTTTATGCATTCTGCTTTATTCATGACCTGGTGTTTGGTAGCTTGTTGGCTCTCTCCTTCGGAGCCCTAGGTGTTTTACGAGAGACATGACTCTTCCTGGGCTCTTTCAGTGCGACAACATATGGTTGAGTCATGTTATCTAGATGACATTCCTGGCTCTCCATACATACTTGTGCATGCCTCTATGCCTCTGTGCATACTTCATGAGAAATTCTAGCAAGCATATCAGCATGGAATGTTTGGAGATCCAGATGCACAGAGGCTTTGGATGGTTCTCGGGTCCATCTTGCACACACATTGGCTAGTATTTGGATAGATACACTACACACATTAGTGTCCATTTGGGGGAGCATGCACCCCAGGGGTCTTCACGAGCAGCCTCTACCAGGAGGATTATTTTCTTTAGGGAGTGGAGTGCCTTCCCCTTCTTCTGAAGCCCCCCACATGGTTGAGGTCGCACTTTCAGACTCAGCCTTGGATTTTCTCTAGCTCTCTCTCATGGGATTTTGATTTGCCCTATTAGGGTATTTGTTTTCTCAATCCTCTCATGATGTACTTTTTCCTAGAGCTGTGCTCTCGGAGTTTCTTTCATACTTAATAGAAGCCTTTTATTTTATACTTAATAGAAGTGATTAATCTTCTGAGTTTTGTACAATTCGAATGTTTCAGTCCCTCCTAGCTGGCTGCATGTTGAGTACTAAGTAGAGATTAGCACTAAGAAGCTTGCATTCGTCCCATGTAGTAGGAGGGGTCTCCTGCATTGCTGCTCTGGAACAAAATGATTGTACCTAGTGGGAAGTGGAGCTCACGACAAGTCAGAAGGATGTATAAATTAAAGGAACATCACACTTTGGGTCACATCTGGCTGAGCACCCTAATCTCATCTACGTTCCTTGAGTAGTTGGTCTCTGTGTTGTACGGCCTCATTAATGAAATCAAAGAAAGTCTATGATCTAGGTGAGACAAGATGTAGCCGCTCAAATCTCCTCCACTCTGTCCTTAGGAGATCACTCCCCCAAAAGGGTGCTGCATACATGGCAGCTGGCCGCACTAATGTGTTGAAAGCTAGTGTGGATCCTGAAAGTGTGTCGTGAAGCATTGGCTCTCTATCCGGGCCAAATCACTCTGCCCTCGTGTGAGTGCTGCACGAGTCATCGTGAAAATGCGTCCTGTGAAGACTTTGCTCCCAAATATGTGTAGGATTGCACTATCTCCACTGGCTCATCATGGTAGTGAAGCTGAGTCGGCAGAGCACTACGTATGAGGTGTTGAATACCATAACCTTGGTCATCAGAAGGTTGATTGTCAGGTCTCTCTCTTTGCCAAACACCTCTAGGACTATGCCATCAGCGTATAGCAATATCTGTATGATGAGATCAGCCAGTAATGATCCCTCATCCCTTGGGCGGTCTATGAAGGATGCGATCTCATTGATGAAAAGTACGAAGAGAATCGGTGAGAGGGGTTGACCTTGCTTCACCCCGATCGTGCTCTCGACCCAACCCAATAGAACACCTAGAGCACGAACTCTACCTCTGACTGACACAAATAGGCTCATCACACCCCAAATCAGCATGCCTGAAATCTGCATCTACTGTAGTCTCCTGATCATGTGGGATTGCGGCAAGGATCCAACTAGAGAGCAACCAATCCCTCCTAAGTTCCCAATAAAGGTATCAAGCTAATCAAAGCATAGAAGTCAATTGGAAATGAAATAAATAACGGTTCTTCAAGTACACAAAAACATTAAAACCGTTCAAGGAGAGGGCGGAAAAAACATTAATGTTTCATAAAACCATTAGATAACAAAAGCGCAGATATGGAAGTTTAAGATATATAGGATCCAACACAGAGGAGATATACATCCAAATTGAGCGGCTGCAATCAAGCATAACATGCTTGAAGGTGGTAAAAAAACTAAATATTTGAAGAGTAAATAAAGGTGTCACTTTATAAAGAGACACGAAAGGAGTGAATAGAGTAGTTTGCAAAGAAGTGCAGGAATGCTAAACAGTGCCCAAAGGAAGAGAATAATGACAGGGATTGGAAGGATGAACAGGGAAAATTTCTGTAGCCATACTATGAAAATTATTGTTTCTCCACAGCATAGTTCCTCCCCACCCCCCCAACTTCGAAGGGGATTGGGGAGGGGGGGGGAATGTCCATCGTCTTATGGTGGATAGGAAGAGGTCTTCTAAACCTCTAGCAACTTGAAAGCGGGGGGGGGGATCTTGAATGAGCTACAAATACCTGAAGAGATGTCTGAAACACATTTGACACCTTATCATTTAAAGCACGAAGCAGTACCTTCACTATTGCCCTGCAAAATTATGTCACAAGTTCCAGCTTATATATTCAAAAATTGGATATGACAAAATTAATAATAACATTCAGAGTCAAATAGCAATACACAACAGTATTTTTCAAAGAAAAAACAGAGGATTAAGAAAGGTGCCTCAATCACCTGAAGGTTGAGATAGGTTCTATTGCAGTAGCAGACTGCAGCTGTTTCTCTAGATGACAGAGACCTTTATCGCGTAGTTGCCACTGCCTGCTGAAGAGGCATTCAAGATGATACTGATCCATTACTATCAACATTGGCTCTAATTCTTTCAGAAGAACCTCTGATAAAGGTTCTGGTGCAAGAAAGTCCTTTGAAGATGCCCCCATTTGTATAGAAGTATGTACAAAATCTCCATTTGCCCAACCATTTGTATCTGGATTTCAGGTAGCGTGAGAGGAATGATGCCAAAACAAAAACACAAGTTTATGCTACGAATGTCTGAGGTACACTCGTGCTTGCTTACGCTTCATAGAGAGATACCTATCTTCTGTACAGAGATTTCATGCAGGGCTTGAGAACCATCAACTCCTCCGTCTGCTTCCATTTGCCTCAATGGTTTATTATCTTCATGAGTTTGGGTCCAAGAATCTTTTGCATCGTGGAAGTTAAGATTGAGTCCCTTCACCCACAAAAGCAGAAAACCACCGGGAAAATTACAGCAGACCATATTTCAAGATGGTCAAAAAGTTCAAACCATATCAGCATATAGAACCATGGTGTCTTTGATAAATTTTGTAAAATAAGATCAATAGGCATTTCCACAAATTCAACTTTTTCAAATGCAAATCTAATTCTCAAGGGGTTAATTATTTTTTTCACAATGAATCATTTAATATAGTATCAACAATCTTCTCAAAGAGCATGGCCAGAATACCTTTGCAAACCCTTTGCTTTGTCAATGTTATTTTTAAATTAACACAATCCAATGGGATTTAATAGGGCAAACTACCCGAGCATTGGGTTTTGGTAAAAAAATTGCAGCATCTTATCTACTGGCTTTATAGTGACAGTAAGGCTGCTTGCATACTGTCTGGAGATCTTTCTAAAGCATGGACTCTTCGATGTTCAGTTCGTCAGGGCTGTCCACTTAGTGCATTATTTTATGCCATTGCCACACATCCCATGCTGCAATATGTGGATCATTTGGTGGCTATAGACATGCTTCATGATTAGAGATTCCGGAGAGTGGTACTATGATTGCTCAGGCCTATGCTGATGATTCCTTTTTTGCTCCTTGGAATACCGAGCAGGATCTTTCATCTTTGATGCATGCTCTATCTCTTTATGGCTTAGCTTCTGGTCTTCATATTGATTTTCAGAAATCTAAGGTCTTGCCTCTGCACTCAAAAAATGGCATTCTCTTTTATGGCCTGGTGAAATTGTCAAACCTACTCAACTGGTTCATCACCTTGGTTATCCTCTTGGTTGGATGATTACTTGTCGCCAACAATCGGGTTGGGTTCTTGAAAAGCTAAGGAAAAACCTTGAATACTGAAAACTTGCTACTTGGCTATTGCATGTTAGGCTCCGGATTGTTCAATCCATTTTAATGGCATACATCCAGTTCTATTTGCCTTTGATCATGTTCAGCAAAGGGGATCTAACAGTTTTCATGTCTATGGTTATGGAAACATTATGGCACTCCAAACATGGCAAGAAAAGCTTGTGTTTGCTTTCAATGCAGCATCTGTATTCACCTAAGATGCATGGAGGACTAAATATTCTTAACCTTCATGTACATATTCTTGCTCACAAAGGCACCATGATGCTGCAATTTATGCAAGGTTCTCAGCCATGGGCTGCCATGATGCATCATTTGCTTTCATAACTTACCACCCCTACCTTTGGATATTGGCAGCCCACTCCTTGGGACTTCATTTTGGGTTCTATTGATGGAAAAATCAAAGGCTGTTGTCCACTAGTTTCCAATATGTCGATGGATTGGAAACATATTCTTTCGCACTTGGAATTGCATATAAATCACTCAAAGTTTTCACTATTAAAAAAAAAGTGTGTGTGTGTGTTTGTGTGTGATTGCACTGGGTTTTGGGACAAAATTGCAGCACATTATTTATTGGCTCTACAATGACAGTAAAGCTGATTGTATCCTATCTAGAGATGTTTCTGAAGAGTGGACCCTTCAGTACTCGTTACGGTAGGGTTGTCTACTAAGTGCACTATTATATGCCATAGCCACTCATCCTATGCTTCAGTATATGAATCATCTCGTTGCCTCTGATGAGCTTCATGGTCTGCAAAGTCATGACAGCAGCCCTTTGATTGCTCAAGCTTATGCAAATGATTCCTTTTTTACTCCACAGAATGCTGAGCATGATTTAGCTTTATCATTATTGTTGGAATATGAAGTCAAAGTGAGTGTATTTGTGTGTCCTAGGTTCCTAGGACTTATTTTATAGTCTAGTGAGTCCTAAACAGTGCCACGTGTCATATGGGAGATTATCCCATATGCATTGTGACTTTCTAGAGTCTAGAGGCTCACACTAGATAGTATTGTACTAGTCTTGAGTCTTTACACATCAGTCAACATCGAGCTTTCTATCATGTGAGTACTTTGGTTATTATTGCTTTCCACTTGTATCTTCATTTTAGTCTTTTCATTTCCTTTCCATTCCCTGCCATGTGCCTTCATGTGGTATCAGAGCCATGTTCGTAGCCTTGCTCTCTCTTTCCCTTTTCCTTCCAAGAGGTTGAGGTGAGGGAGGTCAATGAAGCTACTCTCCCTCCTCCTTGGAAGGCTGCCCTCTTCTCTCCTTCCTTGAGCTCTCTTCTCCTCCTACCCGAGCCTCACCGATGATGCTACTCCACCAACATGAGATGGAAGATCTTGAGCTGCCCAAAATCGACCTAGAGCTGCCCATAATGTCACCTTGCTGCTCCAACTTTGAACTGCTCTACTTCCGCCCTGCTTTGCTGCTGATTTCTGCCCTTGCTCAGCACCTATGAGCTGCTATTACTGCCCGCAAATGTGCGCTGAAGTTCTGCCCAACTATTCCACCTTGCTCAGCATTCTGCCAACAGCTCAAGCCTCAGCATTCCGCCTCTATTGCTGTCCAGCAGCTCCCGCCATCTAGCTGCCGAAGCTCAGCACTGTTCCGTCATTACCCCACAGAACGGCCCACGCCATTTCTGCTAGAATAGCCCACCATTTTGAGATGCTCCTATGCCTGCCATTCTGCTCCAAAGAGTCGCCTCTTCACACCTGAAAATTCCATCTGCAAACAGCCATGTAAACTGCCCAAATTTGTTATTTTTTTAAAGAAAGAGACTTCTATTAAGTAAGAGAAAAAACCCGCAAGAGCAAGCTCATAGCGGAATACATCATGTAACCATGAGGATAAATAAACCCCCTCAAAATGAGGTGGAAAACAACCAAGGCTGAGGCTGAAAGTGCCACCTCAACCCTGTAAGAGTCTTAGAGAAGAAAGGAGAATCCTTCCATTCCCTGAAGAAAGAAGCCCTCCTAGCTGAGGCTGCACGGGAGTCTCCCTGAATGCTCGTCCATACGGCCATCAAAGTATGTATGGTGTCTATCTAGATACTAGCCAATGTGTGCGAGGGATGAACCTGAGTTCCCTTCAATGCCTCTGTGCATCTGGCTCTCTAGATATGCCAGGCTGCTATGCTCGCCAGTATCTCCCAAGAGGTATCCACAGAGGCATGTACTGCTGCAAAAGGAAGGTGTGGTACCACATCCAAAGAACCTGATGACGTCGAATCAAAATGGCCCGAGAAGAGTCAAGTCTCTCATAAAAGACATGAGGCCCAGTAAGAGAAAGCCAAGCCATCGAGCTCCATGTCGTAAAGAATGGGGAGTGCACAAAGTGACTGAAAATCCCGGCTACCCCCATCCAAATCATCCTCCCCTGTCTACAATCCCATAAGCAATGCCGAATCGTCTCCAAAGCAGAAAGGCAACGAGGGCAAGTAGGGTCGGCTCCGAATCTGGATCTCCAAAGGTTCATTGCAATCCCACCATGGATAGAAAGCCAAAAGAAAAGAGTGATCTTTCTATTCCTATGGATTTCCAAAGTCTCCTCCAGAAGTACCTCTGCAAATCCGCAGTGATATCAAATGCCTCCCAATGAGGATCTCTGGAAGGTCTCCAACCTCTACTACTGAGCTGAAATCTCGTGGCATTACTGACCATGTAGCAAAAGAAGGGGCTGCTCTTCTCTCGATGCCCTGCGTCACTCTCCAGGGTCCCACTGCAAATACCTAATGGGAACTCCCGCGTAGAGCCAAAGTCTCCAGTGGAGAGAAGCCGGGGGTCTGGGTCAAGAAACCACTCTGAATCTAATCCCTTCTCCAAAAGACCTACAACCCTGATAGGCTGAAAGGCAGACTCAAGCAAGATGTCCTCTGTGGACCTGAACAATCTGCCACCATTATGCACATCAAAAACCAAGGCATCTCCATGTGTTACCATAAATCTCTATCCTAACCACTACTGCAGGTCACGGGAGTAGCACCTCTCTTGTCCACCTAGCCAAACTGCCAAACTTCAAGCATGAGAGAGAGAGAGAACTGTTACGAAATCCCGTAAATCCCAATTCTTCATTCTCTCACAAGCCTTGACAGACCCCAATTCCCTAGATAGATCTAGATGCCACATGTCATCCATATAGGGCCTTTCTAATGCAACATTTCACCCCTCTCTTGGGATGCATTTAATTCCTTGCCCCTAGGCACATTCTTTGCACTAGGCCCCTGGTCTCAGATCTATCTAGTCCGGTGCTATCAGCCCTCACCTAGGACCTTGACATTAATCCCTCCCGATCATTTACATAAAGCGCAAACACATATATTACAAAGATAGATCCTATAAGGGAAATGTCGACTGATTCTTCCGAGGTCATGCTACCTCGGCTAGAGCGTAACATTCCTTCCCTCTTCAGACATCAGCATCCTCGATGATAAAGTCTGGGAACACTCTCCGCAACTGATATACGGACTCCCAGGTAGCTTCGGATAGAGGCTGACCATGCCATGCAACCAACACCGTGGGTATCTTCCGATTTCGTATTTGCATTGTTCCTCGGTCCAGGATTCTTGTTGGTTTGCGCCTTGCAATATCCTCTATCTCCTGAAACAAAACCACACCTTCGATTAGTGAGTCACCAGTATGTAAAAATTTCTTTAAACGTGAAACATGAAAAACCGGGTGCACCTTACACCCCTGTGGCAATTCTAATTTATAGGCTACACTGCCTATTCTCTTTAGAATTAACCACGGCCCACAGTATCGAGGTGATAACTTAGCACACTCTCCTGAAGTCAACGACTTCGAGTGCGAAGGAATTCTGAGAAAAACTTTTTCTCCTTCTTCAAATACTCTTATAGACCGATTTTCATCCGCATACACCTTGGCTCTATCCATAGCCTGGCGGATATTAGCTCTCGCAAGTGCTAGCATCTCCCGCATCTGAACTACAAAGTTCGCGGCACTAGGCACTTTCTGAGGTACTCCAACTATAGTTGGATTGGCTGGCCTATAACCATAGTTCAGCTCAAACGGACTGAACCCAGTAGATGAATGTTTCCTGTCATTGTAGGCAAACTCCAACAATGGCAACCACTTGTCCCATGTATGTTGCCTCAATGACACATATGCCCTTAGCATATCCTCTAAAGTCTGGTTGACTCTCTCCGTCTGACCATCCGTCTCAGGATGATCCCCACTACTCATTCCCAACTCAGTCCTTAGTGTCTCAAATACCGCTGTCCAAAAATGACCGGTAAACCTGACATCTCTGTCTGACACTATGGATCTAGGCAATCCATGCAGACGAAATATATGTCTAATAAACAACTCCGCTACTTGCGGGGCACTAATAGACTCTCTAGTCGGAATGAAGTGAGCCATCTTGGTTAGACGATCAACCACCACAAGGATAGAATTATACCCTCCTTGTGTTGCAGGTAGTCCTACAATAAAATCCATGGAAATGCTCTCCCACTTACTTAGTGGTATTTCCAAGGGCTGTAAAAGTCCGGGTGGCTTCACCCGCTCGGCCTTACTTACCTGACACGAGAAACACCGTGTCACATATTCATGAATATGCTTTTTCATCTTTGGCCAAAAGAAGTCTCGCTTCACGAGATCATATGTCTTCTCGACACCTGGATGTCCCGCACACGGGCTATCATGGCATTGTCGAATGACTCTCTGCCTGAGATCATTCTGACCAGGTACTACAACCTTGCCATTTCTAACTAGCATACCATCCCTTATGGTATATCTTGCATAAGTTTGGCCTTTTCTGGATGCCAGGTCATCCTTTTCATTTTCCCCGGGTTTTAACACATGAGCCTTAGGCCATAAGCTCTGGACAAACTCGTCCACCTTCTGAGTTTCTCTGATCTCGGTCATTAGAGCACTCTCTAATACCGTGAAACTCAGGTTGTGCATAATGCGAGACAACGCATCAGCTACCTTGTTGTCTTTTCCTCTTCGGTACCGAATCGTTAGATTAAACTCCTGCATGAGCTCTGCCCACCTAGCTTGGCGGCCCCTCAAGTCAGGCTGTTTACAGAAATGTTTCAGAGTATCATGATCCACATCCACATAGAACTCTGAACCATACAGATAATGCCTCCATGTTTTCAAAGCATGGATAACTGCATACAACTCCAATTCATGAGTTGGCCAATTCCTTTGAGAGGGAGAAAGCTTCTTGCTTTCAAAGGCTACTGGCCTTCCCTCTTGAAGGAGGACTGCTCCTACCGCAATGCCACTTGCATCGGTTTCTAGGAACAACGGTTTCTGGGGATCAACTATCTTTAACACCGGTCCTAAGACCACAGCTTGTTTTATGGTGTTAAAACTTTCTTGTTGATTCTGTCCCCAAATAAAAGGTACTTTATCTGAGGTCAGATCAGTCAATGGCGATACTATTCCGGAATATCCTTTGATATGCCTTCTATAAAACTGGACAAATCCCAAGAATGATCGCAACGCGGTCAGACTCTGAGGGATTGGCCAAGTTAGTATCGCAGCCACTTTCTTCGGATCCATTTCTACCCCCTGTGGAGTAATTATGAACCCTAGATACTCAAGCCTAACCATACACAGTATAGTTTTCTTTTTATTCACATAAAGACTGGCTTTCCTCAAAGTACTGAACACTATCCTTAAGTGTTCACGATGTTCAGTAAGACTTTTACTGAATATCAAAATGTCGTCAATAAAATGTACTACGAACTTTCCGATATACGGTCGTAGTAAGTCGTTCATAAGCATGACGAAGGTCGCTGGAGCATTGGTAAGTCCGAAGGGCATTACCAAAAACTCATAATGACCAAACCTGCTTCTAAAAGCGGTTTTATGCACATCCTCGGCTCTAATCCGGATCTGATGATAGCCGCACTTAAGATCTATCTTGCTGAAAATCACGGCTCCATGTAATGCATCTAGCAAATCATCAATCCGAGCCATCGGATACCTGTGCTTAACAGTGATATTATTCAATGCTCTGTAATCTATACAGAGGCGAAACGTATCATCCTTTTTCCTCTTTAATATCACTGGTGAAGCAAAAGGTGAGAAACTTGGTTGAATCTGCCCCAACTTGAGGTATTCTTCCAGTTGCCTACGCACCTCCGCTTCTTCAGTAAAGCTCATTCTATAGGGAGGTCTATTTACAGGTTCTGCCCCCGGGATCAGTTCAATCTTATGCTGAACTTTCCGTTCTGGAGGTAACCCATAAGGTAGTTCATCCCTAAAACATTCAGAGAACTCCTCTGTTATAAGATTAGCCAGCTTGGCCATCTCATCACTTTGCATAACATCAGTGCTAGCCGAAGACTCATCCACCGACTCTACCGATGCTGTGCAAAGGTATAAAGACTCTACTTGAGCCTTTCTGATTTCCATCACGGAAACCAACGGTCCCTGAGGTATATCTCTTTCACCTCGCAAGACATAAAGCACATCATTCATCTTGAATTGATATACGTGCTTTTTCCAATCAATGGCTGGATTCTTCCTAGAATGCCACGCCATTCCCAGGGCTATATCCGCATGAGCAAGCTTGGTTATTTCAAAATCAAGCTTCTCAGCATAGTCCTGAATCCGAAGCTCCAACTGGGTAACCCTTTGGTCCCACACTTCAGTTGAACTTCCATCAGCCATCCTGACTGTATACGCGTAGTCAGATGGACTTGTCTTTAATTTCAGCCTCTTCACGAGCTTGGAGTTAATCACATTGTGAGTTGACGCTGAGTCAAACAACACAATGACATCATGATTGGCCACTTGCCCTTTCATTTTGATTAACTCCGTATCATTGAAGGCTGTATACCCCGTTGCTGCGGGCTTAGATAGGATGTTATCAGGTGCACTCGTCACTAACTTAGTAACAGACACACAGAACAAACAAGGTACTAACCTCTGAGAAGATCCCGCTAGCTGAATCTGCATCTCTTCTGCTCTGGGACTTCCCTGCATCTCCACGTCGCACTCTGAGATCACCATCTCAGCCATCCGACGATCTTTATTACGTGGACAATCTCTCCACTGATGAGGTTGAAGGCAACCAAAGCATAAGCCTTCTCTCCTCGCTTTTTCCCTTTGTTCCGGGTTCAAGGGAGACTTAGACCAAGCCCGGGCTGCCATTGGAGTTACTTTTCTCTTCACTCCAATGGTGGTACTTGGTTTAGGAGTTTCAGCCGGTCTCGCCTGCTTGGCTTGACCACTCGGCTGCGAACCACTCCCTTTACTAGTCCACTTCTTCTTAAACCCAGATTTCTTTGGATACCCATACTGGGTTCCAACCTGTGCAAACCCACTTGGCTTGCTGCCCTTGGCATCCTCGTAGTTCAAGGCTATAGCTATTGCATCATCTAGCGTGTTCGCGTACTTAGCCCGAACTTCCATTTTTATTCGGTCATTCAATCCAAATATGAAATCTTTCACTTGGATTGATTGAGGCAGGGGTTCGTCAACCTTCATTACACTCTCTCGAAACTTATCAGTGTATTCTGCCACTGATAAATTTCTCTGACGCAGGTTCCTATATTGATCCCAAGCTCGGGATGCCTCGTCAGGAGGTAAGAAGTGTTTCCTGAACTCTCTTTTAAACCCCTCCCAGGTAGTGGATGCTATCCCGTCTTTTTGTTGTTTAATCCACCACCGATCCGCTGCCTCACTAAACATATGGGTGGCCTCGCGGATCTTTTTGATGTCATTTCTGATCTCACAAATGGCGAACGCCTCGTCCCATTTGTGTAACCATGTCTCAATGACATCGGAGCTACGGTCGTTCATCCGACCAGAATACTTTTCCGGTCTGTAATTTGCAATATTTGGCACTTTAGCCTTCCTAGGCTCGACCGTATGGACACTAGACTCCGGTTCCATTGGGGCCTTTCCCTTCTCCTCTCGAGAAGGTCTGGCAGACATACTCTGTAGTACTCTCCTAAGTTCGGACTGCCCTGCATTGGCTTGTAATTGCTGCGCTAACAACTGTTGCAAGGCATCCTCCAACAATGCAATCCTGCCAGATAAAGTGTGAGCTACTGGGCGCGATCCCTGCTGGGTCGGCCGGACTCCTGATTCACCAGGGTCCCTCCTGGAAGCTCCTTCTTCTGCTTCCATTTAGTTCAGCAAGTGTTTTGGTTTGGGGCTTTTTTTTTTTTTTTTTTAAAAACACCCCTAGAACACCGTAATCACAAGCTGACACAATTCAGGGTACTGACACTCCGAACACAATTCCCTATACTAGGGAACTCCTGCAATCTGACATGCACACTAATTACGTATTTGACACAGGCATATATATTCAATCCCGCCTTTCCCTATACTAGGGAAACTACTGCATTTTACTCTGACTGAAGCCCACAGGCATATCCTCAAGCATAATCTGATCTTACTACAGCATTAAAGCCTCATACAGGCTGATTACTCACGAGGTCCTATCTACAAAAACAATGTAGCCTCACCAGACTAAATCAAGGAGGGGAAAAAAACATGAAACTAAGGGGGTTGAAGAGAGCTTCCTGGTCATCCACGAACAGCCACACCCTTTTCTTCCAAGCAGTTCGAGTCTTCAATTCCTGCAACCTCCACGCTCTGTCTGCCTGTGAATAAAAGCCTTATTTGGTGTCGCGCATCCTCCAGATTGCGCTGCCCACGCCAACCTACGGACTGTCTGCGTCGATTCACCGCAGCACGTCACAACCTTCCACGTGAGCGCCGTTCCTCACGGATCTCGTCGGCAGTCTTCTCGTCATCACCCTCTTGTGATTCGCCACCAGCGCTCCCAAACCACCAATCCCTGCATCGACAGCTCCGACCACTCCCCCGGACTACGTGCACACAGGTCGTTCACGAGCTCACGCAACCCTTCAGGTGAATCCCATTACTGCACGTCGACCAGCCCACACCTCCATGCGTCGCCGAATCACCACCTACGGAACATCCAGGCTAAGACTACTTGCTGGCAGGCGATTGACGACAGGCCTTCCCACGGCCCCTGCTCCGTCACCACGCTTCAGCCCGTTAATTTGCGCTGCTCCCAGGTCTTACCCCTACACAACCCGTCGCTCTGATACCAAATGTTACCATAAATCTCTATCCTAACCACTACTGCAGGTCACGGGAGTAGCACCTCTCTTGTCCACCCAGCCAAACTGCCAAACTTCAAGCATGAGAGAGAGAGAGAACTGTTACGAAATCCCGTAAATCCCAATTCTTCATTCTCTCACAAGCCTTGACAGACCCCAATTCCCTAGATAGATCTAGATGCCACATGTCATCCATATAGGGCCTTTCTAATGCAACATTTCACCCCTCTCTTGGGATGCATTTAATTCCTTGCCCCTAGGCACATTCTTTGCACTAGGCCCCTGGTCTCAGATCTATCTAGTCCGGTGCTATCAGCCCTCACCTAGGACCTTGACATTAATCCCTCCCGATCATTTACATAAAGCGCAAACACATATATTACAAAGATAGATCCTATAAGGGAAATGTCGACTGATTCTTCCGAGGTCATGCTACCTCGGCTAGAGCGTAACACCATGTGCATCTCGAAAGGCCAAAACCTGAAGAGCAATATCCCCTCTCGTAAAAGCACCTGCCCAAGTGGAGCAAGTGAGAGGCATATCATCTGTGTCTACGCAATCCACTGGAAGGGTTGCCTCAATCTGCAAGATCCTCCCTGCACTTCCTCTGAGATGTCCTGTCAACTGAGATTTAGTCTCCTCCAACATGGGAGCAAACTGCTGCGTGGAGGAAATATCTAGGCCGACCTGGCAGCCCAAATATCTGGTTGGCACACCTCTCTGAACCCAAGTGAAACCTATGTCAAGCCCCCAATCTGAAGTGTCATCATCACTGATCCAAAAGCCATTGGATTTATGCCAATTTATCTGCGCCCCCGCCGCCAAGCAAAATAAATCCAATGCTGTCCTGAAAGAAGTGAGCGTCTGTGGTGTGGCATCCAAGTAAACTGTTGTGTCATCTGCCAACTCACTGTCAAGTAGCTCCTCTTCCCATTTGATGGAAAGTCTCAGCCCAAAGATGTCAGCTTGAGATCTAATATAGATACTCATAGCTTCAGCCACGAACAAAAAAAGAAAAGGAGCAAGGGGGCATCCCTGACGGACTGATGTGGAAATCTGAAATCTCTCACCCCTTACCCCACCAATAAGCACCTGGCTGTGGGCTGATCTGTACAAAGAGGAAACACCTCTGATCCAAGCATCTGTAAAGCCAAAATGTAAAAGGGTTGCCTCCAAAAAACCGCAATCTACTCTGTCATAAGCTTTCTCAAAATCGAAGAGTAGAATGGCTAGATTCTAGCCGCTCTGCATGGCCCACTCTGAAGCTTCCCAAAACGAGAAGATGTTATTAAAAATGCTTCTGCCATGCACAAATCCTGTTTGAGTGTCATGAATAAGATCTGGGAGAACGGGCTACAATCGAAGGCTGATTGCCTTGGCCAAAATCTTGTAACATGCCTCCAAAAGTGTGATAGGCCTCCACTGGACCACTAAATTTCCGCAACCCCCTTTCGGGATAAGGTGGATGAGACCCTCTGTGAGCGACCCGAGCATCTCGCCAGAGTCCCAAATGCTCTACAGAGCTGATGTAATGAAGTCTCCAATCATATGTAATGTAGTCTCCAATCATATCCCAAAATGCAATGAAGAAAGAAGCGGTGAGGCCATCCGAACCTGGGCACTTGTCCTTGTGAAGGATTGAAAGTACAGTCCTGAACTCTGTGTTGGTGAAGCAAAACATGCATATCCGGTTTTACCAACATAGGGATGCTCTGCCAAATAACCTGTCTAGCATCCTCTCTATCCTATGTATCAGGATCTGCAGTAAGAAGGGCGGCATAGAAATCTGAAGCTATGCGCATGACGTCATCTAGATCTATCTGTAAAACCCCGTGTGAGTCAATAAGCTGGGATACACTCTCTCTAATATGTCTAGGGCCAAGAGTAGAGAAAAAGTGTTTATTGACTCTGCCACCCATCTGTATCCAGAAGGACTCCCATGCATGAAAGGCATACTCTGCTCTCTGATCAAGCAATGTCTGCTGATGAGCCCTTGCTGCAGCAAGGCGCTCCTGAATCCAAGCATCTGAAGTCCGTTTCTGCTCTTCCCTCTGCAAGGCTGCTAACTGCTGGCGAATACCAATCTCACGTCTGAGAATATCTCATCTCCCGGTACTAGCAACAGAGTGGTAAAAGTCTCTAATACCAGAAAGGGCAGCAGCTACGTGATGGAGATGGCTGCCCACCCTGGACATGAGAAACCCATATCTGCAAGGCTGCCTCAGTAAGGTCCTCCTCTGTATACAAGGCATCCGGAATCCTGATGCTGGCAGACTGGCCTCTCAAGTGAGGCTCTGAGATAGCCAGCACAACAGGAAAGTGGTCTGAAGTGGAAACCCCAGCAACAATGCATACCGATCCACCTCTGTCTAGTGCCCAATCATCTACATAGAATCTGTCAATGCATGCATGAATAGGCATCTGCTGCCTCCTGTTCGACCAAGAAAACAGGAGGGACTATGGCTGAATAAGAAAGGCATCGTCCAACCAAGTATCTCTGCCACAGTATTGAAAAAGGAAGGCATTCCAAGCTGCTCTCTCCAAAGAGTGAAGTCCTTCTTCTCTACCCCCTTTTTTGTCTGACGGTAAATCAACCATGTTGAAGTCACCTCCAATCACCCATGAATCTGCAATGGGGGCCCAGGAGAGCAAATCCTTCCACATAATGACGCGTTCCCCTCTAATGTTGGCATAGAGGTTGAGGAAACCAACCTTACGCCCTCCAATCAAGAGAATAATCCACTAAGCCCTAGAGGGGATAATGACTCCATGTCCAACAACTAAGGGGAGAACCGACTGCTGTGAAACTGAAATAGAAGTGCCTCCCCTAGTGCCCAAGACATGCGACCAAAACGTATGGCCAGAAAGCAACTTGCCTGACTTGGCACAATCCCTAGAATCCTGTTTGTGCTCCCGAATAAATAAGACGTCAATGGAACCCTCAATAACACTTGGATGAAGCTGATCTTGAATCAGCTGTCTGCCGATGTGGGATACCACCTAGGCCCTATATGTTCCAGCTAACAATCCTCATCAACGGGAGGATGTAGAATGGAATACCTTACCCGACCTAGTGGCGGAAACAAACCCCTCAATAGGGGAAGACCTCCTGCTCGATGAGCGAGGAATAGAACCAAGTGGTGGAAAATCAAAAGGGGAAAAAACCTTGCCACCTGACAAAGAAGCCCTGTCAACAGGAAACCCAATCACTGGCTCACCAAAAGTAGAGGGCACAAACTCCTCCTCTAGAAAATCTAAAGCATCTGCCAGAGCTGATCCTGCCTGCAAACAGGGAGAGGGTCTGGCACCGAACCAAATAAAGGGGGACCCGCTGGGTCTAGGGGAGAAGCTGCAACCGAGGAGGAGGTCGAAGCTGAAGCGTCTCGGACTGTGTGAGGTGAGACTAGAGGGACAGCCCGAACTGAAGCAGAGTCAACTAATGCATCCTCGTGAATTGAAGGTGGAATCTGCACACGAACCGGAACCCAACGAGGTGCGGTGAATGCCCCTGAAGGTCATGAGGCACCGGAGGCAATAGGCAGTGGTACCAAAGGAGTGCTTTGTCGATGAGGAGCACTCTGACGTGTAGGAGCTGTACCACCACCTTGAGGAGGACCACCCTGTCGGAGCACCCCCCTGTTGAGGCCAAGGAGCAGGTGATGGACCTGTACCACCCCCCTATTGAGGCCGTGGGGGGGCTACTGTACTACCAGAAGGCTTCTTGGGCCTTTTCTTCTTCCTGGGGCAATCCCTCGCGAAGTGTCCAATGGTCCTACATATCCTGCACTGGTCCTGCCTGCCTGCAATCTCTACTCTCTGGCGAAAGAAAGAATCATCCGGGCGCTAGAGCATAGCATGGTCCATCATGATGTAATAGTTTTCGTGACCGGTGGAGGTGGAATAGGATTGGTTGATGGAATATCCATTGCCAATCGAGGTGAGGAGGCCGATTCGAACACTTTTGAGGCTCCGTCCGTTCCAAAAAGCGCTGCAGGAGAATGAAAGAGGCAAAAGGCGACGAGGGGGAGACAGGAAGAAAAAGAAGGGGAGGTTGGATTAGGGAGGGAAGAAGGAGGAAGGGGGTGGGGGAGCCGGGCTAGAAGGGTAGGGGGGAAGGGAAGGGAATGGGGCGGGGAGGAGGGGTGGGTAGGGACGGGTAGAAGGGGTGGGAGGGAGGGGCGGGTAGGGGGGGCGGCGGGCTGAGGAGGTGGATAGGGGAAGAGAGGGCAGGGAGGGTAGGGGTGGGTAGGGGAGCAGCGGGCGGGGAGGGTAGGGGTGGGCTGAAGGGGCAGGGAGGGGAGGAGAGGGCGAGGAGGGGAGGGGCGGGCTGAGGGGCAGCGAGAGAGAGGGCTGCGAGGTAGAAAGAAAGAAAAGAAAGAAATTTTATTAGAGTCTTTGGAAGACCGATGGGTCTATGAGACAGAAAACCTCATACAAATCATAGTAAGGATGGAGCTACTGAAATGAGCATCATCACCCATGCTGAATCCTAAGTCTGATCATACATAATCAAATCAAATACATCTAGATGTAACAATGAAAAGAAAAGGACTGGAGCAGAGCGGAATCCTCTGTATGTCATGTCGCCCTAGCTAGTGCATAGCCAGTGATGGGACGCTGGTGCCCGTCAAGGGGTGCTGTACGTCTCGGTCTCCTGGACAAGGCTCAATGCAAGACCAGAGCCACCGTGACTCCCGTGGGACGTATCTCGGGTCCAAACAATGACGGGAGGTCCCCCAGAGTGATCTGTGTGTTTCCTCGATGTCTCGTGTGTCGTGCTGCGGTCGTTGGGTCGGGGTCTCTATCACATCTGTGGCTAGAGACTGGATGATCAATGTCACTCTCGATGGGAAGAACTCTGTGATCCTGCTCTGAGAGGTGTTTGATGATGTGGCCAAGCCCCGTCGCCTGAGTAAGTACTCTCTGTGTCGGACCCCCTCGTGAATGAAGGCCGCGAGGTGACATTTGGTGACATTTGGTTTCAAGTCGGAGTTGTCGGCAATAAGCCTTGCACTCTGCATCGTACCAATTGTTGCAGGGTACAGAACCAAGAGGTGGTGGTCTAGTGGACCGTGTGGTGTGGGGAAAGATTTGGAGGGTAGTCTCGTGAAGTGTGCAACTAATCAGGGCAGCACGGTCCTCTATGAGTGGTATGTGATCGATGTAGGTTAGGAGTCTGTTTAGGCATCCAGAGTAGATCGGTGAGAGGCTGTGATCAAAGTGTATGTCATGGTAGGTGTCATGCTTCCTATGTGGTGTGTGTGGTGTGGCTAAGCATGGGTGGCGATAGTGAAGAATAGGTATGTGTGATCAGCTCTCGGAGGGAGTGGTGCTACGGTGAAGTTGGTGATACATTAAGTGAAGGTAGGGGATCCCATGATGTAATCTACTACACTAGTGGCCCCCCCGTGTGGGAAGCAAGTAAAGCCACCTGAGGAGGGCCATAGGTCAAGCCCATTGTAGATGATGAGATCATGCATCCTACCCAGATCAAGGAGCGCGTGTCCATATGGTGTAACAAGCCCGTGTCGGTCCGATGAGGTCCTGGTCATAACTGCTCTGTCTAGGTCCATGTCTGGTAGCATGATAGAGTCATCTCAGAAGTCCAGGAGTGGTGCCTGGCGCGTGCTCGTCCTGGCGTTGAAGTCCCCAACAAGAAGAACTTCCCCACGGGCTGAAATGTCTGGGATATCCTGATGTAAGGGTGCATATGGCGATGTCTCACCCTCCTCTCTTGCCACTCTGGCGAAGTGGGATGTGTCTGGCGGGAAGTAGCATATTGCTATGAAAAGGTCATGGGTGTCTGTGCGTCGGGATCCGGACCCACATGAATCGGGAGTGTGTGTCCTTCCTCTCAATGGAGATAGCTCCAGCGAGGGAAGACCTGTACAATACTGCGACCCCGCCTGATCCTTAAACTCCTCCTGTATCCCTCGTCTCATCCCTGAAGGCTGACTCCCATGTGTAGCCACTAACTATCGGTAGTGGACGCTCTGGGCTTTGGTGTGTCTCCGTGTAAAAGACTATGTCTCGTCCTGTATAAGACTCCGAGAAGTTCCTTGGGTCTCTGACCATAAGGTACCATTACAGTTCCAAATGGTGCAATTTAGGGTCTCGGAAACCTGAGTCTCATAGGCCCCATCTCCCTAGGGGGTACGGGTGGGAGCCCGACGGGTGTCGGTCAACAACCTACCATCTCGGACCACGGCCCATTTCCCCTCCTTGCGGGCAACATCCCGCTACTACAAAAGAACTCGTCGCTCCTCAATCTGTAGTGGTGTCAAATCCTCGTTGATGGATAGGGTGGGATGCTCTCGTAGAGCGGCTCAGCGTTGGAGTGTCGCTAGTTGAGCATGTGAATCTTTGAAGCGAATGACTAGGGAGGGAGAGGGGCAGCAAGGGAGAGGGCTGAGAGGGAGAGGGGCTGAGAGGGAGGGAGAGGGAGGAGGGGAGGGGGAGCAGCTTGGAGCGGGGAGGAGCAGCAATCTCTATCGGAACGACTGCCCGAATTTTGCATGAAGCTCTGCCTACAAATTCCGCCTACTATCTCCAGCTCTTCTCTGTCTTGCCACAGACCCTCTTCTCTGACCGTCACTTGCTCCACATCCGTCAACAACAATTGAAGCTGTTCCAAACTTGATGTAAACTCTTGACATTACATTGCAGTGACTCCTTCACGTGACTACTCCAACATTGGTGAAGACCTCCCGAGCTAGATCCATGGATTCTTCCAAATCAAATACCATTTCGTTCGAGAAGGTTTCTGGTAAGAACTTCCCTACATGGCAAACAAAGATGCGTCTTGTACTTAAGAAATATGGATTGTGGCATATTGTTAATGGCAAGGAGAAAAAGCCACCATCAGATGAAAAGAAAATTCCACACTGGGAGAATCTGAATGACAAAGCTCTTTCTCTCATTGGTTTGGGGTTGGGTGATGAAGTTGTTCATCATTTTGATTTTGATTCCACTGCTCACGAATTATGGGCTAAGTTTGAAGGATTGTTCGGCAACAAAGTCATCGATTCAAAGGTATTCCTAAGACAGGAATTCTTCAAGCTGCGAATGAAGCATGAAGACTCTCTTCTTTCTCACTTGAATCATATGGAATCCCTTGTCACTTAGCTTGCTAGTCTGAAGACCCCTGTAGGGGAAGATGATCAAGTTGTTGTGCTCCTCTCGAGCATTGAGGATATTTCTAAGTATCAGGAGATCATACCAGCATTGCGTGTGACACAAATGGGTTATGAGCCTATGGTTGCTATGCTCGTTGATCATGAAAGATGGTATGCAGACACTCCAGACTCCAATGCACTATACTCCAAGGGCAAAGGCAAATTCAAGCCTTTCAAATGCAATCACTGTGGGAAGCTTGGTCACACCGAGGATCGCTACTTCAAGAAGCTTGCCAAGAAATAAAACAAGGATCATGCCAACTTGGTTGGGGCTGCAACAAGTGAAGATGAAGAATAAGATGATGCTTCGACACCGACTCATGCTCTCACTGCCGACATCAGAGATCTCTCTCTCCATTCAGAGGTCTATGTACCTGATGATTGGGACTTTTGCTTTTGATCTATTCTATGTGTACTTGGGTACTCTGCCCTGGGTAGTCCCCCAAAAATGCTTGTAATAATGAGTCTTGTGTTCTTGAGTCAATAAAGGTTCTCAGCCTTGGATAGTCCTCCTCAAATGATGTTTTATTTCCTTTATGAGTGGTGTGTGGCTTCAGCCTTGGATAGTCCTCCTCAAATTATGTTTTATTTCCTTTATGAGTGGTGTGTGGCTTCCTACCAAGTCCTGTTATGAAGCTAGGGGGGGATGTATTGTGGGAGCCTTTCTCCTTTCTATTGGCTTTGATGGGTCTCTCTATCAAGCCTGGCTGAGTTCCAGGATGTTGGTGCATTCCCTAGACCAATGTGTTGGTCAGGTAGCCATGCTTCATTTGAGACTCTGAGCTACTTGGGGTGCCCAGAGTAGTAGACTCCATCATTGTCATGTTCTGTTCTTGGCTTCATTCTAGTAGTCCCTCACCTTTCCTTCATGGGGGGATGTTGGAATGTGAAGTCAAAGTGAGGTCCCTAGGACTTATTTTATAGTCTAGTGAGTCCTAGGCAGTGCCACGTGTCATATGGGAGATTATCCCATATGCATTGTGACTTTCTAGAGTCTAGAGGCTCACACTATATAGTCTTGTACTAGTCTTCAGTCTTTACACATCAGTCAACATCAAGCTTTCTATCATGTGAGTACTTTGGTTATCATTGCTTTGCACTTGTATCTTCATTTTAGTCTTTTCATTTCCTTTCCATTCCGTGCCATGTGCCTTCAATTATATGGGTTGGCGGATGCTCTCTATATTATTTTTCAGAAGTCTAAATTATTGCCTTTGCATTGTAAAGAGTGGCATGCTCTTTTATGGCTGGGGGAAATTGTTCCACCCAATCAGATGGTTCGGCATTTGGGTTATCCTTTTGGTTGGTCGGTTACATGAAGCCAACAAGCCGATTGGATTTTAGCCAAGCTGAAAAAAAAGCTGGAATTTTGAAAATTGGCAACATGGCCTCTTCATGTTAGGCTACGAATTGTTCAATCAATTCTGGTGGCTTATATTCAGTTTTATCTCTCTCTCATGATGTTCAACAAGGTTAAATTGTCTTTTTTTATGTCCACTGTTTTGGAAATATTTTGGTGTTCGAAACATGGCAGGAAGATTACAGCATTCACTTTACAGCATCTCTGCTCACCAAAAATGCACAGGGGATTAAATATCCTTAACATTCAAGTGCATATCCTTGCTCACAAAGGAAAGATGATGCTGCACTTTCTACACAATTCTCAGCCTTGGGCTGCAATGATACGCCAATTATTACTACAGCTCAACACTCCTAGTTTTGGATATTGGTAGCCTACACAATGGGATTTTATTTTAGGTTCCGCGGAAGGCAAAATTAAGGGTTGCCCTTTTATTTCTGGCATGCTGCTGGATTGGAAGCATATCCTCTCTCATTTGGAATGGAATGGACGAAATTCTTTACAAGGCAACTCTTTCAGAGCAGAGCGTATACATTGGTTGCAAGTGCAGGAACCTCGCCGCTCTTATTTCCTCAGCTTAAAAGGCATCCACTCACTCAATGGCATATGTCATCCAAGATGATGGGTTTCCTCTTTCTTTTCCATTGGCTGCTGTAAAATTTGACCTTGGTATGCATTACAGATCCATTTTGGGAAAAATTACAGCTATGCTTCAGCCTTTTCAGCCCATTCCACCATTGGAGCTTCAAGAACATCTTGATGATTGGATTATTACTTCTCCAAAGTCATTCTTGAAACCTTTACGGCTGTCACATATTACTGTTTCTTCATTATACAAAGTCCTTTTATCTCCACCATGGGTTTCTCACAAGCTTAATCAACTTTGGTGAATGAATCGCACGGCAAAGTGGTGGCGCAAAAGATAGAGATACATTTGGCATTCTAAAAATGCCACTCAGACAACAAGTTTTCTTGTGGCGAGTACTATTGGGAGTTTTTCCATCTGGACAGCTACTGGCATGCAGACATATTGCTCCGGTTGTTTGTCGCAGATGCTTAGCTCCACGGGAGTTTGTGCCACATCTTCTCTGGCATTGCTCCTCCACTCAGGATTTCCTCACTTTCCTTAGACAACGGTTACATGCCAGATTTCCAAATGCTATCTTTGGAAAGTTTTTATGGATCTTTGGGATACACCCAGCTACAACAAAGTTTGATTTGTTTTTTGTTTGGGTTCGATATTGGTCACTCTGGACTCTATAGAAGGCTAGAAATCATTTAGTCTTTGTTGATCCCACGTTTTCAATTTTTAGTTTCTTTAGGTGCTCTCTGCAACAATCCTTCTATGATTGCTTATAGACAAAGTGCATAGATCATGATGTATATCTCTCTTATATTGAGGTTTTCTCTTGATGTATTTCTCATCAGTCTATTCTGGGATGATGATCTTGTAATATAAGGCAACTCAATTTTCACCCAAAAAAAAAAGTGTGTGTGAGAGAGGAGCTCCATGGCGTCCACCAGTTGCTGCAGCCCCGTCTACAGCTTCCATACTCCTACCTTGGGTCCATCTACATCCCTCGGCTTTCCCCGTAGCATCTATACCCTCCCGCAACTCCATTCTCTGCCTGCAGCTTTCTGTACCATCTGTACGGCCATAAGTACAGACCATACAGCCCTTCCGTACAGGCTTCTGGACCTCCTACAGTCTCCGTACAGGCCCCTGCTCATTCCATACCTGTTGTACGGACTCTGGCGGACTGTCTGCTCGTGTTTTCTGCTCCTGGTCGCCACTTTTTCTGCTGGTCACCTAAGTCTCCTCGTCCTCTTCCCTTTTGCAAAAGTGCCTTTGTTAAGTGCTCGTCTTTTTTTGTCCTCTCCTTTCCCTTTCCTGTGCATAAGCTTTTGCTTTGGCTATCCTTTTCCTTTGTCTTGAGCCTTTTCACTTGTCAATTATCTCTTCTTGCTCCATCTTTTCCAGCTTTCTCTAATTTCTCCCCTTTGTTGTATTTTGCCTTTGGTTTTTTGTTGTACATGGCTTCAATGAAGATTTATTCGCACAAGAAGCAGAAGCAGGACTTGGGTCAGGATGACCCTGTGCATGCCTCTCCTGAGGCCCAATTGGTATTTGAAGTGATGCATGAGGGATTTGAAGATACTCGCAAGGAATGGAAAGATTTTGCTCCCACTTATGGTCTCTTCGCGCATACATGTGCTTTCTCCCAACAGAAGACTCTCTTGAGATGAGAAGCACTAAATGTTTCCAAGTTGACCTTTATTGAAATTATGATCCACTGCTTTAATTCATTTTTTAGAAATGACTATAATAAACTGAGTGTGTTTATGCATGCCTTGTTTCATGTACTTTGTTTTCCCATATCAGGCCTGGCCAGTCTCAAGATGTTGATGCAATTCCCTAGAGCCTGGTCATGCATCTATGCTTAGACATGATCCTCTGATCACGTTGAATCTTAAACCATGAGGTTGCTTAATTCAACCTCTGAATCATGCTCAGATTTCAGCCTTTGAGTTTCACGGGATGCATAGTCTGGATGTCACCATCATGTTGGTCTTCCAGAGTCACTCACCCTAGCTCAGAAAAGGGGGTCTGTTAGATATCAGAGTCCTAGTGTGTGAAGCGTCCTAGAGTCGACTTATCCTTGAGAGGTTGTAGGGTCAATTGACCTGGTCTAGATTAAATTTGATTCTTTTATATGACATCATCACTCAGCCTATAAATGAGGCCCACTGTACTTGCTCCATTCATTTATGTGCCTCAAATTCATGCCAATCATGTGATTTCCTAGCTCTATTCACTTCTCACCGTGCATTCTAACAGAGACCATTGTGATGTCATCATGTATTGTCTCATATGAGCCGTGACCCTTTGTGGTGACCTCATGCACATGGGATGATGTATCTAGGAAATTTTAGCACACCTCAATGAAAATCGATTGTGCATCAAATGACTAAACTTGTATCCACACGTGCTGTGCATGCTTCTCCTATATCATAGATATGAGCAAAAGTGCGATCTAGAAAGGATAGCCATGCTCCCATAACCTCGTATCCCACCCTCTCTCCTCATCTCCCTCCTATGAGCCGGCTCTTAGGCGTATCCTATCACTGTGGGAGTCCTCTCTTTGGACTCTCATGTGTTGCGGTGTACAAGACCACGTCTCTACAAGTATAGGTCTTCGAGAATCCTTTTGGGTCAGACCAAAAGGTGCCATTGCAATTCCACACAGCCATACTCATGCTGCTCTGTGTCCCAGTCTCATAGGCTCGAGAGCCCATCATGCGCAGATGTAGCACGGTCTCCATCAGATGCAAACATGTAGGGAAAATTGAGGAAGCAATATGCATGGTAGCTAACAAAGAATCCATAGGTAGAGCACTCACTAAACAACACCACAAGAATCCATAGTAAAGCACTTACTAAACTACACCACGAGAACACCTTTTGCTTGAGAGGAAGTTTGTTGTTCCATATGTGTCAGGGATAACTTTTCCACCAAGCAAGAGACTTGTTGCCATAAATGATTCCCATGCTCCTAAATCTAGGGCTATGGAAGTAAGAATCGGTAGGCTTTTTTGGTCGATAGATCTGCAAAGATGAATGGGGAAAAACCCGGAAGCCCCCGATCGAACTTCCAATCCAATAGAGGAAGAGTAGAAAATAGGCAAGGTACAGGCTAGAAAGGTCAAGCAATAATGTACCACATATGCCTGTGATGCATTCCCAAATGATATTGTGTCTTGGCCTGAGGGAAAGAGAGTATGCAACCCCACCAATTAGCCACATCATCCACTATAAAAATACTTAAGTGATGCAGGAAACATGCCTTACAAGGCTTGATGTGGGCCAAAAGGGAGAATTAAACACATGGCTCCAATGGATGCTATGCAGGCATAGGGTGTTCCCAGGATCTGAAAGGGTGACCTAACCAACACAAATGAGCCAGAAGTTGCTGCCAGTCATGGATCAAGGGGGTAGATAATGGACAACAAGGAATGTGACCATGTAAATGCTCAAATAACATCTAGAATAGCAAGAGTCTAGCATTACTGTCCAGGGCTTACGTTGCTCAAAAAACGTGACAATTGTATGGCCTTGTAAGCTAGCACGTGAATGTGAATGTTTCAGATGTTCAAGCCCCCATGCATCTTAGATGAGCAGACATAACTGCACTTGAGGAGGCGGACTACATTATGGTCTATTTTTGTGCGCCAAAGAGATTCCACCGCCTTAGACATAAATTGCTTAGTTTCCGAAGAGGACCAGGGAATAAGCAGCAAATGGAGCTGCACATATGTCGTGATAATAGATTGCACTATTTGAAAGCAAACAGGAAGGGATGTGTGTGTGTGTGTGTGTACTCTCGTCATTTTTAGGACTTTCATGGGCAGCGTTTGAGAGCTCGGTTTCCTCGGACTGCCTTTGGAAACTTCTTTTGGCTCTTTGGTGTGCATCCTCCCAGACAAGAGTTTGATTTGTTTTTTGTTTGGGTTCGATACTGAAGGAACATAGTGGAGAGGGAGAGAGAGAGAGGGTACGCTAGGGAGAGAGGAAGTGATACTCAAAGAGAGACATAATGAAATGGAAATGAAATGACTATAGCAATGAACCAAAATGAAAGTACTCACATGTAGGCCAAAGAGCTTGTAGCTTGATACTTGATTGATTTGACACTAGACAAGTACAGCTTTTATATAAGAGCGCACACACACATATGAACACCTATGCATATGGGATGACTCCCAATGTGACACGTGGCATTCATAGGACACACTAGACTAGAACTCACACTAGAACACACCAAACTAACTCAACTTGGCTTCATATTCTAACATCCCCCCATGAAGGCAAGGTGAGAGACCACTGGAATGGAACCAAGGACAGAACATGACAGTGACAGGACTACTAAACTGTGCAATCTTTGAAATAGACATGGCTCTCATGCTAACTCAGAGGTTGAAGTCTGAGCATGGTTCAAAGGTCGGACTGAGCACTCACATGGCTTTATGTCCCAAACATGACTCAGAGGCTCATGTCTCAGCATGGATGCATGAACAACTCAGAGGTCTAGAAAACCAATGCACCAACATCCTGGAACTCATAAACCAGGCCTGATAACTAGACCCTATCAATGCCAATACATGGCTCCTATAGTACATCCTCCTCTTGACTCCAAGGACTAACTAGAAACATGGAGTCACACACCATAAAAGAATTACATCATTTGAGAAGGACAATCCAAGGCAAAGGACCTTTATTGACTCTTCAAACATTCATTTTAGAGGGACAACTCAAGGCAGAGAACCTTTAACTCAAACATATAAAAAATATAAAAGATTTCATTCATTTTATGCATAGCAAGAGTAGAGAACCCATGAGCCCGAAGTAGCTACCGCATAAGAGCTACCAAGGGAGATCACGTCATGACTCTCAATCTGCCGATCGAGGAGTTACCGAAGTGTACCGAGATCAGAGAAATGATATTTGACTATTCGGGACAATCAAACACTGCAATATCGCAATGTCGGATTTGGCACTCCAAGGTTCCTCTACGATAACAAGTCTTTCTATGGCATGTTTTGTTGGGGGTTGTTCTGTCTGGACAGATTTTATGATGCAGACATATTGCTCCGGCTATTTGTATTAGGTGCTTAGCTCCAAGAGAATCTATATCTCATATTTTTTACAACTGCCCTGAGACACAAAGCTTCTTGGGCATCCTTTGGGACAGATTGAGACTGAGATTTTGGTGAGCTTTTTTGGTGCTTGGGATCTATCCTCGACGGCCGAATTTCGAGTTGTTCTTTATCTGGGTTCGCTACTAGGCACTCTGGACTCTCTGGAAAGATAGAAATCACAGAGTCTTTGGTGATCCAGTTCTTTCTACTTTTGTTTTCTTCCGTCGTTCTTTGCAGCAATCGCTCTTCGATTGTTTGCAAACTCACTACATAGATCATTATGTATATTTGTCCTACATGGAGATTTTCTCTTGATGTAATCTTTTGGCTTGCCAATTTTTCTGGGATAGCTATCTTGTAATATAAAGCCTTCAAAGTTTTCACTAAAAAAAAGTGTGTGTGTGTGTGTAAATACACTTTTTTTAATTTTTAGTGAAAGCCATGATTGTTTATATTACAAGAAAAGCCACCTCAAAGTGAGGAGCTACAAATTACATCAGCTGAAAATCTCTGTATATGCTAAATATGCATCATGATCGATGTAGCGAGTCTGCAAGCAGTCAAAAAAATATTGTTGCAGAATGATCTTTCCACTTTGATGCAAGCTCTTTCGCTCTATGGTTTGGCAACTGGTCTTCGTGTGTGTAGATACACACACACACACCTTTTTTTTTTTTTTGGGTGGAATCTTTGAATCATTATATTACAAAAAAGCTATCCTAAAAAAGGGAAGCTGAAATACATCAAGAGAAAATCTCACTGTAGGAGGTATATACATCATGAGTAATAGAATTAGATTGCAAGCAATCAAAAAGCGATTGCTGCAAATAATATCTAAAGAAAGAGAAAGTGGAGAAAATGGGATCACCAAAGACCCTATGATTGTGATCCTTCCATAGAGTCCAGAGTGCCCAGTATCTATTAGAAATGAAGCCAAGTTGATTCTAGTGTGTTCTAGTGTGATTTCTAGTCTAGTGTGTCCTATGAATGCCACGTAGACTCAGAGGCTCACTGTAGCATGGCTCAGAGGCCCAACATGCATGGATGCAAAAGACCAAGAGCATGGCTCAAAAGGCTCAGAGGCTCTACCAAGCATGTCTCAGAGGCTCAAAAATGGAGAACTCGTCAATGGAAGGACTCCTTCCAATACATCCCCCCATGGCTTCATAACATGAAGTGGTAGGAAGCTACACACAAATAAAACCAACACATCATTTTTAGGAGGACAATCTAAGGATAAGAACCTTATTGACTCAATGAAATCCAAACTCAATACATATTGTTTTAGGGGGACTACCTAGGGCAGAGAACCCAAAATACATCAAGCTATATCATAAATAAAAAGTGCATGGCATGGAGGAGATATCCCACATGTGAGCAAGCATATGGATGTAAGTACCCTCACCTATAAAAGGGAGGTTCATTTGAAGTAATATCAATCAAGCACTTTGCACTATCTCAAGATTCTCTTTATGAGTCCAAGTTAATCTATCTTGGAACCTAATTGACTTGAGTTATAGATCATAATCACTCTTAGGATTCATCCACCTTAGATTAGTGTGGTCATTAGAGTAGATTAGCATTCATAGGAGAGCTCGGTCCATGCGCTTTAACATGGTATCAGAGCTTAGGTCCTAGCTGGTCCTAACTCTCCTAGATTAGATGTAGATTTCTAGCATTAAGAGAGAGAGTTTCTATTCTTTGATGGAGAGCTTACAGTTCATTGAGAGGTTGAGAGAGTGCTTTCATTCATGTTGTTCGAGAGAGAAAAAGTTTATTCTTTCATTGAGAAAGAGAAAGGGAGTTCTTTGGAAGAGATTTCCTCTCTCTCAGAGAGATAGATCTGTTTTTTAGATCTATGTGTGTATTGTTTCCTTCTACAAGCAATGGAAGCTCCACCAAAGGCTCCTCTCTGCTCCGGCTGCCCAGCCCCTAGCTACAACTATTTGTAGCTTCCAAGTTTTGTGTAAGAGATGTCCTCCACATAGTTGTTGCATGCAAGTGTGCACATTCTTCCTGATATATGGGAAGAATGCCCCCTGAAGATGTCGATGAAGCCAATGGGAACAACTCGCGGACACCGCATGACTCTCAACGTGTCGAAGTGAGAGTCACCCAAAAGTCGATGTAGAGGCCTTAGGTACCACGAGGAATTGGAAAGTTGATCAATACAAAGTACCTCAGGCACCGATCAAATAAGCAATGTCGGGGTGGAGGCTCAAATTTGAGCACTTATGCCCAAATGGGGCAAAATTCCCAAGTGAATGGGCAAAATAGTGATAAATTTACATGAATTTGGAAATCCCCAAATGATTTACATGCTGGGGGCTTCAATAGAGCTGAAGGGATACAGAAATCAGAAAAGCCCTAAGTTCTGCAAATTAGGGTTTAGCAGGAAGTTAGGGTTAGGCAGAAAATTAGGGTTTCAAGAATTTTGGGGCTTTCCAAAAATTTTTGAAGCAATGTGCTTCTTCAACAGTTAGGAACCCTCACATCATAGAAATCCCTAGAAATTTCAAAATCTGGGGTAGAAATTGGAGAAATCAAAAATTAGTGTGAGAAGCAGCTTGTTCGTGTTTCTCCAAGACCAAGTCTATGTCTTCGTGAGTAAAGAAAACATGCCCATCAATCCATCTTCATTTGCTGATGAAGATAATGGATCATATTTCGCTGCATGAGCTCACGAAGATACCCATGGGAAGTAGCCGACACAAACATCATAGATGGTGAAATGCAGTATTGATTTCGTCACACCTTGCAGATGGAATAATTGTATCTCTTGAAGTGTAATACAACTTTCTTTCAGAAACTGAGTCGAAATTCCACTTGTAGCTCAAGATATAAGCGCTGCACTGGTCGCCGGTCTCAGAATGGTGGGCAGATGCAACGGCTGGTACGGGCATGTACGGCAGATCAGCAGGCTGGTATATGGTGCACCAGTCCATATGGATGTACGGCTGATTTGCAGCTGCTAAAGGAGTGGTCGATGGCGAGGCATAGGTCCGGGCTGAAGGGGCTGAGAAAGAGGGCAACAATGAAGAGGATGGACAGCTCCATGTTGAGGCTCAAGGAAGGAGAGGAGTGGGCAGCCTTCCAAGGAGGAGTAGGGAGAGTAGCTTCATTGGCCTCCCTCACCTCAACCTCTTGGAAGGGAAAGGGAAAGGGAAAGAGAAAGGGAGAACAGGGCTAGGAACATGGCTCTGATATCACATGAAGGGATATGTGGAGAGGGGAGCATCACTCTAACACTAGGAATGGAATGGAAAGATGGAAAGCATAATGAAAATGGAAAGAAAGTACAAGTGCAAGGCAATGATAACCAAAATACTCACATGTAGATAAAGCTTACACATATAGTGTGACACTAGACTCTAGTAAGCCATAGTGTATATGGGATAGCTCCCAATATGACACGTGGCACTCTAGGATATAAAGTAGAATGGTGTCTACTAAAATACACTAGAAACACCACCTAGAGACCTAGTACACTCCAAATAACTCACACTTTGACTTCATATTCTAACACTCTTTGTCAGTGAAATGAGACCAAATCCAAGGCCTGTGTGGGTGAGACAATGGGAGTGACATGCTGTAATAATAGCTGCCTTGCTGAAATAACCTCCTACGAAGGAGGATCTGCTTTACCAAAAAGAGCAGCAAAATGCTGAACACAAGCTGTGGTAAGGTGTGCTCGAGAAGAAGTCCAAACACCATCAGATCAAAGCTTGATAATCCCTAGTGGGTGATGATGGGAGAACATGAGCCATTTGCTGTCCATAAAAAAGAGGAGAGTGTTCCAAGGGCATCTGCTTATGTTGTTCATCTGCCATAATAACTTCATAGAAGCCCCTGGTAGCCTAATGCACTTTGCATACAAAACAACCACCTAAAGTGCATGTCAACCAATTACCCACATCAGCTGCAACTGGCATACGGCCTGTAAAGAAAATAATTACTACGTGCTTGGCATATTCACACACCGGATCCCACAATATCATCAACCTCCACCATTATCCCCCCAAAATGAATGCAAATAAATCATGTGTGTTGAGTCAAAGGTTCTCGGCCTTGGATAGTCCTCCTAAAAAGATGTATTTTTCTATTTTGTTTTGGTGTGTGGCTCCATGTCTCTCATTAGACCCTGGAGCCAGGAGAGGATGTACTGTGGGAGCCCTGTACTGGCTTTGATAGGTTTAGAGGGGGATGTATTGTGGGAGCTATGTATTGGATTTGATAGGTCTCATTATCAGGCCTTGCCGAGTTCCAGGATGTTGGTGTATTCCTAGACCTATGAGCTGGTCATGTAGCTATGCTATAACATGAGCCTTTGAGCATGTTGAGTCTCAAGCCATGAGAGTGCTTGGATCAACCTCTGAACACGCTCAGACTTTAGTCTCTGAGCTACATAGGGTGCATAGTTTGATGACCATCATTGTCACGTTCTGTTCTTGGTTCCATTCCAATAGTATCTCACCTTAGACTGTCACTGTCATGTTCTGTCCTTGGTTCCATTCTAGTAGTCTCTCACCTTGCCTTCATGGGGGGATGTTAGAATATGAAGCCAAGTTGAGTCAGTTTGGTGTGTTCTAGTGTTAGTTCTAGTGTAGTGTGTTCTATGGATGCCATGGGTCATATTGGGAGTTATCCCATATGCATAGGTGTTCATATGTGTGTGTGTGCTCTTATAAAAGAGTTGTACTTGTCTAGTGTCAAAGGAATCAAGTATCAAGCTACAAGCTCTTTGGTCTACATGTGAGTACTCTTATTTTTGTTCATTTCATTGCTCTAGTCATTGTCAAAGGAATCAAGTATCAAGCTACAAGCTCTTTGGTCTACATGTGAGTACTCTTATTTTCATTGCTCTAGTCATTTCATTTCCATTGCATTATGTCTCCTTTTCAGTATCACTTCCTCCCTCCCTAGCCTACCCTCTCTCTCTCCCTCTTTCCACCATGTTCCTTTAAAAGCCACCTATATTCTTGCTATTGAGCACCTTACCTTCTTGCTCCCTTCCATAGTATTTTGATGCTTCCTATAGTAGTATTTGCTAGTAAGGGTTTGAGATACCGCTACAAAAAACATAATAGTAGTAGGAAGGGTAAAAAGAGTGTGAGAAAGAAAGAAAGAAAGATTATTACAAGTCTTTGAAAGGCTGAAAGGTCTATGAGACTAATAAAACCAGATACAATATTCTGAATGGATGGAGCCTCTAAGCAGACATCTACACCCAAGACAACTTGCAACATAAACCATAGAAACACTAGTACATAAATGTTTGGGCCCATAGAGAAGATGGAAGCTTTGGTGCAGCATCAATGCGATGGTCCTTTGAATGCTAGCTGTCAAGCCCATGTGACATACGAGGCTACGAAAGCATAAAACCTATGATAGAACGCTAGTGACAATCAATGTATGTGGTCCGTTGTCGTCTTTAGCTGTGGCCCTGACAAGTGCCAATGTCACACCCGTTGGCTGTGTGTCTAATTCAGTGAACATAGTGAGCAGATCCTTGAACCTGATCCGTGCATCACCTCTTGGTGAGTTTCTCCTAGCTGTGGCCCTGTATCAGACAAGTGCCAATGGCACACCCATCGGCTGTGTCTCTAATCCAATAAACATGGTGAGGAGATCCTTGAGCGTGATCTGTGTATCACTTGTTGGTGACTTTCTCATTCTCCAGCTCCGTGCCTTAGCTACACTGTCTCTTTGGGACCTGTTGTTACATGCTATTTGGCTAGAAAAACCTCATTTATCACACTCTGAGAGGAATCTGGATGAGCATGCTGATCCCATCTATGTCCCTCGAGACTGATATCCATAAGAAAACTCAGTCCCTCAATTTGATGCTTACAACTTGTAGGAATAAAGTGGAGACAGGTTGTGAACACAAGTGAGCAAGAGTGCACACAGAAGAAAGCTCCAATAGAAATGTTCAAATGAAACAATACAAGTACTTTGTATATATAGTACCCAGGTACTACTGGTCAATCATAGGGTTGACTTCATGCCTACAACACCATATCTTTGTAATCTCTTATAAATCCCCCCTCAAAGATATGGCTGAAAGTACCCTGGAAACATCTTAGGTGTACCCTGCAGTACCTAAAGTACCATGGTTGCACAATTTCATCCAGAAGGATATGCAACCTATGGGAGTACATGAAAACAATGTCATTGTGAATCACTTCACAACCCCCCTTGACATTGTGAGAATGTCTCTGATCCCCAAGCCATGTCGATGTCATAAGAAAAGATCTATTGACATGGCTTTGGTGAAGATATCCGCCACATTGTCCTCATATGGACAATAGATGAGATCAATGAAGCCATCAGAAATACAATCCCGTACATAATGATAATGATTTTCAATGTGTTTCATGCGAGCATGAAAGACAAGATTGTTGGCTATGGCAATGCAACTCTAGCTGTCACAAAAGATAGAGTTTGCTTCGCCATCCTGTGCATGATGCAAGTCATGCAAAAGCTTCCTTGACCACATTAACTCCGTAGTAGCTGAATTTGCAGCTTTGTACTCTGCTTCATTGGAGGAAAGAGAGACACGCTCTTGCTTCTTACTGAGCCATGAGATACAGGCTGAACCCAATGAGAAGCAATAGCCAGTAGTGGACCGTCTGTCGTTAATGTCCCCTGACCAATCTGAGTCGGTGAAGCCCCTCAGCTTTAGATCACAATTTGAAGCATAATGCATGAACTGGCTCAAAAGCCCTGTGGCGTAGGCAATATCAGGCCGTGTGGAGCATAGATATATCAAACTACCAACCAACTGCTTGTACAAAGTGCCATCAAACTTTTCAGCAGCATCATACTTACTCAGCTTGAGTCCCTTTTCCAATGGAGTAGCCACAGGCGTACAGTTCTCCATTTTAAATTTCTACAACAACCCCTTCGAATACTTTGTCTGTGACATAGAAATCCCATCATGGGTCTGCCAAAACTCAATGCCAAGACAATAGTGCAATAGGCCCAAATCTGTCATGTCAAAGTTGTGACACAAAGCGGGCTGCACTGCTGTAATTTGCTGCAAATCACTACCAGTAAGTATGATGTCATCCACATATAGTACCAACATGACCAATTCTGATTTTCGCTGTAGAACATACAGATTTGGCTCTGTATGAGTGTTGACGAAGCCCTGGGACAGCAAAAACTGATGTATTTTATGATACCACGCACGAGGTGCTTGCTTTAGCCCATATAGCGCCTTCCTGAGCTTGCATACCTTGTGCTCTTGTCCCTTCACCTCAAAACCTTGGGGCTGATATCAGTACATAGACCTCCTCTTTAAGATCTCCATTGAGGAAAGCGGTCTTGACATCCATCTGGTACACCGACCAACCATAAAACGCAGCAAGAGAGATGACAGAACGAATGGTGGTCATCTTGGCCACTGGAGCAAAGGTCTCCTCATAATCTATCCCCTCCTCTTGTGCATACCTCTTGGCAACCAAACGGGCTTTGTATTTCTCAACTGTGCCATCTGAATGGTATTTCACCTTATAAATCCATTTCGTGCCAACCACATTTTTCCCAATGGGCGCATTAACCAAGTCCCATGTGGCATTCTTCTCATTGGATTTAATCTCAGCTTCCATAGCTTTCTGCCATGCCGGATTATGCTGAGCATCCTTGAAGCTCTGAGGCTCATTTTCACCTTCCATCACTAAGGTCATCAAAGCAAGATTGACCTTTTGCTGATTTTTTTGAGTGCTAGCCCTGGTTTTTCCAAAGTACGCTGATCCTTAGCATCTTGAATGGTCAACCTTGCCCAACGTGGAATAGATTTCTCTGATGTACCACTCAGAGCTGCATCAACATCTTTAGTGGCCTCACGACGTTGATAATGCCTCCAAACATGAGGCTGTCTATTCTCATTAATTGGCTGCAAATCTGAAACATTTGAGGGAGAGCCATCCTCAACATGTGGCAAGCCATCTGAACTATGAGAAGTAGAAGGGGAAGCATCAGGAGACTCCGTCTCATCATCCTCAAACTCGATGATGTCCAAAGGGGTGTCATCATATGGTGGCAAGTCTGCACTAGTGGGCTGCATGCACTCATTCTCAGCAAAGAGAACATCTCTGCTGATTATTACCTTCCTGGTAGTGGGATTATAAAGCCTAAATCCACTGCTTTCAGTGCTATACCCCACGAAAATGCATTTGACACTCTTGTCACATCAAGCTTTGTCCGATGTACGTCTAGAACCAAAGCATATGCCACTGATTCAAAAACTCTGAAATGACTAACCTTTGGCTTAAATCCATACAAAGCCTCAAATGGAGTCACATTAACCAAAGCTTTGCTAGGGCATCTGTTCTGAATATAAGTGGCTGTCACAATTGCTTCTCCCCAAAAAGCCATTGAGACTCTCTTGAATTTTAGCATGCATCTCGTCATTTCCATGAGAGTACGATTCTTCCTCTCAGAGATTGGATTATGCTGTGGTGTGTAAGGGCATGTCAAGTGATGTTTAATCCCATGTTGCTTCAAAAATCCCTGGAACACATTGTTGAGGCTAGGGATAGAGTACTTTCTCTCCCACCTGTTGTATGATTCGTTTTGAATGGAATATATCACTTTCTTGTTAAAAATCCCTGGAATGCATGTGACATGTACTCTCTCCCTCTATCTGAGTTGAGTGTTCCAATTCTAAAATTGGTTTGGTTCTCAGCCATAGCTTTGAACTCCTGAAACCACTAAAACACCTCAGATTTTTCCTCCATGAGAAAAAGCCATGTGAACCTAGAGAAGTCATCTATAAAGGTCACAAAGTACCTTGCTCCTCTATGCGTGGGAATAGTCATGGGGCCACATACATCACTGTTCACTATCTGCAACACTCTGGTTGCCTTGACCCAATTCTTGCCTTATTTACTGAATGGCAAGCGATGCAATTTTCCAAGGGCACACCCCTCACACACTTCATTTGCTGGTTGCTGTAATTTTGGCATTCCCTGAGTCATATTATTGTTGTATAAGTAGGACAATGCCCTATGATGGACATGTCCAAACTTGACATGCCATAAATCAGCCTAGGAAGTGTTTGCTACAGCCAATACCTTTTGATCATAAAGCTGAGCATCAAGCTTGTATAAGCCTCTGTCATATGTGCATGTTGCTACAACCTCATACCCTTTCTTTGGATCCTTGATCATGCATTGGTTATCCTGAAATTCGACCAACATATGTTGATCATGGGCAATGTTTGAAACTGAAATCAGATTTTGCCTCAAATCTGGAAAATACCAAACATCTCGAATATACTTAACTTTCCCATTATCAAGCTGAACGGGAATGTGTCCAACTCCGATGATGTCTTGAGAAGCATCATTGGCACATGTAACCTGTCTGCCATGAACAGGTGTGATGCTCTCAAACCACTCCTGGCGAGTAGTCATGTGCTTAGTAGCACCACTTGTCGATATACCATGTATGACTTGCAACAAGGGAAGCATCCCCTGATTGATTTTCAGCATTCAAATCCCCCCTGGCATCCATCTTCTCATTAAATGCAGCAAACACAAAATCTCTATCACCTTGGGCAAGATGAGCTTCACCATGTGCATTTGAAGCACGAGTTTCAGTGGGGGCAACAAAATTACTGCTAGAGATGTCCCTTTGCCTTTTCTTTTCATTGGTAATCCTTTTTTGACACTCTGCGATGTAATGCCTTGGCTTCTTGCAATAATTGCATTTGCCCTTTTTCTGATTTTTGCTTGAATTGCTTGCATTCCCCTCCTTGGGCTGAGTTGTATGGCTGTGTTTTGGCTTGAACTCTTTCTGAAATTTGCCCTTTCCACCCATGGCAAGCGCTTGCTTACCCTGACGAGAGGTTTTGGCAAAATTTGAGCATCTCTCCTCTTCCTGCAATAAAAGCCCAACTAACTCATTGAACGAGAGTGGGGCTGCCTTGAGAACAATTGTCAATGAAGTGACGAATGTGCCATATGAGGGCGCTAAGCTATTGAGAGTAATAGAGACGAGCTTCTTGTCTTCTATTTCCTCATCAATACTTGCGAGTTGATTACGTAGATAAGTGATCCTGGCAATATGATCAGTGATGGCCTGGCCTTCCTGCATCTCGAGATCCTTGAGCTGATTTGTCAAGGCAATGGCCCTTGCCTCATTCTTAACATGATACATGTTTGCCAATCTTTCCCATGCTGCCTTTGCATCCTTGCACGACTTGATAGTCGTCACAATGTGCCTCTTCACATTTGTGGCAATCAAAAACATCGCTTGGGCACTGCGGCAGTCAAACTTCTTCTGCTCCTTCGTCGATGCTATGGGACTAGCAGGAGGGGCTGTAGTAGTTTGCTGTCTGCCTGTAGTCTGACCCGAAGAAGCTGTGCTAGATGTAGATGAGTTTGTTGGCCTTACCTCATCCGCACTAACAATATCCCACAAGCCCTTACCAACCAAGATGTTCTTAAGCATGAATGACCACAAGGCATAGTTTGGTCCATCCAGCTTGTCACCCTCGGACAAATTGCCAAAACTGTCTGAAAGAGTCGACATGATGCAAAATGGAATACCCACAAGCTACAAATGTACTAGCAAAAAAGATCTGCAAGTCCCAAGAGTGCAACTAGCTACAAATGTGCCTGCAAATCCCAAACTAATACTGGCTGCAAATGCGAAGTACGACTGGCTGCTTTGGAATGCCACTGACAGCACAATGCAATCGCTGCAAAAATGGCATCAACTAATCACTTCACTCTGCTGCAATCTAAAGTGCAATCCTAAACTGAAAATGCACAACCCAAATCTGAAATAGCGCAGCCACGAGTGCTCAAATGCATCCAACGGAGCTCAAAAGCATCCACAACTGTAAAGTAACTGCAAATACACCCAACAATGCAAAGTATCTGCAAATGCACCTGAGAGTGCAAGAGAATGGGTTGCAAAAAACAGTCTTGAAGCGAAATACACAGCTCAAAACACTTACTGAAAGTGCAACTTGGCCTGAACCACCTGCAAAACAATCCACTAACTGTGTGGGCAAGTTGGAGATGACAAAGGAGCTGAAGTGAGCTGTTTGGAGCTGAATGAAGCTGTCGGGACTACTTTTGAACACAATACACGTGTAGAGAAGAGACTGGAGAAGTATGGAGATGCCTGGAGCTGCTGGAACACACCCAGGAGAGGCTGGAGCTAAAAAAGGTCTAGATCTGAGCAAAAACGCCAAAAAACAGTCGAAAACTGCTCGAATCGCCTTCCAACAAATTGTACGGGCTCAAAATCAGGTTCCAACAAGTCGTACAAACTCATGGCATTGTCGCGCAACTATATGGACTGGTCCGTATGGGCGAAAAAAATTCCCGCCTGAAATGGTGTGGGACAGATTTGTTGTATGCGGGCAACTCTGAAATTTCAAAAAACGTTGAAATCGGACCTCAAAAGGTCAAAAAACAGTCGCTGGACTGTTGGAGCTACCTCAAACGAAAGTTGGAGAGCTGAATGTGAGACCCAGGAACGCGCACTGGAGCACCGAGCTTGCGGGAGTCTCGAAGCAAGCGCGCAGATGGGCTCTAGAGACGGAGGCACTCTGATACCAAATGTAGGAACAAAGTGGAGACAGGTTGTGAACACAAGTGAGCAAGAGTGCACACACAAGAAAGCTCCGATAGAAATGTTCAAATGAAACAATACAAGTACTTGGCATATATAGTACCCAAGTACTACTAGTCAACCATAGGGTTGACTTTATGCCTACAACACCATATATTTGTAATCTCTTACACAACCATCTTGGCTGTGTGGTGATAGCATTTAGTCTTGAGACAATTAAGCTAGCGAAGGAGCAAAAGCACTTTCCATTTTCAACTTTGACATAATTAGCAATTAGGTTGACTACAGCTTTCTCAAAGACACAATTGATGCATGAGGTTCTTTCATTCCTGGACATCACATGGATATCAACCTTGTATGCTTGCATCAAGCAACAATGTTGTGAATCATCGAGGATGCTTCCACTTCTTGATGTATCCACGGTTGTTCTTTGGCTTCCTATCTCTCTCTTAGTTTTGGAGACCATTAAATACTTTCTTTGAGCTTCTACTCTTAACTCATGAGATCTACGTGTCAAGATTCTCCGACAATCCTACAAGTTAACAGGGACCAAGATATGGATAGCTGAGGAACTCACATGAACTCGATTGAAGAATAAGGCAAAGGAATTAGCCAAGGTCAAGGTTGCTAGGAAGGACGAAAAATGGGCAGTATATGGTAAAGGCAGCAACAATGATTAGAGAGTTTAAATCCAAAATAAAAGACTCTTAGTCTTAAATTGTTGTATGGATGATTATTTTTTCAGACTATTATGTAGGAACTTTAAATGACTAGAGTTACTTTTTTGGATCCTTGGGAGCTACCATGTGCCCTCCCTAAGCAGATGTACTAGATAGTTTTCTTGTTGTTCCATAGACCTGTTGGTCTCCTATGGACATTAATAGACTTTCTTTCTTTCTTGGTTTGCATACTATCTATTTACTACTTGGAGAGGATCTTTAAGATATAGAGTTTGCTGGTGATCAATGGTTTGTTGAATTGTTATTGCACAGTAAAGCATTTTATACCAACACAATTTTGACGAGCTCCTAATACTCTAATTTACTAGCAAAAATTAGTTGACTTTCAAGTTGCAGGTTCCAATTGAATTGTATAGGACTAGATAGTTTGTTATTAGGGTAATCAAGTAGAAGTAGGTCTTTAGAGTTCTTGGAGACATCTTCTACGTTGGATAGCAAGACTGCCTTCTTAACATCCACATTTACTCCCAAAGCACAGAGTTGTTTGTAAAATAGAACTGAGTTACTTAAGTGTTCTCCCAAAGCATCAATCTCATTCACAATAAGGCAAGATAACTTTTGCTTGAGAATGGGTATTTGCCCTCGTGAACGGTGAAAAGTGCAGTCCTAAATTATAGATTCATAAAAGGTGCATCAAGTGAGACTCCTATATGTGGTTCACCAATGCATGAATATGCTCCCAAACCCTGTGCTTGGCATCGTCTCTAGCAAGTTTGTCAGGATCTGCTCAAAACATGGAGGCATAAAAATCTGTAGCTATATGCATGACGGCATTTGGATCTATTGCAAAACCCCATCAGAGTCGATAAGCTGAGAAACACTTTCTCTACCATGTCTCAGGCCAAGAGTAGACACTTCCTCCCATCTGAATCCAAAATAACTCATGTACATGAAAGGCATACTTTGCTCTCTGATCTATTAAAAATTGTTGATGGGCCCTTGTTGCAGCAAGGCGCTCATGAATCCAAGCATCTGTAGGCCTTTTTTACTCTTCTCTCTATAGGGTTGGTAACCGCCGATGAAGTCTCTTCTCCCATTTGAATCTCATGTCTCCTGGTGCTAGCAATAGTATGATAAAACTTACTAACACCAAAAAGGGCTGCTTCCACTTGTGAAGGAGATACTACTCCACCCTACAATTGAGATATCCAAATCTACAAAACATCCTCAATGAGGACCTGCTTTGCATACGAGGCATTTGGGATCTTGATATTGACAAGGTCGAGGCATTTGGGATCTTGATATTGACAAGGTGGTGCCTTGTAGATCAAAAGAACAGCAAAAAAAGATCTAAAGTGGAAACCCATGGTGCAATTCATATCGAGACACCTCTCTCTTGAGCCCAATCATCAACATAAAATATGTCTATCCACGCATGAATGGACATCTGCAACCTCCTATTCAACCATGAGAATAGGAGCGAATGTGGCACAATGTGAAAGGCGTCATCTATCCAAGCATCTCTGACTAAACTGAAAAAGGAAGTCATCCCAAGCTGCTCTCTGAAGGGCAAATTAATGTGTGTGTGTGTGTGCCTATGGGCTTGGAGTCCTATGCAAGAAGTGTATGAGTGTAGGTGTGCTAGAAGGTTCTAGTGACTTGGCAGTTAGGTATGTCAGGTTGGTGTGATGTGTGAGTGATCATAGGAGGTGACTGATTGAGATAATCATGGAGATGATTGTGGATCTGGGATCTACCAACATGGAGGCAGTTGCCTATATATGTAACCACTCGTGAATAAAGATTTGTTCATTGTGCCTCATTGCTCCATCTATGAACCAACATGTGGTATCAGAGCTTGCTGAGAATCCTAGTGCCTAGAAAGAGAATCCATGAGATTCTTTGAAGATTCCAAGTAGATTCCATCTTCTTCCCAAATACTTCTCATTTCTCCTCCTTCCACCGTGACCTTGGAAAGCTCAGTTCTCTTCATCCACGCAATGGATTGAGAAATCCTCTTAACTAGACCTTCCTTATGCCTGGGCGACCTATCTTTTTTTTTTTGCAAAAAGAGACTTCTATTAAGTATTAAAGAAAAACCGTTAGAGCAAGCTCCATACGGGATACATCATGCAATGCAGAAAAGCTCAAGAGCCAAAAAGAAAGGATTGAGGCTGATAGTGCCATCTCAATCCGGTAGAAACCTCCGAGAAAAAGGGAGAACCTCTCCAAACTCGAAGAAATATAGTCCTTCTAGAAGAGGCTGCCCGTGAAGGGCTCTGCATGCTAGCCCATATGGCTATCAAAGTGTGAATTGTGTCAGACCAAATACCCGTGAACACCTGTAATGGGTGTATCTGGGTGCCATCCAAGGCCTCAGTACATCTGGCTCTCCAAATATGCCAAGAGGAAATGCTAGCCAAAATCTCCCAAGAGGTGTCCACTGAAACATGAGAAGCTTTGAAGGGAGTAAGTGGTACATCCTGTAGAGAGCAAGGCTCTATCACCTGCCGGCAGACCGAGAGTGCCCAAGAAGAAGGCTCACCCTCATAAAACACTTGGGGCTAACCATGCGACCGAGTCCCAAGTCATGAAGAAAGGGGAAGTGTGAAAGATGTTGAGTATCCGAGCAACCCCTTTTCAAACAGTCCTCGCCTGACTGCAGTCCCAAAGGCAATGTTGCACTGACTCCTCTGCAGAATGGCATTGAGGACAAGTGGGATCAGCCCCAAATCGTGATCTCCACAGGTTCACTGCAATCCCTCCATGAATAGAAAGCCAAAAGAAAAGAGTGATCTTTCTATTTCTGAGGGATTTCCATAGCCTCCTCCAGAAATTTCTACGCAAGTCTGTGGTGATGAAGAAGCTTTCCCAATGGGGGGCTCTGGAGGGAATCCAACCCCTACTGTTCAGCTGAAACCTCGTGGCATTACCAACCGTGAAACGAAAGAAGGGAATCCCTCTCTCTCGGTGCCCATGATCTATCCATTCCCACTCTCCTGGGTCCCACTGCAAGCACCTGATAGGTGCACCTCCATATAACCACAACCTCCAGGATCCCAAGGCCAAGAGCAGAGGGTCGGGGTCTAAGTACCACTGCAAGCCCGCTCCAAGGTCCACAAAACCAGCAATCCTGACAGGCTGAAAGGCAACCTCAAGAAGAATGCCATCCTTGGATGTAGAAAGTAAACCTCCATCCCCAACATCAAAGACCAGTGCGTCTTCCCCGAGACCTTGGAGAGCGATCACCTGTTGGAACTGATGTCCTCGAAAAAGCCCCCATACGAGTGGTGGAAGTAATAGGCAGCTCAACTGTCCATTCCACCAGGATGGCTGCATCTATCTGTTGAATCCTGCATGCTACCCCTCTGAGGTGACTCACGGATTGCAGTCTCTGATCCACAACTCTGATCCACAAGTAGCCTGATAAAAGATTTCCAAGTGCCTACTGTGTAGGCGGGGCCTCTCTCCCGCCTACACAGTAGGCACTTGAGAAGGTGGAGTCAGAGAGACCAGGATCTGCCCTTGTTGCACCATGGGAGAGGTGGAGTCAGAGGAGCACTTCATTTGCAGATGCCCGCTATATTATGAGCTCAGAGGTAGATTCCACTGTCTCTTCACGGATGGCTTTGGACCTCTCTCACGAGTGATGGACTACGAGGATCAGCATTGCCTAGCTCTTTATGTCAGGGAGGCCACTATGCTTCGACGAGACTACCTCAGAGACCATCAGCACAGACCGGGCGGAGCGTGATAGAGCCCAGCCTGATAGAGCTTAGGCACACTCTATACCAGAGGACAGAGACCAGGAGGAGCATGAGGAGGTCAGAGCTCACAAAGGACACATGCCTCCACCCTGTGGATGTACATATGAGATGGTTTGTAGATGCCACATGATCTTGTTACATAGGGGACGTACTCGCCGCTTCTCCAGACGATCCAGGATGATGGCAGCTTTTCAGAAAAGACTTACTCATGGAGATCTCGCCCCACCAGCCGCTCACCTCACGTTTGCTTAGATTTGTATTCTCATAGCAGGAGGCAGAGTCGATGGACAGGATTTCCAGTATTATTTTGGTTCTCAGACTCTGTGACACCTGGAGTTGTATCTTTGCATTGGCATATTGTACTCATCCCCCCATTTTGCACCCAGGGGCGGTTTTCTTACATCTAGTTTACTTTGTATTTAGGCTCAGATTTGACATTATGTACTTTCACTTGCATTGTATTGTGTAGCACTTAGATGATATTCGACGATGCCTCTTCTTTGTGGCACGTTGATTTTGTGCTATCTTGTATGCAGAGTTCTTGATGTCCCATGGGCCCATTTTGGCCTTTAGTGGACAATAATACACTTTCTTTCTTTCTTTCTTTATTTCCCATTTAGACCACTGCATGTAATGGGAAGTGCCCAGTGGTCTGGCATGCTCGTCAAGAATACTATCATTCCAAATGATCGGCTGCATGTAAAGGGAGGCCACCCCTCTGATCCAAGCATCTGAAAATCCAAACCGTAGAAGAGTGCCCTCAAGAAAACCCCAATCTACTCTGTCATAGGCTTTCTCGAAGTCCAAGAGTAAAACTGCTAGCCTCTGTCCACTCTACATAGCCCACTCTGTGGCTTCCCAAAATGAAAAGATATTATAAAAAATGCTCCTGCCATGCACAACAAAGCCTGTCTGAGTATCATGGATGAGATCTAGAAGAAGGGGTGTAGTCGGATGCTGATCGCCTTGGCAAGGATTTTGTAAAGAGTGATGGGTCTCCAATGGGATACAAAAGTCCTGTTGCCACCTTTTGGGATAAGGTGAATGAGTCCCTCGGTCAATGAGTCAGGCATCTCGCCCAAGTCCCAAATGCCCTGCAGGGCTGAAGTAATATGATCACCTATCATATCCCAAAAGGCTATAAAAAAAGAGGGAGTAAGACCATCGGAACCAGGGCACTTGCCCTTATGAAGGGCAGAAAGAGCAGTCTTGAACTCTATGTTGGTAAAGCGTGCATCAAGTGAGCATAACATCTCTGGGGTGACCAACACAGGTAAACTCTGCCAAACTTCATCTCTAGCCATCTCTCTGGCCTGTGAGTTCGGATCTGCGGAAAGAAGGGAGGTATAAAAATCTGTCGCTAAATGCATGACGGTCTCCAAACGGGACTGCAAAACGCCGTCAGAGTCAATAAGCTGCCTGACACTCTCTCTACAATGTCTGGGGCCAAGTGTAGAGAAAAAGTGTTTATTGACTCTCCCTCCCATCTGTATCCAAAAGGACTCCCGTGCATGGAAGGCATACTCTGCTCTCTGATCAAGCAAGGTCTGCAAGTGAGCCTTTGCCGCAGCAAGGTGCTCCTGTATCCAAGCATCTGAAGGTCGTTTCCGCTCCTCCCTCTGAAGGGCTGCCAACTGCCGGTGGATACCGATCTCTCGCCTGAGTACCTCACCACGCCGAGCACTAGCAACTGAGTGATAGAAGTCGCTGATACTGTCAAGTAGTGTGGCCACATGTGAAGGACCGGCCACCCCCCCCTGCATATGAGAAACCCAGATCTCCAACACTGCCTCTGTGAGAGTCTCATCCGTGTAAAAGGTGTCTGGGATCCTGATACTGTGAGACCATCCTCTCAGATGAGGCTCCGAAATGGACAAAATTACCGGAAAATGGTATGAAGTGGAAACACCGGGTGCAATGCAAACTGTCCCCCCTCTATCAAGAGCCCAGTCACCCACATAGAATCTGTCAATCCGAGCATGGATAGGCATCTGCACCCTATGGTTCGACCATGAAAACAAAAGTGATTGAGACTGAACAAGAAATGCATCATCTGACCAAACATCTCTGCCACTAAACCTAAACAAGAACGCATCCCAGGTTGCTCTCTCAAGGGAGTGGATACCACCTTCTCTACCCCCTTTCTTATCCGAAGGTGCCTCAACCATGTTGAAGTCACCTCCAATAATCCATGAATCCGCAATGTCAGCCCACGAGAGCAACTCTTTCCAAAACAAAACATGGTCCCCTCTGTTGTTCGGAGCATAAAGGTTGAGGAAACCAACCTTACGTCCGTCAATCAGAAGTAAAACTCACTGGGCCCTGCAAGGGGTTATGGTACCGTGTCCAATGACCAGAGGGAGAACAAAGTCTAAAACTGAAATGCATGTACCTCCTATGGTTCCCAAGGCAGGAAACCAAAAAGTAAGAAGCAGAGACAGAAGAAGAAGAAGAACCAGAGAATGCTAAAGCTCTCACTGCTTACGACACCCAAGTCAATTCTGGCAAGGGTGAGGATCCATATGTTATCTAAGTTATGTGTATATGAGGTCAATAATGGTTCTCTGCCATGGATAGTCCATCCTTAAATGATTGTTAGTCTTTTGAGATTTTTCCTTGTTGGACTCATGGGGCTTTTCATACATAGTTAGTGTCTATCTCCTAGTTGTAAACCAAGAATCCTGAGAGTGAGTCACAGGTTGGGGCCATGTGTGTTGCCACATGATGGTGGGCAAGCCATGGAGCATCCCATGTACTATTGCTGAGGAATGAGGTCATCAATTTGTGGGGGGGGAATAAAGGGCAAATTGGGGTGTGTGTGTGTGTGCCTATGGACTTGGAGTCCTATGCAAGGAGTATGTGAGTATAGGTGTGCTAGAAGGTTCTAGTGACTTGGTAGTTAGGTATGTCAGGTTGGTGTGATCTGTGAGTGATCATAGGAGGTGACTGATTGAGATAATCATGGAGATGATTATGGATCTGGGATCTACCAACATGGAGGCAGTTGCCTATATATGTAACCACTCATGAATAAAGATTTGTTCATTGTGCCTCATTGCTCCATGAACCAACATTCTCTTCGGTGAGTGAATGTCACCTTCTCTCCAACACTTTTTATAGGAAGGCAATTCCACCATGTTAGAGTCACCTCCAATAATCCATGAATTTGTAATGGAGGCCGAAGAGAGAAGTTCCTTTCAAAAACGGACACAATCCTCTGTATTGTTGGGGGCATAAAGGTAGTCCAACCTTACAACCCCCAATCGACAAAATGATCCTTTGTACTCTGGAAGATATAATGATATCTTTTTCAACCACAAGGGAAAGAAAGAAATCTGAAACTGAAACGCATAATCTCCCATTGGTTCCCAATGACTTGAAAGTTTACATAACTTTGAGCAATCTCTAGCATCCAATTTGTGTTCATGAATAAAAAGAATGTCAATGGATCCCCTGGTAACACCTCGATGAATCTAATTCCAAATTAGCTACCTAGGGAGGAGATCAGGCACACTATCTAGGCCCTAAATGTTTCAACTGACAATCTTCATCGACGGGAGGAAGTAGGGTAAAACACCTTACCTAGTCGAGTGGTGGAAACAACTCCCTCCTAAGTAGAAGATCCCCTACAATAATTTAGAGGAGGAAAATCCACAAGCAAAGGAGACTCAATAACTGTGGAAGATGATGCCTTGACATAAAAAATTACCAATAAAATGCATCACCATAAGTACATAGTACAAACTCGATCCCTCAAAGATCAGCTACTGGAGAGAAAGTGTTCCTCGGGGACCGAAGAACTGAAGTGGAAGGAGGCTACTCGGACAAAGGATTAGGGCTTGGGAGAGGATCTAAAGAAGTAGCATCAATTGCCTTGGACCTCTGAGCAGGTAGATGGGCACCTGTAGCACTAGAACTAGGATATCACTAGCCCAGTAGGTATAGAGTCCGAGGCAAGAAAAGTGCTTGTGTCCTCGCGATCTACAAGTGGAGGATAGCAACTCTAACTAGCACCCAGCGCGTTGGGTGGCTATGCGGGACGAGCAGCTGGGGGAGCAGGTAGTGGATGCACCGCTAGTGCCGGAGTGTAGAAGGTGCCATAGTGGCTCTCTATCGAGAATGAGGAGCAGCCACACTAGAAGCTTTCTGTGGCCTTCCTTCTTTGGGCGATCTCTAGAAAAATGCCGAAAGGTCCTACAAATCTAGCACTGCTCCTATCTGCCTACTATCTCAACTCTCTACCAAAAAAGAGAGTCATATGGACGGTAGAGCATAACGTGGTCATCTAAAATGTTAGGATCAGAAACAATGACCCTAAGTCTGGGGACCCTATCAGACCTGATCGCCTCAATTGTGGAAGAAAGGCAAACCAATGAGGGGGTTGATCTTTGTGATTTGCCCAAAGAACGCTCGGATTGTGGCAAGTAGTCGATGGTAAACCTAAGGTATAGCAAGGAATATGATAAAGAGTGAAGTAACATGTATGTCCTCTTCTACCAGATAAAACCCAGAGTGAAAGGAGAGAGAAAATTCCTCCAAGGACTAAGTGTCACGGCCTCTGGAGAATCAAAATCCATCTAGCAAAAGCCTCGTCCCAATAACCAAATATCTGATAGGCAGGGGGCGAGATCTGAAGATAAAGCAAAAAGCATCAAGTCCCTAGCTTGTGACCTGGAAGGGTGGGACCCATGGACACATGCAAAGAGAGTGGTGGAGCTTTCAACCTCCACATTTTTTCTAAAGCAGCATTAACTCATCTTTTGAAAAAATGATAGTTCTCGTTGAGGGCAGTGAAAGCGGGCTAAATGGGAATCCATTCGACAATCCAAAAATGGGAGGCCCACTCAAACACCAAAAGGATCCTTCCATTGCTTTGCAGAGGCTAGAAAGAGGCGTAGAAGAAGGGGGGAGGGCAAGGGAAAGGGTAGAACAAGAAACATTGCTTTGCAGAGGCTAGAAAGAGGGGTAGAAGAAGGGGGGAGGGCAGGGGCTCATAGAGGGATGGGGAGGGGTTGAGAGGGGAGAGGCTGAGAGTGGGAGTGAGGGGCTGAGAGGGGAGAGACTGATACGAGGAGAGGTGGAGATAGGGGATGAGAGGCAAGAGGCAAGAGGCTGAGAAGGGAGAGACTGATACGAGGAGAGGTGGAGATGGGGGATGAGAGGCAAGAGGCTGAGAAGGGAGAGGGTCTGAGATGAAGTGCACTAACTGCTGAAAAGTCGAGTTTGAAGCTGAGTGATGTTGCAAGAAATGGAGCTGTCCAAACCTCGAATTGAAGCTGTAGTTTGAAGCTGAAGGATGTTGCAATATTTTAGAGCTGTTAAAACCTCGAATTGAAGCTGGGAGCTGCCGAAGGCACAATCTATGATTCCACAAAAACAGAGCTGTTGTTGGCGCTGGTTGAATGCCCAAGTTTGAAGCTGTCGATGGTGCCTATCTTGGAGCAGATGACAAGCTGGGACTTGTAGCTGACCCACAGGAGGAAATGAAGCTTGAAATGCAGCTTGACGGGTGCACCTTCCAGGCTTGGAAAAGCGCAGAAAGCTTCGCACTTTCCAGCACCTGAAATGACGTGATTTGGAGCAGACGAATGGACAGCTTGCTCTGCAGCGAATTTGAAAATCTTGGTGCGGACTTTGTTCACAGCTGGAGCAGGCAGCCGGGTAAGGGAGAAAGGGAGTCAAGGTGGCTGAGGGACTAAGGCAGGGTTGACAAAGGGACCAGGGAGGGAGGAGAGGGCTGAAACTCATTGCGACTGCAGCCCTTGTCTCTGACTATTCCATGCACACACAGTCAGAAACGATGATCATTTGGTCGGAAAGATGACAGAGGAAATCATAGAGCAGACAATGGTAGAGATAAATCAATGTGGATAATCAGAGGAAACTGTTCTCTGTTTGGAATTCCTTAGGATGCATTATCAACAAATTTTATTTTTTTTTGCCGAAAAAACAGTGCTAATTATATCACTTCGAAAACAAGATACAAGAGGTCAGCATTGTAGCTGACGGGCTGCGTTCACAAATCGGACGCAGCCCAAAAAGGTAACAAAAAAGTAAAGCTCTCTCTCACGGAGGGATGAGGCGAGTGTGAATAAACAGCCAGAGAGGTGGTGAGTAGCGCCACCGAAGGCCCTGCGAGGTCTGCTCGAAGAAGAGGCCCTGTGTGTCCCAAACCCGGAGGAAGCGTCTCCGCTTCTCCTGACCGGCCCGGGAGTCCCCCTGTATCTGGTCCCATTGGCCTCTGAGGGTATGAATAATCTCGCTCCAAATATCAGTCATGATCTGGGCAGTCGATAAGGAGGTGCCACCGAGGATCTGCGCGCAGCGCGAGGTCCAAATGTGCCATCCTACGATGCTGCTAATAATCTCCCAGACTGGCTTCCTCTCCTGAGCTCCTGTGTCAGCCTCTGCTAGGTGCTGCGGGATACTCTCAAGCGGCCCCCACGTCCCCTGTGTGATAAGGAATGTGGGGTCCTGCTGACATGCCTCGAATAAGTGATGAAAACCAGGTGTGGTGCTGCACCAACAGAACGCGCCCCAAGTGATCAATCCTAGCTCCGGTGCTGCGCGAGTAAGAATCCCGAAAGTCCACCTCCACACTTCCTGGGCGCGAGTGCAACTCCACAGGCAGTGTTTTGGTGACTCCTCATCCTCATGACAGATTTGACAACGTCCGTCCTGGCCTATCTGCCGCAACCAGCTCCCCACTAGAAGACCTTTGTGGGCAAGAAGCCACAGGAAGTAGGAGATCTTCCGCGGCCGCCAGCTCTCCCACAAGGCCTTCCAGAAGACCTGCAAAAAGAACCTGGAAATACCCTGTGCATACCAGCTGGGCCGCTGGGTGGGAGGGCGGCTCTGCATCCTCCCAAGAACTCGCCTGCCCAAAGTCATGCTATAGGCAAAGAAAGAGGTCGGTCCCTGACCTGTCACAACAATCTCTGGCCATCTCCACTCTCCTAGATCCCAATCAAGCTCTGACAAGGCCCGCCCCTCCCAGAGCCAAAGTCGCCAAAGCTGCAGCTGATCCTGCTCTATGCTAGGATCGGTCCGCCAGACCTTCCCCATGAGGCCTACGACCCGAACCCTCTGCCAAGGGAGTAGGGAGTCGATGAGCGCATCCTCTCTCCTGAGTCGTCCATCCCCCATAACCGCGAAGAAGGAAACAGAGGAGTCGTCCATACGTCCTGCGACCACTAGCGGGATGCCACGGGGGGTGAACTGTCCCAGCCAACGGTCATCACCAGGCATGAGGATCTGAAGCTCAGGTGGAACCAACCAATCAGCTGGGATCGTGCCGTCGATCTCCGTACGTCTCGCCTGGGTTCCACGGGCACCTCCAGCTGCGTCTGCGAGATCAGCCGTCTCCAAATGTCTGTACGTGTCCCTCCAAACTCGAAGGGACCGGGCTGGCCCCCGCATCCAGCCATCCCACCTGATGTGTGATCTCTCCCCCAACTGAAGGCCCTCGGCATCTCTGACCTGATCATTCCAGATAAGCGGCTGGCGATCGATCTCCTCCTGACAGCTAGGAGGGGACTGAATGAGACTGAGGCGGAGCCGCCTCCAAACCATGAGGAGGCTACGAACGAGTGGGGAGCGGGGCCGAGTGAGCGGGGCGGAAGTGAAGATCCACTTGAGGGACGGAAGCCACTCTCCTCCTCGGCGTGGGACACAAGAACCGACCCCCTTCTGAAGTAGCATCTTCCATGTCTGCCCCCCCGGGGTCAAACCGCGGATGACTAGCTTGCCTAACAGGGCCTGACTCTGAAGCTCTGGATCGATGACCCCCAGGCCACCCTCAGCCTGCGGAAGAATGACTGTCTACCAAGCAACCCTGGCTCTGGTATCTCTGAGGCCATCCTCCCCAGACCAAAGGAAGTTCCGAACCAACCTCCTAAGCTGTGCCACGCTGGATCTCGAGAAAGACCAACAGGAAGCCACATACCAAGCCGTGGCTAGGAGGAAATGTTGACTACCAGGGCACGACCTGCAAGGGAGAGCTTAGCAGTGCTCCAGAAAGCCAGCTTCCGTCGGAAGGAATCTAGCACCGGGAGAAACTGCTGAGCTGGCGTGATATCCAGGCCGACCTGAAAACCAAGATATCTAGCTGTCTGTCCCCGCGGGATCCACCTGAAACCCAAAAACCTCCCCCACTGAGAGCACGCCCCGGGGTCTGTGAGAAAACCAACTGATTTGTTCCAGTTGATTTTCGCACAGCAGCCGAACAGAAGACCTCCAGGGCCATCCTCACCCTCTCCAACATCATCTCATCATCCTGGACATACAGGGCTGTGTCATCTGCGTACTCCGAGTCCAGGAGCTCCGTGTCCTCCCGGAGTGGAAGGCGAACACCCCTGATCCCAGTAGACCTCGCCCGAAGGTAGTAAGTCATAGCCTCAGCGAAGAAGAGAAACAGGTAAGGAGCAAGGGGGCAGCCCTGACGCACTGATCTCTCCAAACTAAAACGCTCACCCATCCTGCCGCCAATGATGACCCTGCTAGAAGCTGTCCTGTACAACGCTGAAATACCCTGAATCCATCCTGCTGGGAAACCTAGTCGCTCCAGAGTCCCCTCCAGAAAGGACCAGTCCACTCGATCGTAGGCCTTCTCAAAGTCGAGAAGTAGGATGGTTAGGTGTGATCCACTGTGCTGAGCCCACTCCGCCGCCTCTGAGAAGGTGAAGACATTATCCAGGATACTGCGATCCTGGACAAAGCCTGTCTGAGTGTCATGAATGAGGTCTGGAAGTAGAGGCCGAACTCTGGCGCTGATCATCTTGGCAAGGATTTTGTAGGCAGTGGTAAGGAGGGTGATCGGGCGCCACTGACGGATCTCCTGTCTATCTCCTCCCTTCGGGATGAGGCAAATCAGTCCCGAGGAGAGGCTCTCTGGCATATAACCGCTGCTGAAAATCCTCTGAAAAGCTGCTAGGAGGGGCTGATGGATCTGATCCCAGAAGGAGGTAAAGAATGCCCGGGATAGCCCATCCTCACCCGGGCATTTCTGCCCGTCGATGGCCATCAAGGCCTCCAACATCTCATCCATGGTGAACGGTGCCAACAACGTCGCCTGCATGCTGGGCTGGACCAGGGATGGAGTGTGCCTCCACACCTCCTCACGGAAACGTCGAGTGCGAGGGGCAAGCGTCTCCTGCTGGAAAAGGGTCCTGTAGAAGTCGGTAGCCAACCCCAAGACCTCACCCGGATCCGTAACGATGTGCCCCTCCGCTGTCCTGAGACTCCGAAGCTGCTCTCTGGCCATGCGTCCTGAAGAACTCCCTGCACATCCGGTCACCCTTCCGAGCCCAGAAGGAGAGAGAGGCGTGATAGAAAAACTCTGAACGGCGCTGGAGGGTCTCCTCAAGAAGGGCTCTGGCTCGAAGGGCCTGGATCCGAAGCTCCTCCGAGCCCGGGGCTGCCTGCTGGAGTCGCTGGATGGAGGCGAGGTCCCTCCGAGGAGCTCTCTCTCTACCCCACCAATCCTGTCGAACCTGTAGGGCTGCGAGCTGGCAAATCTGGCTGGACTCCTGCAAAGCCTGCGCCACCGAATCAACCAGATCCACGCACTCACCCCAATCTCTGTCCCATAGACTGCATATACTGCTGCGCACGTCCACCCTCGAGAAAATGGAGTCGGGAATCCGGCATGAGCGGGGGGGAAGGGCCTACCGAGTCTAATGATAAGAGCACAGGCGCATGGTCGAAAAGTGTCGTCCCTGGAACTATACCCGCCTGACCGCCTCTGCTGATGGCCTAATCACTAACATAAAATCATCCAGCCTCTCCAGGAGTCTGCCTCCTTCCTTGCAGAAGCCCCACGAGAAGTCCAAGCTCCCGTGCCAACGCTGGAAGGACGGGTCTCTCCAGCTGTCCCTACCTCCTGTCCCAAAGATAAAAGAGTCCCAAGGGGACTGCTCTACCTGAGACATACCTGTAAACTCCGGTCCTCTGCCCTGCTGGTCCTCCAAGGTCTCCAGATTGTTGAAGTCACCTCCAACAATCCAGGAATCCATGTCTGGGAGAATCCCTGTAAGTGTCCTCCAGAACGTGGCTCTGCAACGGAGGTCTGTGGGAGCATAAATGTTGAGGATTCCTACTCTGGAACCCTCCAGTTCCAGGCCTACCCAAAGGGCACGGCCTGGGATCAACGTGCCATGACCGAAAACTCCCTGGGCTAGCTGCTCGCACACGGAAGTACAGACACCACCACTCCTCCCCAGTGCACCGATCGAGGGCTCCCAATAAGTGTGAGAGCATCCAGGGAGAATCTTCCCGCATCTACGGAAGTGAGCTGCAGAAAGCTTGTGCTCCTAGAGCAGAAGTACATCCAAACGACCAATCACTGCTGGCTGAAGTTCCTGTCTCAAAATGAGCTTCCTAGGACCACGGGTGCCAGAAGAGTGAAACCCGTTCACATTCCAGGATACGAGGTGTAGGCTCATGGTGAGGACTGGGAGGCTGCGAACAACTGTCTGCTCACGGTCGAAGTCGAAGAAGAAGCTGACATATCAGAGTGGAGGCGCTGACGCTTATGAGAAGGTTTGGAGGGGGAGGCGGGGTCGTCCTGCCCGTTCTTCAACACCTTCAGCAAAGGCGAGAGGCCTTTGGTGCCATGAGCGAAAGCTTTCTCGAGCCATCTTGAGATCTCTGAAGTAGTCATCCCGTAGAAGGCTCGGAGTTTCTGAGGAGTCCAGGCTCTGACATCCTGGGGGAGGGGCCAAGATTGGGGGGGCCTGAGGATCACAATCAGTCTGAAGCATTTGGCGGCGCAGCGCCACCACAGGCGCACGTCACCCTCGGACCACTGAGTCTCGAGAAGCTGCCCACCGGACGGGCCTATCCAGGAGCAAACCTGAGCGTGCGTCTACTCTCTGAGAGCCTCCTAGACCGAGTCGTCTGTCCAAGTCTCGGTGCCGTCGCTGAGGAACGTGAAAGCAAAGCTAGGGCCATCCCTAGGGGCCAAGGCGGCTATCTTCCCATCCGCCCCTTTGCGGAGCAGGAAGATACTGATGTCGAGGCAAGCAGGGAAGGTCCCGAGGTCGGCCACATCCAAGTAGTCCCAGGGGCCAGATCTGTAAAAGTCGCGAGGAAGCTGTCTCTCCTGAAGCTGAGGCCCATCAGAGTCTGCCACTGAGGGGCTAGCGGACAGAGAAGCCTGCTCCAGTGGTGGTGTAGACTCAGGGTGTCCTGCCAGTGGAGGGGGAGGAGGAGGAGGCTGGGGGATAGGCGACTCAGACTCCTCGGAGGCGACTAGCGGAGGAGAAGGAGGAGGGGGAGCGGGGGTTGCCCTCGGCTGAGGAGCCGTCGGTGCAGCTAACTCTGCAGGAGAGCTGAGAGAGGCGGGGGAGGGGGGATGGGGATGCATCTGGAACTGGGGCTGAGAAGGAGGAGGAGACTGAGGAGGAAGAGGCGGGGGCTGAAGCTGCGGGTCGGGAGCAGTGGGGTGCAGCTGGGGGAGGGGCTGGGACTGAGTGGAAAGAGGCTAGGGAACGGAAGAGAGGGGGACCTGAGGCTATGAAGGGCGGGCTACCGTCGAAGAAGAAGCTCTCCCAGGTCCCTGGGGCGGCTGCCTGTCAGGTTTCTGAGGTGCTGCTGCAGGTTGGGTAACCTCTACCTCCTTGCCTTTATCAAAAATCTTCTTGTTCTTTCCTCTTTTCCTTCCAACCTCAGTCCAACCGCCAGCTAACTCTGGACCGGACTCCGGCTGCCTCTGCTCCTCCTGACGTGGCTGCTTGGAGGGGGGGGGAGGGGGCGGAGAGGGAGGGGGCGGGGGAGGCCGAGAAGAGCTGGCAAATCATGGACAAACAGCCGCTAGGTGCCCAAAGCCGTGACACCTCAGGCACTGGCCTGGCTGTCCGGTGACTACCATGCTCTGGATGATGCTGCTGGCATCTGTCACGATCTCGATCACTGCAAGGAGAGTCGCAGGATCCGCCACAGCCACACGGACTCGGGGGGCTCCTGCCGTAGTCACCGCATCGGCGAAAGTGTCGTGCATAACCCAGCCAAAGTGGGAGCCCAAGTCCCTGACAATCGGCCACAGCTCAGCAGCAAGACCTGGAAAAACTAACGTCACTGGATGGCGAGGTATACGGAACTGAACATCAAAATCCGCTGCACTGAATCCACGGTACCACAGGACTATCATGATAATCTTTCCATCCACCGACGTGGGGGAGCCAGCAATCAGGTTGCTCGCAGCTTTCGCATTGGAGAGTTTGAGCCAGAAGATGCCCCTTCCCATAAGGGCCACCTCCTCGATATGGCCGTCCTCTAGCATGAGAGTGGACTGGAGCCAGTCCCTGATGGCTGATCTAGAGGGGGAATGTTCAATGACTCTGCCATACACAGACGTAAGGGCAAAGTCGTTGGCAACCTCCTGAACCCGAGATGATTGTTGCTCTGTCAGGATGACGCGGTAGGCATCTGGAGAGGGAGGGTCCGACTGGGCCTCCGGTTCCGGGCAGGGAGCCGCCATACCGCCAAGACAAACTGCGAGGCTTCCGATGAAGAAGAGGCTGTCACCCAGAAAAAGGGGGGATAGATGCGGGAGGGTGGAGCCTGGGTGTGAAGAAGACGGATGGTGGCGCGGGATGGAGGAGTGAGGACGGAGAGCAGGTGAGGTGAGGAGGCGGGAGCGGGAGCGGGGGAGAGGCGGAGCGGGGCGGGAGGGCAGGAGGGGGGCGGAGTGGAAGAGCGGGGCGGAGGGGACGGGGTGTAGCGGAAGGGCAGGGGGGGCGGGGGCGGAAGGGCGGGGTGGGGTGGAAAGGGCGGGGGTGGAGCGGAAGGGCGAAGGGGCGGGAGGGGGCGGGGGTAGTGTGACGAGGGGCGGGGGGGCGAAGCGGGGGGGCGGGGAGGGGCGGAGTGGGCGGCGGGGAGGGTGGAGCGGGGGGGCGAGGGGGGGGGGTGAGACGGAACGGCGAGGGGGGGGTGGGCGTAGCGAGGGGGAGGCGGTGTGAAGCGAGGGTGAGGCGGAGGTGCGTGGGGGTGAGGGCGGAGAGGCAGCGGCGAGGGGGTGAGGCGGAGGTGCGAGGGGGTGAGGCGGAGAGGCAGGGAGTGAAACGGGGGTGAGGCGGAGGTGTGAGGGGGGGGCGGCGGCAGCGGCGAGGTGAGGAGGAGGAGCTAAGGGAGGTAGAGGTGCGGGAGGGGAGGGGGAGGCTCGCAGGAGCTCTGTGCAAGGCTTCACTTGGTCTTAAGAGCTGCAAGTTGAAAATACTGCTCTTCATTATCAACAAGAATAAATCAACTGTCGTAGAAATTCCTCTGGTAGTGATGTAGACGATTACACTCAAGTATGGCACTGTTAGAGCCCTACTAATAATACAGAGATCTTGTAGCAATGTCATGTATGCTTCAACACAAAAATGTATCTTCATCGACTTGTGTTCACGTGCCTGTCATGTCCTGGCATTAATCTGCTATCCCCTTTCATGTGAATTATGCGCATGGAGGTATATATTAGATAAATGTCTTGAGGTTAAACTCAGATTCTCACACAACGTTATAGAATCCTCTCTATCAACTACTCCAAAATCGGGACTGGTAAATGATCACTGTTTGATCTTCTTCAGTGTAGCCATTTTGGTTGAAACAAAAGGGAGTACACTGTCACCATTCAATAACTCTACACTGCTTGCTAGATATACTGAAAAAATCCTTTTTAGCCATGTCCATATTATGGATGGTTTCACGACAGACTTAGAATTGAAAATCTTAATAGAACATCATCGTGTGTAGCTTAATAAAGGAGACGAGATTATCTTGAATTTAAGTCTTTCAGACTCAGTGTTGTGCATTAAAACTGTATGAAAGATTGTAAGTAGTTTAGGTATATGGATATTTAGACGTTCTTTATCATCCAGAGCGGGATGTCTGAGCTCAATCTTTTATGAATCGAAGCACAATCAGAGGTTAAACAGTTCACCACAAAAGTGACATTTTTTCTCACCTCCACCAAAATAATACCATTATCATCATCCTTTTGTCTTGTTTTCTCTATTGATGTTTGCGTGCCCCTACATAACAGTGAAATGATAGATTGGTCAACAACATCTCAGCTTGTCAAAACACCCATTCTCAATAGTATCAGCTGCTCCACAAAGTTTAATTTCTAAATTTAGTATCACAAGAAGAGAAGCTTACGCTTACAATCACTTTCTTAGTATCATGTTAAATTAAAAAATTCCTAGGTTGTTTGCCATTATCCATATCAAGAGTGATAAAAGTCGCACACGTAAAAACTGTGCTACATTTCATTGAGGCCACCTCAATCGCCTGATATTTTCACTATGCCATGTGATTGTGAGGAAAATTTTGGCTCATAAAATTTCATTAATTTTTATCTTTCCCTGTTATCATGGGTCTAAAGACCATCATGCACTAATTCAAGGCTAATGGTATCATAATTCATTCAAAGTAAAGATTTTCATGGTAGAAACACCAAAAATGTAAATTTGTCCCTGCTTCCTTATGATGTCTATTGGAAGTCCTAGCATCAGATATCGATGTCACATTAAGGTTTGGCTACCGCTCTAGCAATTCTTGACCTGCCACTCATGGAAAATCGGGTGCTGTTAGAACTAAATGTCATCTAATGCGTAGCAGAATATGGACTGCCAGTTTTCTGAGCTTGAAGTTAATTGGTGATTTATTGTTGACCTTTATTGCACAATGAATATTTTAGTGAATCACCAAATGTCTATGCTGTAGGGACACTGGGATACTTGCAAACCATACCAAAGAATGTATGGGGTCCTTCTGTGTTTTGAGAATATATCGGCTTATATTACCTGAGCAGGCAGGCCCGTGTGTGAATGCATTACGAGGATTTGAACATGAAACCTGCGAGCTAGGCAACTGCATTGATCAAGGAGAGGCTTCAATTGTTGTCGCGACATTGAAGGGGGCAGAACCTCTTATTCTTTGGATGGGCTAGTCTGAACGGTGATTAATCAAGCTAATGATGGGCTTGGCTCTCTCTGTCTAGATATTATCCTCGGGGGCTTTTTCGACTTGATGTCACTTGGTTGAGTTATGCTCTTTGGATATGTTCCCTCCTCTCCTTACAGACCTAGAAGATCATAGCGAGCATTTCAGGCTAGCATAGCACAAGGCACTTGATGGTTCCCATGTCCAACCTTCTCACACCATGGCCAATATTTGGATAGACATTGTACTCACTTTGATGGTCATATGGTTGAGTATGTAGAGGTCTTCCATGGCCACTTCTGCTAGGAGAACTATTTCCTCAGGGAATCGAGAGGCTCTCCCTTGTTCTTGGAGAACTTTTTCCCTCTACTAGGAGAAGTATTTTCCTTAGGGAGTCGAGAGGCTCTCCCTTGTTCTTGGAAGTCACTACAGGTTTGAGATGGGACTTTCAGCCTCAGCCTTGGATGATTGCCAGGCTTTTGGTTTGAATAGGGATTGAAGCTCTCTAGTTCTTTTCTCATGCTACACATGTAATACTCTTGCATTGAGCACTCTGCTCTTGGGTCTTTTTTCATGCCTAACAGAAGTCTTTTTTATGGACAAAAAATTGGAATCGTCGGTGGAGGCTCTAGATGTGAAGTAATAGAGGTGTCCGCCTGACACGTCCCAGCACTCCTGAAACCTCTGATCTACAAGCAAACACAAGAACACACACAACGTGAGGAAACTGAGCAGGCTGCTCACCACCCAACCATGACATCTACGGGATGTGATCCCGAATCAGGAGATGTCCCCTCCGAGCCACGAGCTGAGCTATTGGCACGAACTCCCAACCAGATCCAAACCAGCCTGGTGTCCCATACCACCAGGTGGCGGTGTGAAGCCTGGGATCTGCTACTGGGCCTTGGGCTACGCTATGATGCAGGCGCGTGTCTGCAACTCAATCCAGGATCAGACCTAGCACCTGGGAACGAAACTTGCTCCCATCAGCTCTCTATGAACTGAACCCCTGGGCCCCTTATATAGACTTGGGCCCCAAGCGCCAAAAATAGCGAAGACCTCTAACTAGTTCGTACCCTTGCCACTCAACCCGAGAATCAAGCCTGCCTAGCTCTAAGCCTCCCCAGGCTACCTGAGCTAGTCTTGTGTACCCAGTACACGTCAGATACCAATCCGTGCACATGACATACTTCCCCTCCTCTAAGAACTCACTCCTGAGTTCGCTAAAAAACCCGGAAATGTTCTTTGGAGATTTTGTAATGTCTCCCATGTTGCATCCTCCTCAACACGATCCTTCCACTTGATCTTGTATTCCGTGATAGTTCTATTTCGAATCTGTCTGTCACGAAATTCAAGAATACACTCAGGTTCGTGTGGAATAAAAATCAAATCTGTAACTTCTATTATCTCGTGAGGAGAAACAAGTTGATCATCCGCACCCAAGACTTCTTTTAGTCTATTGACATGAAAGACTGGATGTACTTTAACATCAGGAGGCAATTCTAGTCGATATGCAACTGGTCCAATTCTTTTAATGACCTTGAACGGACCACAGTATCTGGGGAATAACTTCGGAACCAAACCAGTACTTAGGCTCTTGGATTCCTTGGGAATTCTCAAATATACCATCGTTCCTTCAGAGAAGTCTCTAGGTGAACGATGTCTATTAGCATAAAATCTGTCCCGATCTTGGGCACTTCTAATAGACTCCTTGGCAAACTGCAACATTTCCTGCATGTCTTGCAAGAAGGTCTTTGCAGCATCATTTTGGATTCCCTTTCACCCAACCATAACTGGTGACTTAGGTTGAAACCTGTACATAAGCATAAAAGGACTGTAACCAGTACTCGAATGCTTTGCACTGTTATAAGCAAATTCTATCATAGGTAGATAATCTTCCCATGAAGATTGTCTCTTAGATACATATGCCCGAAGCATATCTTCAACCAATTGGTTAACATTCTCTGTACTGCCATCGGATTGTGCATGATCTGAGGAACTCATACTTAGAGTAGTTTCTAACTTCTCAAAAACAAGTGTCCAAAAGTTAGTTTGTAAACTTTGAGTCCCTGTCACAGACTATGTCAGAGGGTAAACCATACAACTTAAACAAGTGGTCCACAAACTTGTGAGCTAGCTGAACAGCTGAAATAGTTGTTCTAGTAGGTAAGAATGTAGCCATTTTTGTCAGACGGTCGACTATGACCCAAATGGAGTCATGACCCTTGCGCGTTCGAGGCAAACCAATAATAAAATCCATGGAAATACTTTCCCATTTATTACTTGGAATTTGCAATGGCTGTAATAAACCCGCGCTTCTAAGGCGTTCTGCCTTAGTAACCTGGCAAACCCGGCAACCTACTACATAGTTTTCAATAAATGCACGCATCTTAGGCCAATAAAAGGTATGCTTCACAAGAGACAGAGTCCGATGTATACCCGGATGTCCAGCACTAGGAGCATCATGATACTCCCAGAGAATCTTGGATCTAGGTTCCAGAACATCTGGCACACAAATCTTTTCATTCCGGAACAACAAGCCGTTCCTAATCATCCACTGACCTCCTGCCGCCTGTACCGTAGGGGGCACAATCCTTGAGTCCTGGTCAACCATGGAGCTCCCATCCTGGACTCTCTGCCAATAAGAACTGAAATGACTATCAGTTGCGTAAAGCCCTCTCAAGGATTGAAATAGGTCTGAGGATATTTCCGTAAATGACATAGCATTTACAAACTTGACTCGACTTAAGGCATCCGCTACACTGTTCAACAAACCCTTTCGATAACGTATTTCAAAATCAAAATCTTACATTAATTTTGCCCATCTAGCTTTCCGTCCCCTCAATTCAGACCCATCACACACATACTTAATTGACTGATGATCAGTCAATACAAGAAACTTCGAACCATACAAGTAGTGTCTCCAAACCTTAAGGGCATACACTACAGCATAGAGTTCTTTTTCTAGTGTGGGCCAACGATATTGGGTGTCGTCTAGCTTCTTACTCTCAAAAGCTACAGGTCTGCCCTCTTGGAATAGAGCTGCCCCAATCGCAAAATCACTCGCATCAGCCTCTAAAACATAAGGCCGGGTAGGATCGGGTAATGCAAGAACGGGTGCTTCCTTGATAGAAAACTTCAAGGTTTCAAAAGCCTTGTTCAATGCATCATTCCAAGAGATCGGTTGGGTAGACCTGCGTCCACGACCTTTCAATATGTTTGTCAGTGGTGCCGTGATATGTAAATAATCACGCACAGACTTCCGTAGAAATACCGTAGATCCTAGGAAAGAACGAAGTTGTTTCACAGTCTGAGGGATAGGCCATTCTAAAACCTTCTGGATATGATCCAGATCAAATGCTAATACCTTCAGAAGAAATCTTGTGTCCTAAGTAAATGATCTCCTTCATAAAGAAGTCACATTTACTCATCTTGGCATAGAGCTTATGCTGTCTTAGAATAACTAAGACAATCCGGAGGTGTCCAATGTGATCCTCAAGCGTTCGGCTATATACCAAGATGTCATCTAAGAACACTACAACGAATTTGCCCAGAAAATCTCGGAACAAATCGTTCATCATTTGCTAGAAGGTGGCAGGAGCATTGGTCAAACCAAAAGGTAATACAAGAAACTCGTAGTGACCATACCTAGTTCGAAATGCGGTTCTATCTATGTGTTTAGCATAGATACGGATTTGGTGATAACCCGTACGCAAATCAATCTTAGTGAAATACTTCGCTCCGGCCAAACAGTCTATTAGATCATCGGAACGGGGTAGAGGGTATCGATTCTTAATTGTCACTTTATTCAATCGTTTATAATCTATACACATTCTCCATGTAGAATCTTTCTTCTTCCTTAAGAGGACAGGTGCTCCCCAAGGTGATTTACTTGGGCGAATATAGCCCATATTCAGGTAATCCTGTAGCTGTGAAGCTAACTCATCCTCCTCAAGCTGGCTCATCCTATAAGGTGGAACACTAATAGGTTGAGCCCCAGGTACTAAGTCTATGCAATGATCTACTGCCCGTTCTGGAGGTAAACCTTCCGGCAGTTGAGCAGGGAATACATCCTTGAAACCATCTAACAACGTTCTCAATTCACGGTGTTCAAACATACTTAAATCATTATTGTTATTTACAGAGACAACAAATGAAGAAAGCGGAATCAAAACACACTGATAGACATCATAATGAGAAGTGTTTAATATATTCCGAAGCTGCATCGCAGGCATCACAGATACAATAGGTCCTTGAGAAGAGGGAATATTATCACACTGAATACAAAATTGGGTGTCCTTATCCAAAAAAGAAAGGGTATGTTCCTTCCATCCAATCCGAATATCGTGGGTTTTAAACCACTCTATTCCGATTAACAAGTCCACATGCTTTAAGTGCATAACATAGCACGTAAGAGCCCCTGTGTATTCTTGAATCCGGATAGAAAGTGCTTCAATCTTGCGATCCCAAAACTGCTTCCCAGCTGGAAGCTGCACCTCATAGGTGTGATCGCTAGGTATCGTGGACAGCCCCATCTTCTGTACAAATTTGTAATTAACAAAGTTGTGAGAGCTGCCCGGGTCAAAGAGAATGTGAACTCTTTGGTCCCTAACTTCTCCATAAACTCGAAAAAGATCATGGGAACCAAATAACGAAGTATTAAAAGTGCAATTACAAGAAAGTGGGCAGGTAATGACATTTACAGAAATACCTGTCATCGAAACTTGGTTCACTCCCTTGGCTTTGGTACCCGGACCCACTTGGAGCTTCGGTCCCAGCGCTTGCTTTTGGTTCTTGCGCTTAGGACAATCATTCTTAGTGTGGCCCCGCTCCTCGCAAAAGAAGCAACGTCCTTCCTTCTTTAGCTTCAAGGTACGAAGGAAACGGTCACGACCATTCTTCACCTGAGTCAAGTGTTTCTTGAAGGCGTTGTCTATAGACTTCGTCTCCCCGATACCAGTGGTAGATTGGAAGAACTTCCGTTTGTTCTTCCCACTTGTGTTGGAAACTGTGGTTCCCTTTGCATTGGCCATGGTATCATCATAAATACGCACGTAATTCATGGCCTCTTGCAACGTGGTACACTTGTTGTTCTTGATCTGCAACTTGTACGAGTCAGGCAAACCATCCACAAAGAAACCTAACAAGGTCACAGGATCCATCTTTGTAGCTCTGGTCTGCAAATCCCGAAACCTCTGAAGATAAACCTCAAAAGTCAAGTTCAGCTTGGACATATCGAGAGCTTTGAGCTTGCCTACGATATCATAATCGTCCTCCTTCTTCAGAAACTCCTTCCTGAAGACCCCTTTGAAATCTATCCATGTTGCAGGCTTGGGTCGGAGTTCCTTCCACCACAACAAAGCCTTTCCTGACATGAACCCAGCTGCAAGCTGTATTTTCTTGTCATCTGGGTACGGGTGAAACTGGAAGTGTACTTGCCACTTGTGCAACCAAGTGTCAACAACCTCCTTGGTATGAGACTTCTGATCTCCGGGAAAAGGATCTAGAGTGATGTTCGGACCTAACACTGAAGCCATGGCATCCACATGCGTGAGCGCCTGAACAATGCTAGTCAAAAGTGTGAGGGTAGTCTGAATCCCTTGGAGTTGCTGTGTCAACCCCGTTTGATTCGCATTAACTTGCTCAAACTTTCCATCAAGAGTAGTGGTGAATTCACTGAAGGCTTTCTTTGTAATTAGATCGTCGTAAAGACCCTGGTCTTCCTCCGCAGGGTAGTCCAAATCCTGGTCACCCATCGCAAACTTAGGATTTACAGAATCAGCCATGTCTGAAATCTGATCTGAAAAGAGTAGTGAACTGAGAGAAGTGACTGGTGGAATCGAAGCTTGAAGGAGAGTGGAGCAGAGAGAAAAACTGTCCCAAGAGGAGGTGACGGAAGAAGAGAAGCTGGCCGAAAAGAAGGTACTGTAAGCTGACGATCAGCCTGAGTAGGTGAACCCGAATTCTCCCTGTTGGTTCCGCTGCAGGCTGTACTGTACGGAAATCTGCTGCAGCTGTAGCCGTACCTAGGTGACGAAATTCTGGTAGAGGTGTGGAGAGGTCTTCTGGCGCACTCTAGCATAGGCTGTGGCTGAGCTTATGATCTCGCCAGGCTATAAAGGAGACGGTGCAGCTATTCTAGAAAGCTATGCTTTCTAGAAAAGCCCACCCTCCCAAACTTGGAGGGTTGATGCTTTTTTTAGCATGCACACCCTCCCAAACTTGGAGGGTCGATGCTTTTCTCGCCCCACTCTCCCAACTTGGAGGGTGGTGCTTTTCTCGCATCAGCCTCCCCGAGCAGCCTGGCCGCATCCTGCTCCAGCCTATGGCGCACCTCCCTGCCTGGCCGAATCACGCTCCAGCCTATGGCGTACCACTCAGCCTCACCTACCTGCGTCACAAACCTCTGCGCAGCCCCGACCAAAGCACAGGATCCCTCCGCCTACCAAACAGCTCCTCTCACACCTCTCCTCCAATCATCTCCACTCTCTCCTAGCTACACCTCACACCCTCTCTCACTTGAATCCTTCAGCAATCTCGAATTCATCACTCACTCTCTTCTTCCTACCTTTTCCCTAAATCCTGACCACTTCCCATAACCGATGAACCAAACAAGAACTGCAGCACAAATTTCGAAATTAGGGCATACCTGGAGGAACAAATTGTCCAAAATTCTTGGAACAAAAGTTCCTACCTCAGGAGCTGGCTCTGATACCAACTGACACGTCCCAACACTCCTGAAACCTCTGATCTACAAGCAAACACAAGAACACATACAACATGAGGAAACTGAGCAGGCTGCTCACCACCCAACCATGACATCTACGGGATGTGATCCCAAATCAGGAGATGTCCCCTCCGAGCCACGAGCTGAGCTACTGGCACAAACTCCCAACTAGATCCAAACCAGCCTGGTGTCCCATACCACCAGGTGGCGCTGTGAAGCATGGGATCTGCTACTGGGCCTTGGGCTACGCTATGATGCAGGCGCGCGTCCGCGACTCAATCCAGGATCAGACCTAGCACCTGGGAACAAAACTTGCTCCCATCGGCTCTCTATGAACTGAACCCGTGGGCCCCTTATATAGACTTGGGCCCCAAGCGCCAAAAATAGCAAAGGCCTCTAATTGGTTCGTACCCTTGCCACTCAACCTGAGAATCAAGCCTGCCTAGCTCTAAGCCTCCCCAGGCTACCTGAGCTAGTCTTGTGTACCCAGTACACTTCAGATACCAATCCGTGCACATGACACCACCTATGTGTGGTCATCATCAGATCATGATGGCATGTCCATGGGAAGCACTCAGTCCCACTTGTCATTCACTTGGGACAATCCTCTTCATGTTGTCTAGAGTCCTTTGGGCCTTCCGTCTGAGGTGGACTTATGGAGGCACCTAGCCATTATTTTATCACCAAGAGTTGTCATCTTGCTTTGCACCACTCCTTATGACTTCGCCTCTCTCTTTCATTCCACTTTTTGTGACACCATGTGCAAAAGAAGGGGGGGACACAACTGCACACGTGGACCACATCTTGCCCCTTTGTTACATCAACGACAAGCAGCCCTTGGACGATTATAGCAGGTCATCTTCCCTCTTCACATCGATCTCACCCACCTCTCCTTGCTTCCACCAGATTTTCAATTCCACCCGCTCCTCCGCTTCTCTAACCTTCTTCCTGAAGCACCTCTCCTCCTATAGTACCTCCAATACCTTATGCCGTCCGTACCTCCCTCTCTCTCCCACTAGCCCCACCTCCGCTCAGCCTCTCTCTCTCTCTCTCCCTCTCTCTCTCTCTCTCTCTCTCTTAGGTGCCTCAACCCTCACCCGCTCAGCCTCTCCGCCTCAGCCCCCCCCTCACCCGCTCAGCCCCTCTGCTCAGCCTCTCCGCCTCAGCCTCGCCGCCTCAGCCTCTCCGCCTCAGCTCTCACCCGCTCCGCTCAGCCTCTCCGCCTCAGCCCTCACCCGCTCAGCCTCTCTCTCTCTCAGCCCCTCTACTCAGCCTCTCCGCCTCAGCCTCTCCGCCTCAGCCCTCACCCGCCTCCGCTCAGCCTCTCCGCCTCAGCCCTCACCCGCTCAGCCTCTCTCTCTCTCAGCCCCTCTGCTCCGCCTCAGCCTCTCCGCCTCAGCCCTCACCCGCTCAGCCTCTCTCTCTCAGCCCCTCCGCTCAGCCTCCCCTCCACTCAGCCTCTCCGCCTCAACCACCCCTCAGCCTCTCTCTCTCTCTCTCTTTCTCTCTCTCTCTCTCTCTCTCTCTCTCTCTCTCTCTCTCTCTCACCGTATCTTCCTTCGGCAGACTGTGGCTCTCCCTCTCTCTCTCTCTCTCTCTCTCTCTCTCTCTCTCTCTCACCCGCTCAGCCTCCCTCACCCGCTCAGCCTCTCCCGCTCACCCCTCGCTCAGCCCCCGCTCAGCCCCCCGCTCACCCGCTCAGCCCCCCCGCTCACCCCTCGCTCAGCCTCTCCCGCTCACCCCTCGCTCAGCCCCCGCTGCTTTTCTCTCTTTCTTTTCGTCTCTCTCTCTCCGTCCCTCCCCCGCTCAGCCCCCCGCTCAGCCCCTCCCTCACCCGCTCAGCCCCCCCGCTCACCCCTCGCTCAGCCTCCCTCACCCGCTCAGCCTCTCCCTCACCCGCTCAGCCCCTCCTCTCACCCCTTGCACCCCTCCTCTCACCCCTCCGCTGCCCCCCTGCTCACCCCTTGGAACCCCCCCCCTTCACCCCTCCGCTCAGCCCCCGCAGCCCCCCCGCTCACCCCCCTCCCTAAACCCTCCCGCTCACCCCCTCGGTCAATCCCCCCACCCACCCCCCCGTGCCCCTCCTCTCACCCCCCCGCCCCCCCTCGCACTTGCAGCCCCGACCCCCCCCGGCCCGCCCCACCCCCACCCCTTTTTTTTAAAAAAAAATTGTAATAAAAACTTTTCTTTTTTAATTTTAAATCTCTCTTCTCTTTGTCTCTCTCTCTCTCTCTCTCTCTCATCGCACATTGGCAGCGCTCGCCATCTCCCGCTTTTCAATGTTGCCAGTTTCCCGTAATTAAACATGGCCGACACCGTCGAGCATGTTACAGAAGCAGCAACAGCAGCAACATCAATGGCCGCCACGACCGATATGCTGCACTATAGTAGAAGAGGACTTGCATCTTCTTCAAAGGACAGCGCAGTGCCTGCACTTGCCGCACTCCCAGTCGCAGGTACACCGGTTTCAGCTCCACTATCTCATCTTCCGCCCAGCGCAATGCCCGCACTTGCCGCACTCCCAGTCGCAGGTACATCGGTTTCAGCTCCATTATCTCATCTTCCGCCCATAGCTACTTTGTACCCGCAGTTTTTTTCACCCCTCCCCTCTCAGGCTCCTTCTTCTCCTACCCCTTCTCCACCCTTTTTGCTCCCCCTCTCACAGCCCTCTGTCACCTCTTCCCCCCCTTTGTTGCCTATTTTACCTACTTTGCCAGAGGCTCCCTCCTCCTCATCCTCTCTACAGACTTTACCCATCCCCTCCTCTCCATCCCCGGTACCCGCTTTCTCTCCCCCTTTCCAGCCTTCTCCTTCATCCCCGCTACCCACCTTACCGGTTTCCCCCCTTTCTCCCTTTCTTTCTCCTTCCATGCCTTGTGCTGTTTGTCCTTGCCGCCACATCCTACCAGAGCTTCAGCACTTTGAGACCCACCTCCGAGCTGCCCTTCAGATGCTTCACCGGAAGGACGAGACCATTTCTCTACTTACAGCTCAGGTTGCATCTCTTGCTGATCGAGTGACACAGCAGGATCGGGAGATCTTGTCTATTAGGACAGATCTTCAGGTCTTACAGGCGACTCATAGGACTCTTGCTGGAGAGATTCATGGACACACAGAGCGAGTGCAGCAGATCGAGACTCGCGTTCAGCACATAGACACATCTCCCACTACAGCAGTAGCAGCGGTTGAGGAGCGTTTGACCTCCCTTCAGACAGAGGTCCAGAGAGCCACAGAGTGGGTGGATGTCGTCCGCCGTCAGCCATCACAGCCTCAGAGATCGACTGTATCAGCTACATTGGCCGAGTCACAGCAGAGGGCCACAAAGGCCCTCAACATTCGCATTCGTGGTATCTTGCCCTCGGCGACAGAGTCCACGATGACACAGGCTGTGACCTTTGTCTCTCAGACACTGGGAGTACAGGATCATGGCATAGTAGGATCATATAGAGTCGGGAGGGATCGAACTAGAGAGCAGCCCCTCATTATCAGATTCAGAGATGCCCAGGCACGTCTAGCTGCCCTCAGGAGGAGAGGGACACTCAGAGACCACCCACAGATTTCCATGGACGAGGATCTGACTCAGATACAGATTGAGGAGCGCAAGGCGCTCATGCCTCAGAGAGATGCAGCCCGAGCTCAGGGCAAGTGGGCAGTGATCAGGGATGGCAGACTCATCACAGGCACTTTGAGGCGTGCTCCCACAGTGCTTAGAGATAACAGACCAGCAGATATAGCCCCACCTCCACCTCTTGCTACGACCGCTTGATGGGACAGGGCCCATGGGACACACCACCCGTCAGATAGTCTACGCATTGCTGTATGGAACTGCAATGGTTCTTTTACAGCACAGCCAGGCAATCTATGGGGGGCATTCTTTGGGAGAGATATCATCTTTTTCACGGAGACACACGAGAGTCCAGAGAGACCTTTGCCACGAGTGACAGGGTATACATGGAGATCTGCCTTCAGGCAGCACACCCGAACATTTGGAGTGAGAGGATCTGGAGGAGTGGCCATTTTGTACGGAGAGCATCTCGATCGGATCATCACAGTGGAGAGAGCGAATTCACATGCCCGATTCTTGTGGGTACGCATCCGCCGCAGAGCCCCTCAGCGAGATCTTTTTATTGCAGTTTGCTACTTCCCCCCGGCGCAGTCGATCTATTCTTCCACTGGACCAGGCCAGTCCATATTTGAGGATCTCTCAGCGGACATTGCAGATTTTTCACATCGCGGATAAGTCATCCTTTTAGGAGACTTCAACGCGAGGACCTCAGACAGACAGGCCCTCACTTATGACTACATGGAGGATCCGGTCATACTCCCAGTATTTCACGATGATAGCCTCTGTCGGACTTCATCAGACTGCACAGTACAGCCCACAGATCAGGGACGTCAGTTACTGGAGCTCCTCACCTCGCACAGTATGGTCATTTATAACGGCTTGTCCAGGTGGCCACAGTCTTCCATGCCTACATTCTCTTCTGCTTCTAGGCGTGGTACTAGCGTGATCGACTACATCATAGGTCCCCCGACTCTAGTCCCTTCCATCCATAGCCTTACTGTTAGCCCCTTCATGCCCTCTGCCGACCATGCACTCATCCACTTTACTTTGACTAATGTCTCCCATGACCCACCCCCCCTCGTTATCATGACCGCCAACCCTATTACGAGGCGAGGTTCATTTCGACCACCAGTTCGATCATGTATATAGCCAGAACCTCAGCCGCCTACTCCGTCCTCATCTATTAGATGCTCTACCATCCACGCAGGACCGGTGGGAACTTGTACATACTTCACTCGTTTCTGCCGCTCACATGTTGTTCCCTGCCACATGTCATTCGTCTAGTCCCCCACCGGTTGGTCTTGTTCCTTGCAACGGTTGGTATGACGAGGAGTGTAAGGAAATCCGCAGGAAACTTCACCTTGAGACCAAGGAGAAGTTTCCTCTCCTTGCCGAAACCAAGAGAGACTACAAGTGGTTGGTTAGGCGCAAGAAACGCCAATTTCTAGCCCGGAATGAGGAGGAGCTGAGAAGCTTGCTTTTCAGCTGTGACTCCAAGGAATTCTGGAGAAAATTCCTCCGCTCGAAGTCTCAGAGCCCCCTCACAGATCCACGTGTCTGGTCTGCATACACTTCAGCTCTATACGATGTTCCAGATCAGCCAGCCATCGATTTATCCCATTCCCCTAGGCCAGCTTCATCTAGTCTCTTCACACCAGAGAGTGTCTGTGCAGCAGTCCACCGATTGAAGAACGGGAGAGCTAAGGATCATGATGGATTGCAAGCGGAGTATGTAATCCATGGGATTGATGCCTTAGATTTTGTTCTTTCCCGTCTCTTCAATGAGTCTGTTTGTACAGGCCTACCACAGTCCTGGTTAGGCAATACCATAGTACCTATCCACAAGTCGGGGGACCCTATGGAGCCGTCGAATCACAGGACCATCATGATTGGCCACGTTATGGCCAAGATCTATGCATCAGTTTTGGAAAGCTGTATAAATGACCATGCCGAGATGACAGGACTCAGAGCCAGAGGGCAGGCTGGATTTCGCAGGGATCATTCGACACTTGACCACATCCTCACACTCAGGGCACTGGTAGAGGAGGCGAAGTCACGAAGGCAACGGCTTTATTGTTGCTTCGTGGACTTCAGGAAGGCATTTGACACAGTTCCGCGATTCAGATTGTTTCAGAGGATTCGCCAGATGGGCTTCAGTGGAGAGATACAGTGGGCTATCATGGCTTTGTATGAGAGGGTCACTGGTCGGGTTCGGACACGTGAGGGGCTCTCAGAGGAGGTATGCAGCACGATTGGGGTGAAGCAGGGTTGCCCGCTCTCTCCTACTCTCATTGGATTATATATCTTGATGAGCTAGAGATGTTTATACAGATGACAGGCGGTGTGGGCTCTACTCTCTCAGGATCCTCCATTCCTATCCTCCTGTATGCGGACGATGTGGTTCTCATTTCCTCTACTGCTCAGGGCCTCCAGGCACATATTGAGGCACTCCACAGGTTTTGCCAGGACAGGGGGTTGACCGTAAACCTTGGCAAGACCAAGGTTATGGTTTTCAACACCTCTGATCATATTTACAGCACGGATGAGTTTTGCTTCACATATGACGGACAGCCCATTGAGCTTGTTAGAGAGTACACTTATTTGGGGGCAGTTTTCAGGGGACCGGTTTTCACCATGACATATGCAGCACGAGATAGGATTAGTAAAGGGTATGCTTCGTTGGCTCATCTTGAGCGTCAGTGTTTTCAGTCCCACTTTCAGCATCCCGATACGAAATCCTTGCTTTTTGATACATTGGTGAGACCAGCTGCGATGTATGCAGCTCCTTTCTGGGCAGGAGACCTCGGCGCTGCAGATTGGAGACGAGTAGAGAGGTTACAGATCATCATGTTCTCTCGGCTCATTAGGGCCAAGGCTACAGTTCCGCACGAGATCATGCTAGCAGAGTTTGGAGCTACTCCCCTTGCATTGGATGCAGCGTTTCAGTTGGTCATGTATTTGCAGAGGGTTAGGGAGTTTGGAGACTCAGCAGCAGGCAGAGCTCGGTTGCCATGGTTAGCACTTGCATCTTCTATGGAGTTGGCACGATCTGGGGCCCGATACTGCTGGTACTTTAGACTCACTAGGTGGCTCACATCTCTTGGACTAGACATGGATAGACTGCCTCCCTTCCGATACAGCATAGATGCCCCTGATCTCGAGTTGACTTGCCACGAGCTTAGCCAGGTCACGAGAGCAGACTTGCTGCAGCTTCATACGTATCGCACTTGGATTTATCCCACGCAGCTTCCGACGAAGATGGCCACATATCGTGACCACTTCCTTCGGATCTCAGAGGATGGATTTGTCATTCCACCAGGCTATACAGGTATCCACATGTCCCACTCACTGAGGATTGCCCTTGGCCAGCTTAGAGTCTCTTCGCATCAGCTCGAGATAGAGGCTGGTAGGATGCGACGCATGGAGGATGGACGGCGACCAGGCCGAGAGACCAGGATCTGCCCTTGTTGCACCATGGGAGAGGTGGAGTCAGAGGAGCACTTCATTTGCAGATGCCCGCTATATTATGAGCTCAGAGGTAGATTCCACTGTCTCTTCACGGATGGCTTTGGACCTCTCTCACGAGTGATGGACTACGAGGATCAGCATTGCCTAGCTCTTTATGTCAGGGAGGCCACTATGCTTCGACGAGACTACCTCAGAGACCATCAGCACAGACCGGAGCGTGATATAGAGCTCAGGCACACGCTATACCAGAGGACAGAGACCAGGAGGAGCACGAGGAGGTCAGAGCTCACACAGGACACATGCCTCCACCCTGTGGATGTACATATGAGATGGTTTGTAGACGCCGCAGGATCTTGTTACATAGGGGACGTACTCGTCACTTCATCTCCAGACGATCCAGGATGATGGCAGCTTTTCGGAGGAGACTTACTCATGGAGATCTCGCCCCACCAGCCGCTCACCTCACCTTTGCTCAGATTTGTACTCTCATAGCAGGAGGCAGAGTCGATGGACAGGATTTCCAGTATTATTTTGGTTCTCAGACTCCGTGACACCTGGACTTGTATCTTTGCATTGGCATATTGTACTCATCCCCCCATTTTGCATCCAGGGGCGGTTTCCTTGCATCTAGTTTACTTTGTATTTAGGCTCAGATTTGACATTATGTACTTTCACTTGCATTGTATTGCGTAGCACTTAGATGATATTCGACGATGCCTCTTCTTTGTGGCACGTTGATTTTGTGCTATCTTGTATGCAGAGTTCTTAATGTCCCATGGGCCCATTTTGGCCTTTAGTGGACAATAATACACTTTCTTTCTTTCTTTCTTTCTCTCATCGCGCATTTTTTGAAATCTCTCTCTCTCTCTCTCTCTCTCTCATCGCGCACTCTCTCTCTCTGTCTCTCTACTCTCTCAGGATGACAGGCGGTGTGGGCTCTACTCGCTCATGATCCTCCATTCCTATCCTCCTGTATGCGGACGATGTGGTTCTCATTTCCTCTACTGCTCAGCGCCTCCAGGCACATATTGAGGCACTCCACAGGTTTTGCCAGGATAGGGGGTTGACCGTAAACCTTGGCAAGACCAAGGTCATGGTTTTCAACACCTCTGATCGTATTTACAGCACGGATGAGTTTTGCTTCACTTATGACGGACAGCCCATTGAGCTTGTTAGAGAGTACACTTATTTGGGGGCAGTTTTCAGGGGACCGGTCTTCACCATGACATATGCAGCACGAGATAGGATTAGTAAAGGGTATGCTTCGTTGGCTCATCCTGAGCGTCAGTGTTTTCAGTCCCACTTTCAGCATCCCGATACGAAATCCTTGCTTTTTGATACATTGGTGAGACCAGCTGCGATGTATGCAGCTCCTTTCCGGGCTGGAGACCTCGGCGCTGCAGATCGGAGACGAGTAGAGAGGTTACATATCATCATGTTCTCTCGGCTCATTAGGGCCAAGGCTACAGTTCCGCATGAGATCATACTAGCAGAGTTTGGAGCTACTCCCCTTGCATTGGATGCAGCGTTTCAGTCGGTCATGTATTTGCACAGGGTTAGGGAGTTTGGAGACTCAGCAGCAGGTAGAGCTCGGTTGCCATGGTTAGCACTTGCATCTTCTATGGAGTTGGCACGATATACTGCTGGTACTTCAGACTCACTAGGTGGCTCACATCTCTTGGACTAGACATGGATAGACTGCCTCCCTTCCGATACAGCACCTCATCTCGAGTTGACTCGCCACGAACTTAGCCAGGTCACGAGAGCAGACTTGCTGCAGCTTCATACGTATCGCACTTGGATTTATCCCACGCAGCTTTCGACGAAGATGGCCACATATCGTGACCACTTCCTTCGGATCTCAGAGGATGGATTTGTCATTCCACCAGGCTATACAGGTATCCACATGTCCCACTCACTGAGGATTGCCCTTGGCCAGCTTAGAGTCTCTTCGCATTAGCTCGAGATAGAGAGTGGTAGGATGTGATGCATGGAGGATGGACGGCGACCAGGCCGAGAGACCAGGATCTGCCCTTGTTGCACCATAGGAGAGGTGGAGTCAGAGGAGCACTTCATTTGCAGATGGCCGCTATATTATGAGCTCAAAGGTAGATTCCACTGTCTCTTCACGGATGGCTTTGGACCTCTCTCACGAGTGATGGACTACGAGGATCAGCATTGCCTAGCTCTTTATGTCAGGGAGGCCACTATGCTTCGACGAGACTACCTCAGAGACCATCAGCACAGACCGGAGCGTGATATAGAGCTCAGGCACACGCTATACCAGAGGACAGAGACCAGGAGGAGCACGAGGAGGTCAGAGCTCACACAGGACACATGCCTCCACCCTGTGGATGTACATATGAGATGGTTTGTAGACGCCGCAGGATCTTGTTACATAGGGGACGTACTCGCTTCCAGACGATCCAGGATGATGGCAGCTTTTCGGAGGAGACTTATTCATGGAGATCTCGCCCCACCAGCCGCTCACCTCACCTTTGCTCAGATTTGTACTCTCATAGCAGGAGGCAGAGTCGATGGACAGGATTTCCAGTATTATTTTGGTTCTCAGACTCCGTAACACCTGGACTTGTATCTTTGCATTGGCATATTGTACTCATCCCCCCATTTTGCACCCACGGGCGGTTTCCTTGCATCTGGTTTACTTTTGTATTTAGGCTCAGATTTGACATTATGTACTTTCACTTGCATTGTATTGCGTAGCACTTAGATGATATTCGACGATGCCTCTTCTTTGTGGCACGTTGATTTTGTGCTATCTTGTATGTAGAGTTCTTGATGTCCCATGGGCCCATTTTGGTCTTTAGTGGACAATAATACACTTTCTTTCTTTCTTTCTTTCTTTCTCTCTCTCATCGCGCATTGGCAGCGCTCGCCATCTCCCGCTTTTCAATGTTGCCGGTTTCCCGTAATTAAACATGGCCGACACCGTCGAGCATGTTACAGAAGCAGCAACAGCAGCAACATCAATGGCCGCCACGACCGATATGCTGCACTATAGTAGAAGAGGACTTGCACCTTCTTCAAAGGACAGTGCAGTGCCCGCACTTGCAGCACTCCCAGTCGCAGGTACACGGGTTTCAGCTCCACTATCTCATCTTCCGCCCAGCGCAGTGCCCGCACTTGCCGCACTCCCAGTCGCAGGTACACCGGTTTCACCTCCATTATCTCATCTTCCGCCCATAGCTACTTTGTTCCCGCAGTTTTTTTCACCCCTCCCCTTTCAGGTTCCTTCTTCTCCTACCCCTTCTCCACCCTTTTTGCTCTCCCTCTCACAGCCCTCTGTCACCTCTTCCCCTTTGTTGCCTATTTTACCTACTTTGCCAGAGGCTCCCTCCTCCTCATCCTCTCTACAGACTTTACCCATCCCCTCCTCTCCATCCCCATACCCGCTTTCTCTCCCCCTTTCCAGCCTTCTCCTTCATCCCCGCTACCCACCTTACCGGTTTGCCCCCTTTCTCCCTCTCTTTCTCCTTCCATGCCTTGCACTGTTTGTCCTTGCCGCCACATCCTACCAGAGCTTCAGCACTTTGAGACCCACCTCCGAGCTGCCCTTCAGATGCTTCACAGGAAGGACGAGACCATTGCTCTACTTACAGCTCAGGTTGCATCTCTTGCTGATCGAGTGACACAGCAGGATCGGGAGATCTTGTCTATTAGGACAGATCTTCAGGTCTTAAAGGCGACTCATAGGACTCTTGCTGGAGAGATTCATGGACACACAGAGCGAGTGCAGCAGATCGAGACTCGTGTTCAGCACATAGACACATCTCCCACTACAGCAGTAGCAGCGGTTGAGGAGCGTTTGACCTCCCTTCAGACAGAGGTCCAGAGAGCCACAGAGTGGGTGGATGTCGTCCGCCGTCAGCCATCACAGCCTCAGAGATCGACTGTATCGGCTACATTGGCCGAGTCACAGCAGAGGGCCACAAAGGCCCTCAACATTCGCATTCGTGGTATCTTGCCCTCGGCGACAGAGTCCACGATGACACAGGGTGTGACCTTTGTCTCTCAGACATTGGGAGTACAGGATCATGGCATGGTAGGAGCATATAGAGTCGGGAGGGATCGTACTAGAGAGCAGCCCCTCATTATCAGATTCAGAGATGCCCAGGCACGTCTAGCTACCCTCAGGAGGAGAGGGACACTCAGAGACCACCCACAGATTTCCATGGACGAGGATCTGACTCAGATACAGGTTGAGGAGCACAAGGCGCTCATACCTCAGAGAGATGCAACCCGAGCTCAAGGCAAGTGGGCAGTGATCAGGGATGGTTGACTCATCACAAGCACCTTGAGGCGTGCTCCCACAGTGCTTAGAGATGGCAGACCAGCAGATATAGCCCCACCTCCACCTCCTGCTCCGACCGCTTGACGGGACAGGGCCCATGGGACACACCACCCGACAGATAGTCTACGCATCGCTGTATGGAACTGCAATGGTTCTTTTACAGCACAGCCAGGCAATCTACAGGGGGCATTCTTTGGGAGAGATATCATCTTTTTCACGGAGACACACGAGAGTCCAGAGAGACCTTTGCCACGAGTGACAGGGTATACATGGAGATCTGCCTTCAGGCAGCACACTCGGACATTTGGAGTGAGAGGATCTGGAGGAGTGGCCATTTTGTACAGAGAGCATCTCGATTGGATCATCACAGTGGAGAGAGCGGATTCACATGCCCGATTCTTGTGGGTACGCATCCGCCGCAGAGCCCCTCAGCGAGATCTTTTTATTGCAGTTTGCTACTTCCCCCCGGCGCAGTCGATCTATTCTTCCACTGGACCAGGCCAGTCCATATTTGAGGATCTCTCAGCGGACATTGCAGATTTTTCACATCGCGGAGAAGTCATCCTTTTAGGAGACTTCAACGCGAGGACCTCAGACAGACAGGCCCTCACTTATGACTTCATGGAGGATCCGGTCATACTCCTAGCATTTCACCATGATAGCCTCTGTCGGACTTCATCAGACTGCACAGTACAGCCCACAGATCAGGGACGTCAGTTACTGGAGCTCCTCACCTTGCACAGTATGGTCATTTATAACGGCTTGTCCAGGTGGCCATAGTCTTCCATGCCTACATTCTCTTATGCTTCTGGGCGTGGTACTAGCATGATCGACTACATCATAGGTCCCCCGACTCTAGTCCCTTCCATCCATAGCCTTACTGTTAGCCCCTTCATGCCCTCTGCCGACCATGCACTCATCCACTTTACTTTGACTCATGTCTCCCATGACCCACCCCCCCTCCTTATCATGACCGCCAACCCTATTATGAGGTTCATTTCGACCACCAGTTCGATGATGTATATAGCCAGAACCTCAACCACCTACTCCATCCTCATCTATTAGATGCTCTACCATCCACGCAGGACCGGTGAGAACTTGTACATACTTCACTCGGTTCTGCCGCTCACATGTCGTTCCTTGCCACATGTCATTCGTCTAGTCCCCCACCGGTTGGTCTTGTTCCTTGCAACGGTTGGTATGACGAGGAGTGTAAGGAAATCCACAGGAAACTTCACCTTGAGACCAAGGAGAAGTCTCCCCTCCTTGCCGAGACCAAGAGAGACTACAAGTGGTTGGTTAGGCGCAAGAAACGCCAATTTCTAGCCCGGAATGAGGAGGAGCTGAGAAGCTTGCTTTTCAGCTGTGACTCCAAGGAATTCTGGAGAAAATTCCTCTGCTCGAAGTCTCAGAGCCCTCTCACAGATCCACGTGTCTGGTCTGCATACACTTCAGCTCTATACGATGTTCCAGATCAGCCAGCCATCGATTTATCCCATTCCCCTAGGCCAGCTTCATCTAGTCTCTTCACACCAGAGAGTGTCCGTGCAGTAGTCCACCGATTGAAGAACGGGAGAGCTAAGGATCATGATGGATTGCAAGCGGAGTATGTAATCCATGGGATTGATGCCTTAGATTTTGTTCTTTCCCGTCTCTTCAATGAGTCTGTTTGTACAGGCCTACCACAGTCCTGGTTAGGCAATACCATAGTACCTATCCACAAGTCGGAAGACCCTATGGAGCCGTCGATTTACAGGACCATCATGATTGGCCACATTATGGCCAAGATCTATGCATCAGTTTTGGAAAGCCGTATAAATGACCATGCCGAGACGACAGGACTCAGAGCCAGAGGGCAGGCTGGATTTCGCAGGGATCATTCGACACTTGACCACATCCTCACACTCAGGGCACTGGTAGAGGAGGCGAAGTCACGAAGGCAACGGCTTTATTGTTGCTTCGTGGACTTCAGGAAGGCATTTGACACAGTTCCGCGATTCAGATTGTTTCAGAGGATTCGCCAGATGGGCTTCAGTGGAGAGATATAGTGGGCTATCATGGCTTTGTATGAGAGGGTCACTGGTCGGGTTCGGACACGTGAGGGGCTCTCAGAGGAGGTATGCAGCACGATTGGGGTGAAGCAGGGTTGCCCGCTCTCTCCTACTCTCTTTGGATTATATATTGATGAGCTAGAGATGTTTGTACAGATGACAGGCGGTGTGGGCTCTACTCTCTCAGGATCCTCCATTCCTATCCTCCTGTATGCGGACGATATGGTTCTCATTTCCTCTACTGCTCAGGGCCTCCAGGCACATATTGAGGCACTCCACAGGTTTTGCTAGGACAGGGGGTTGATCGTAAACCTTGGCAAGACCAAGGTTATGGTTTTCAACACCTCTGATCGTATTTATAGCAGGTATGAGTTTTGCTTCACTTATGACGGACAGCCCATTGAGCTTGTTAGAGAGTACACTTATTTGGGGGCAGTTTTCAGGGGACCGGTCTTCACCATGACATATGCAGCACGAGATAGGATTAGTAAAGGGTATGCTTCGTTGGCTCATCTTGAGCGTCAGTGTTTTCAGTCCCACTTTCAGCATCCCGATACGAAATCCTTGCTTTTTGATACATTGGTGAGACCAGCTGCGATGTATGCAGCTCCTTTCTGGGCAGGAGACCTTGGCGCTGCAGATTGGAGACGAGTAGAGAGGTTACAGATCATCATGTTCTCTCGGCTCATTAGGGCCAAGGCTACAGTTCCGCACGAGATCATGCTAGCAGAGTTTGGAGCTACTCCCCTTGCATTGGATGCAGCGTTTCAGTCGGTCATGTATTTGGACAGGGATAGGGAGTTTGGAGACTCAGCAGCAGGCAGAGCTCGGTTGCCATTGTTAGCACTTGCATCTTCTATGGAGTTGGCACGATCTGGGGCCCGATACTGCTGGTACTTCAGACTCACTAGGTGGCTCACATCTCTTGGACTAGACATGGATAGACTGCCTCCCTTCCGATACAGCATAGATGCCCCTCAACTCGAGTTGACTCGCCACGAGCTTAGCCAGGTCACGAGAGCAGACTTGCTGCAGCTTCATACATATCGCACTTGGATTTATCCCACGCAGCTTCCGACGAAGATGGCCACATATCGTGACCACTTCCTTCGGATCTCAGAGGATGGATTTGTCATTCCACCAGGCTATACAGGTATCCACATGTCCCACTCACTGAGGATTGCCCTTGGCCAGCTTAGAGTCTCTTCGCATCAGCTCGAGATAGAGGCTGGTAGGATGTGACGGCGACCAGGCCGAGAGACCAGGATCTGCCCTTGTTGCACCATGGGAGAGGTGGAGTCAGAGGAGCACTTCATTTGCAGATGCCCGCTATATTATGAGCTCAGAGGTAGATTCCACTGTCTCTTCACGGATGGCTTTGGACCTCTCTCACGAGTGATGGACTACGAGGATCAGCATTGCCTAGCTCTTTATGTCAGGGAGGCCACTATGCTTCGACGAGACTACCTCAGAGACCATCAGCATAGACCGGAGTGTGATAGAGCCCAGCCTGATAGAGCTCGGGCACACGCTATACCAGAGGACAGAGACCAGGAGGAGCACGAGGAGGTCAGAGCTCACACAGGACACATGCCTCCACCCTGTGGATGTACATATGAGATGGTTTGTAGACGCCGCAGGATCTTGTTACATAGGGGACGTAGTCGCCGCTTCATCTCCAGACGATCCAGGATGATGGCAGCTTTTCGGAGGAGACTTACTCATGGAGATCTCGCCCCACCAGCCGCTCACCTCACCTTTGCTCAGATTTGTACTCTCATAGCAGGAGGCAGAGTCGATGGACAGGATTTCCAGTATTATTTTGGTTCTCAGACTCCGTGACACCTGGACTTGTATCTTTGCATTGGCATATTGTACTCATCCCTCCATTTTGCACCCAGGGGCGGTTTCCTTGCATCTAGTTTACTTTGTATTTAGGCTCAGATTTGACATTATGTACTTTCACTTGCATTGTATTGCGTAGCACTTAGATGATATTCGACGATGCCTCTTCTTTGTGGCACGTTGATTTTGTGCTATCTTGTATGCAGAGTTCTTGATGTCCCATGGGCCCATTTTGGCCTTTAGTGGACAATAATACCCTTTCTTTCTTTCTTTATTTCTCTCTCTCTCTCTCTCTCTCTTTGTACCTCCGCAATACCTTCACACCTCCGTACTTCGTCCGTACCTCCAAACCTTCGTAACATCGTCATCCGTAGCTCCCCTTTGTCCATACAGCCCGTCAGTAGGCAGCCAGTACCGTACAGTCCGTCAGCAACAGCCCGTACCTCTCCCTCCATACCCGTTAGAAGCAGCCAAACTAACCCTTACCTTGAGTTGGGGTAAACCCCCAACCCAACCCGGGGGCTAGGTTAAGCTAGGGGGTTCAACAGACAGCCAACTATGGACTGGCCTACCCTCTCCTCCAAGTCCCCCTCAACTCCCTCAACTCCTTCAACATCCATCAAGACTTGGTACTCTACAGTTGCAGCCATGACACCCTCTCCATATGCATGGAATTACCAACAAGAAGGCTCAAAACAACCCATCCTTGGGCAACAAGATTAGATTTTTTATCTGCAGCGGGCAGTGAGAGAGCTACGATTGGAACTGGCAGAAGTAAAGGCTCGACTTCACATTCTAGAAGGGCCTGGTAAGCTAGCAATAATTGATGAGGCTGTAAAATCTTGTAAGGATTCCCCCCCTCTCCCGCAGGTAGTCTCTATAGTCAAAGATCTTGTTCACACACTGAAGTACAAACTACTAAGAAGGAAGTGATTGTGGAAGTGGACACCAAAGCAAGTACGTCTGATATTCAAGCAGAGATTAAAGAACACGAAGCTAGATGTGATAATGCGCCGAAGATTAGAATAGGGGGACTCCCAGAAGATTGGTACAAAGAGGAGGACACGTATAGTGAAATATTGACAAAGATCAAAGCAAGCTTGCCCAACATTGAACAGGTGGATGATGATGAGCAGGATGACGATGACGAGCTTCTATTTTGCACTATAAAGGTCATGCAATCCTTACACTGAAGTCAAAAGATATGCGGATCAAGCTTCTTCGACAATCTTACAAATTGAAGGGCACCAAAGTATGGATAGTAGGAGTGCTTACACAAGCTCAACTTAAGATTAAGGCAACTGAATTAGCTAAAGTCAGGGCTGCCAAAAAGGATGGAAAATGGGCAGTTTACCGTGAAGGCGTAGCACTAATCAAAGAGTTCAAATCAAAACCAAAAGACTCTCAGTATTAAACTGATGTGTGGCTGTTTACTCTTTCAGATTATCATGTAGGTACTCTAAATAATGTGGGTTGCTTTTTGCACTCCTTGGGAGCTGCCATGTGCCCTCCCTAAAGCAGATGTACTAGAGGGTTTCTTGCTGTCCCATAGACCTTTTGGTCTCCGGTGGACGTTAATAGACTTTCTTTCTTTCTTTCTTTCTTTCTGTCACTACTCCCATATTGGCCTTCTTGACCCGTTGAATGGTTTTCCCATTCCTTTTGCTTAGGAGTCTTTTCAACATTACTAATGGGACTCCAGACAGGTGAGGATCATCTAGAAGGGGATTGCTAGATTATTGAGCACCTTTATGCATTCTCCTTCTTCATGGTTTGGGGCTCGATAGCTTGGCTCTCTCTTTTGGGCCTCTAGTGTTTTATGAGAGAAATGACTCTTCTTGGGCTGTTTGCTAACATTTGATAGATTCATGTTCTTTGGACGACGTTCCTGTCTCTCCTCATACAGACCCATGCATACCCCATTGGATAATTCATAGGAGATTTTGGCGAGAATATCAACATGGCATATTTGGAGATCCAGATGCAAAGAGGCCATGGATGGTCCCCAGGTCCACCCTACACACACATTGGCAAGTATTTGGACAGATATGGTACACATTGGTGGCCATATGGATAAGCATGTAGGGATCTCCACAGGCAATCTCTACTAGGGGTATGATTTTCTTCAAGAAATGGAGTGGCTCCTCGTTTTCTCGAAGTTCCCTACAGCTTGAAGTGGCATTTTCAGCCTCAACCCTAGATTTTCTCTAGCTTGATTATAAGATCTTGATTTTGCCTATTAGGGTATTTGTTTTTTCTTCTCATGCCATCTTAATGTACTTCTCCCATTGCTGCTCCTCCCCAACCTGTGCTACTCCCCTCCCTCTCCTCAGCCGTACGGCCCTCCCTCTCCTCTCGACTCAGCTCCTCCCCTCTGCCAGCCCTCTCCTCTCCCTCCTATACCCCTTCAGCCTCTCCTCTCAGCCCCGCTGCCCTCCTCAACCGTACAGCCCTCCTCTCACCTCTCCGCCTACCCCCTCCTCTCCGCCCACACTCCCTAGCCCCTCCGCCTACCACTAGCCTCTCCACCCTCTCTCCCTAGCCCCTCTGCCTACCCCCTAGCGTCTTCAACCTCTCTCCCTATCCCTCCCTCCCTCTCCACCTACCCTCTACACCCTCTCTTCTCCCCGCCCTCACTCCCTAGCCCCTCTGCATACCCCCTTCCCTCTCCACCTTTCCCTTAGCCTCTCTGCCTTCTCTCCCTAGCCCTCCCTCCTTCTCCGCCTAACCTCTACTCCCCCTTCCCTCTCCACCCTACCCTCCTAACTCCCTCTCCCTCTCCCTTTCAAGGCTGCCTCCTCCTCTCACCTCACCCCCTGCTGCCCCCTGTCCTAGCCTCTCTCCCCTTAGCCCTCACCCTCCCCTCCCTCAGTCCCCCCCTACTCTTCCTTCTTTCTCTTTCTATCCTCCTTCCTCCTCTTCCTAGCCCTTCCTAGCAGCATTTTTTTGGTCGGACGGAGCCTTTTTTGTTCGAGTCGGCCTTCACACCTTGATTGACGATGGCCCAACCTTCCTCGCCCGCTTCCACCGGCCGCAAAAACCATCACTTTCTCAAAAGATGAGTTGCAGCAGCTCAAAAAAAATACAGAGCAGGAGAGCTTGACATCGCTCTTTGCTTGAATCCATGGGTCCCACCCTTCCAGGTTATAGGCCACGGACTAGATGCTCGCCGCTCTACTTGGAGACCTTGCAAGGCACCTCACAGATGTTCGTCTACTTGGGCGAGGTTCTTTCAGATTGTTTTTGACTCCTCAGAGGTAGCACGTACAGTGCTTTAGGCTAGGCCGTTAGCACTGAGTTGCACTGAGCTCCAGGAGGATTTTTTTGACCCCTTTTTCATTGGGGTTTGATCCTGTTGAGGAGGACGGCCAGACGACGTCACTCTTCATCAGATTTCCTAGCCTTCCTCAGGTGTACCATTGACTTCATCATTCCATTAATGCTGCCTTTGGGGTGGTTACTGAGATCCCCCCTCTCCCTGAGATGCCTTCTTCAGCAGTAGAGGCAGTTAGGTCCGATGGGGTACTGCGTGTTAGGGCCATTGTCTCTGACCCTAACATCTCGGATGACCACATTATGCTTCAGTGTCTAGATGGCTCCTTCGGACAGAGAGTCGAGATTGCAGGGAGACAGGATCAGTGTAGGATTTGCAGGACCCTTGGACACTTTGCTAGAGATTGCCCAAGGAAAAAGAAAAGACCTAAAAGATCCACGGGTGCGCCTCATAGCTTCACTCGACCTAGACCTTCCTCACGACCACTTCACGCACTGCTAGACCTTCGACTTCACAGCCAGGACCGTCAGCCTCTCCATTTGGTACTTCTACAGCACGCCCTGTTTTGATCGTCCCCGTTGGGTGCCTGTTAGAGTTGGGGAGCCAGTTTCACCTCAAGCTACCACTGATGGGGCTGCGGACCCATCTCTTCAAGTAGGAGATATTCTTGTCTTTGTTCCATGTGCAGATGAGACTGCACCTGCCCCTTCACGTGTTCATGTGCAGGAGCGCTCACCTAGGGAGAACCTTTCGCTAGAGACCGGTGCCTTACTTGAGAGCAATGCCAAAGTCGTGGCCGAGGTCATGCAGATTCATGCCGAGGTCATGCAGCACCATGCCCAGTTATTATAGCACCCCCCTTCTTCTCTTGCACGGCTGTCTACACCTGACAGAGGTAAGGGGGTTATTGGTTCCACTCCTTCCGCAGGGTTCCTTTGCACTCTTGCGCTAGAGGTACTTCGCAGTTCATTTTTAGTTCTGGCAGACTTGGCTGAGTTCGAGGCAGAGGAGGAGTTTGTACCCTCTACGCTCGGGGAGCACATCTTTCAAACATCCGTGGACAGAGTTTCCCCCTCAGCAGGTGTGGGTGTGCTATCCCCAGTTGACTTCCCTCCTCTTGATAGGAGGAACTTTTCGCAGGAGAGGGCTTTCTCCACTACCAGGTCGAGTAGGATCTTCCATTCGGCCTCCTCCTCTCGCAGATGAGGATTGTCAGTTGGAACGTTCAAGGCCTCGGGGGTGTACCTCACCGCCGTCGTAGGCAACTTATTTGTAACCAACTTCATCCAGGTGTTACCGGGGGTCCCATAGACATTCTGATGATTCAGGAACACAAATTGGATGTCAGGGATTGTGCCAAGTCGGGTAAGCTTCTTTCAGGCCATACTTTTTGGTCACCCGCCTTGGGCACCAGGGGAGGTACTTGCATCTTTGTTTCTTCTTCTATACTCCCCTTGGTAATTGGACATGGGATCATAGTCCCTTCTAGAGCTCAGTGGATTATACTTTTGATTAGTGGGCATGAGGTTGGTCTTTTAAACCTTTATGCACCCAATTCTAGAGGGGATCGTGTTCTTTTTTGGAAGGAACTGTTCTCTTGGTCACATATTGCAGATGCTTGGATTATAGGGGGCGATTTCAACATGGTTGAAATGCCCTCAGACAAAAGGGGTGGTAGGGAAGGTGGCATTCACTCCCTAGAGAGAGCAGCGTGGGATGCCTTTCTTTTTCAGTACAGTGGCAAGGATGTTTGGCACGATGATGCTTTTCGCACTCAACCACATTCTCTCCTGTTTTCTTGGTCAAACAGGAGATTGCAGATGCCTATACATGCATGGATTGACAGATTTTATGTGGATGATTGGGCTCTTGATAGAGGTGGTACTGTTTGCATTGCAATTGGGGTGTCCACTTCACATCATTTTCCAGTGGTTCTAATGGTCTCAGATCCTCATGGGAGGGGCTGCTCTGCCCGAGTGTTAGGATTCCTGATTCCTTTTATGCAGAGGAGGGCCTTACAGAGATAGTGTTGAGGACCTGGGTGTCTCATTTGTAGGATGGACAGCTTTCTCCTTCAGACTTAGCCACAGCCCTCTCTAATATTAGCGACTATTATCTTTCAGTTGCTCGTATCAGGAGGGGTGAGATCCTCAGGCGTGAGATAGGTATCTGCTAGCAATTGGCTTCCCTCTAGAGAAAGGAGCAGAAGAGGCCTACAGATGCTTGGATTCAGGAGTGCCTTGCTGCAGCAAGGACTCAGCAACAGTCACTTTTAGATCAGAGAGCAGAGTATGCCTTTCATGCCAGAGAGTCATTTTGGATTCAGACGGGACGTAGGGTCAACAAAGTGTTCTTCTCTACTCTTGGCCCCAAACATAGTAGGGACACCGTTTCACAGCTTGTTGACTCAGGTGGAGTACTTTAGACACATCTAGATGCCGTCTTGCAAGTTGCCACCGATTTCTATGCCTCCCTTCTTATAGCAGATGCTGACACTCAGGCCACAGATGATGCTAGAGTGTTATTTGGCGACACTTACCTGGGTTGGTGACAGGAGATATGATTGTCTTACTTGATGCACCCTTCACCAACCTTGAGTTCAAGACTGCTCTCTCTACCCTACACAAGGCAAGTATCCTGGTTTAGATGGACTTACCCCCTTATTTTCTATTACTTTTTGGGATCAGATTGGGGATCACATTACCTCAGTCCTGCAGGGTATATGGGACTCTGGTGAAATGCCGGACTTACTTATGGAGGGCCTCATTCATTTGATTCTGAAAGGAGGTTGCAGGAATCTAGTGTCTCAGTGGAATGCATGGATCAGAGCGGTGTCAGCCCTCTACAAATCAGCCCATAGCCAGGTTCTTATTGGTGGAGTCAGGGGGGACAGGTTTGAGATTACCAGATCAGTCCGTCAAGGATGACCGTTAGCCCCCTTTTTATTCCTTTTTGTGGCTGAGGCTATGAGCTATTACATTAGAGCTCAAGCTGGGATTGTAGGTCTTAGGCTTCCTCTGAGGCAGGAGGATGAGCTCTTAGACAGTGAGTTGGTAGATGATACGGCTGTTTTTTTGGATGCCACTCCACAGACACTGACTTCATTCAGGACGGCATTGGATTTGTTTTGCATTGCGGCTGGTGCACACATTAATTGGAACAAATCCAATGGCTTTTGGATCACTCCAATTAATGTGTGCACCAGTCTGGGGAATGACATAGGGTTCACTTGGATTCAGAATGGAGTCTCCGTCAGATATCTGGGATGCCAGGTTGGGGTAGGCATCTCTCCGGCACAGTAATTCGCTACCGTGTTGGAGAGTATCAGGAGGAAACTCATCTTTTGGAGTTCAGCCAGACTTGACCTTGCATCCAGAGTTGTGATTGTGAACTAGGTATTATTGGCCACTGCACGGTTCGTTTGCTCATGTTGGTGCAGATCTAGAGGTTGTATCGCTCAGCTCATGAGACCTATCAGGAACTTCCTATGGAGCGGTTTAGATGGCACCTCAGATGTTGTAGCCAGGGTAGCTTGTGAGTCCCTCATTCTCTCCACAGGAGAATTATTGACCCGAACTTGCAGTGTATGGCCTTGCTCTGCAAGTTCGTAGTACGTGGATTGATGCTTGGACAGGAGCCCTGGAAAGATTTTTTCTCACGCAGCATTCAATCTTGTACCCCTTCTCATGGGGGAGATTGGATGGACAATAGCAGATGGATCTTTACTTCAGACCATCTCAAATCTCCCCCTTCCCCTCTCATGGCTGCTATTCTGAAAGCTTGGGGCTGCTTCAGAAACACTCTTCGCAGAGTTCCACCCACCTCTCGTGAAGAAATTCATAGGTAGCTAGTCACGTGGAATGACTCGATTTTGGATGACCATGGCAAGCCACTTGGAGTGTCACATTATATGTAGTGGTCTAGATGGGAGAGGGGACCTGCTTCTCCGGTAGGTGCTTGGCAAGCCTTTATGAGACTTCCAGAGGATCAAAGACTTTTAGCAGTTGGCCACCTCACAGGGAGTGCACTCAGAATACAACAGATACAGGCAGCCATTCTGCCAGAGTGGATTGACACAGATGACATGCCGATCACAAAATCCACTTGGTGGGGAGCATTTTCAGGGACAGGCATTCCGTTACAGATTATTGCACTGCAGGATGCACATGAGGATGCCCTAGTCTTTGATGTTCAGTCGGGAGGCAGACTTATCAGATCTTCTGATGATATTCTTTTGGAGGTTGCATTTCAGCCTGTTAGGATTGCAGGTTTCATGGAGTGGGGCAGGGATTCACAGTGGTATCTTGACCCCAATCCTATTCTCCTTGCACTGGGGTCTTGGAGACTCTGGTTATATGGTGGTTCCCCTATTAGGTTCTTGCAGTGGGACCAGGGGAGTGGGAATGGATTGATGAGAGGCATCGAGAGAAGAGCTTCCCCTTCTTTCGCTACAAATTTAGAAATGCCCGGAGGTTTCAGCTCAGCAGTAGAGGTTGGAGGTCCTTCAGAGCCATTGGGATAGTTTTCAAATTTCCGCAGTTGTGCGGTAAAACTTCTGGCATAGGCTTCTTGTCAAGGTCTTTGGTGTTGGGTTTTCAAATGACTAGATGGTTTAATAGGCCAATGTACATATTCATATCTAGGACTATTGGATGATTTATGTACCTAGGGGCAAACAAAGAACTAGAGTGTTAATTGTGAAACCCTAGAGGACATGAAAAGGAACATGCCCAAATGCATGACAAGTGGGAAGCAAGCCATTTTGAGGGCAATGTAATCAGCTGTCCATGTAATGAATTGAATGGATTTTGAGATGCAAGAAAGTCCGTCGTGTAGGTTGGGAGCAAAGGAAAATCTCAAAACACTCATGAGTCAACCCGTACTTTTTTTTTTGCAAAAAAGAGACTTCTATTAAGTAAGAAAGAAACTCGCTAGAGCAAGCTTTGTGCGGAAATACAACATGCTAAGCATGTAATAAAAACATATGTACCGTATCTGTCCAAGTACTGGCCAAGATCTGACAAGGGTGAACCTGAGAACCCTCCAAAGCCTCAGTGCATCTGGCTCTCCAAATGTGCCATGCTGCAATGCTAGCTAAGACCTCCCAAGGAGAGTCAACCGAGGAATGAGCAGCCCTGAAGAGAGTGGCCAGAACATCTTCTAGAGAGCACGACTCCACAAGGTGTCGTCGGATGTGAAGAGCCCAAGAGGAGTCAAGTCTCTCAAAGAAGACCTGGGGCCCTGAAAGAGTGAGCCAAGCCACTGATCCCCAGGTCATGTAGAAAGATAGGCAAATAAAAGTGCTGAGAAGTCTTGCCATCCCCTTCCATATGATTCTCGCCTGTCTGCAATCCCAAAGGCAGTGTTGTATTGTCTCCAAAGAAGAAAGACAACGAGGGCAAGAAGGGTCAGCTCCAAACCTGGATCTCCATTGGTTCACTGCTATCCCACCATGAATAGAAAGCCAAAAGAAGAGAGTGAATTTTCTATTCCGGTGGGATTTCCAGAGCCTCTGCCAAAAAATTTTCTGCAAGTCAGCAGAAATCTGAAAGTTCTTCCAATGAGGAGCTCTGGTAGGCCTTCAACCCCTACAGCTGAGTTGGAATTTCCTGGCATTACTGACCATGTAACAAAAGAAGGGGATGCCCTTCTCTCGGTGCCCTTCATCTATCCATTCCCATTCCCCAGGGTCCCACTGCAAAAACTTAATTGGGACATCTCCATAGAGCCACAGCCTCCATGAGCCCAAGGCGATGAGAAGCGGGTCAGGATCCAAGTACCACTCTGAAAGAGAGCCATGCTCCATGAAGCCCACTATCTTGACTAGCTGAAACGGTACCTCCAACAAGATATCGTCTGTGGATCTGGACAGCCTGCCCCCCGAAGAAACATCAAAGACTAAGGCATCCTCATGTGTGTCATGAAAAGCAATCACCTGTAAAGAAACTCCCAATTTGGAAAATGCCCCCATCCATGTGGAGCAAGTAATAGGCATGTCATCTGTGTCCACCCAATCCAAGGGCAAGGCTGCATCAATCTGCTGGACTCTCCCTGCACTTCCTCTGAGATTAAGAACCATCTGGGCGCGTCGGTCTGCAGGAAGCTTCCTGAATGCTTTCCATGCTCCCACGGTAGATGCAGGGCCCCTCTCCCATCTTGGCCACTGCATGTAAGGAGAAGCTCCAAGTGGTCTGCCATGCTCATCCAAAATACTGTCATTCCACATGATAGCCTGCCTTTCAATCTCTTCACAGGTGGATGGGAAAATCTTGCGAAGTGTACTCCTGAAGCTGGCCCATGCTTTCAGGATAGCAACTATAAGAGGGGAAGAGGGAGATCTGAGGTGGGCTGTGGTGAAAACCCATCTGGTACTATGTGTCCAGTCCTCTCCTGAAGTGGGCGTGCGAGACTGTATGCATCTGATAAAGAAATCCTTCCAAGGCTCTTGCCCTAGCATAAGTCCTCTCACAACGACCTTGCAGAGTAAGGCTCTGCACTATAGATCCAGGTCGATAATATTCAAACCCCCTTCTCTTGTAGGAAGAATCAAGGTCTCCCAAGCCACCTTGGCTGGAACATCAGTTGTGCCATCTAGACCACTCCATAAGAAATTTCGTAGGGGCCTCTTAAGCTGAGTGATACAATCCCTAGAGTGGCACCAGCAAGAGCATACAAACCATGCTGTGGCTAGAAGAACCTGGTTAACCACCACCACCCTGGAAGCCAAGTCAAGTTTGGTTGAGCTCTAGAAAAAAAGATTTCTTCTGATGCTCTCCAACACCGGAGCAAACTGTTGTGAGGGAGAGATGCCCACCCCAACCTGGCAGCCCAAATACCTGACAGAGACGCCCCTTTGTACCCAAGTGAAGGCAATATCATTACTCCAATCCGAGGTGTCATCTTTACAAATCCAAAAACCATTGGATTTATGCCAATTAATGTGTCCACCTGCAGCCGTGCAAAATAAATCACCAGGACCCCTAAGGTGGAGGGCACAAACTCCTCATCATCCATGAAAGTCGTCGAATTTGCTAGTGCCGAAAAAGAGTTCCTGATATAAGCAAGTCTGGCCGAGGAGTGCGAAGAAGACTTGCACTCGTGGAAGATGGAGGAGAAGGACCTGCCAAGCCTCTATCAGCAGAACTAGAGCTAGGTGCTGAGGAGGCCTGAGGTTGGGTTGAAGAGGAATCTGGAGTCCTCATCTGTGCCTGCACTTTCTCGGTTGTCTTGACTGTGGTAGGAATAGTCTGCAGGGAAGAAGTGCCTGTAGCCCCCTCGTGGTCAGCAACCAAGGTGACTGGGGCTGGTTTATCTAAAAGCCCCTCCTGATATGGAACTGTAGTATTTGGGGCTACAGCAACATCCACCTCCGGAGTCTGGAAGGCGTCTATCTGAACAGGATCAAAGGTCTCCTCCTGAGGTAAGGGAGCGGCTCTCATAGCTCTCCACCGTGGTACTGGGTGTGCTGCGGGCATTGGGCGCTCTACTATCCCTGGTGGTCCTGGGGTGCGCGAAGCAGGCCACCCTGTTGCTCCTGGTGATCCTGGAGTGCGTGGTACAGGGTGCTGGGGAGGTGCAGTCGGGGTAGTACTACGTGAAGGAGCCGCACCAGAAGACCTCTTGGGTCTTTTTCTCTTCCTTGGGCAGTTTCTAGCAAAGTGCCCAAGGGTCCTGCAAAACCTGCACTGGTCCTGTCTACCTAAAATCTCGACTCTCTTTCGAAAGAGAGAGCCATTTGGACGCTAAAGCATGATGTGGTCATCTGAGATGTTAGGGTCAGAGACAATGACCTTAACACCAGATACCCCGTCTACACTGACTGCCTCTGCCAAAGAAGAAGGCATGCCAGGAAGGGTGGGAATCTCAGTGACCACTCCAAATGTGGCTCCGATAGTGGCAAGCAGTTGATAGTAGACCTGAGGAAGACCAAGAAATCTAATGAACAGTGATGTGACCTGCCTGTCCTCCTCGACCAGATCGAAGCCCAAGGTGCAGGGTAAAAGAAAGATCCTCCTCGAACTGAAAGCCAAGGGATTAGCTTTGAGAACAAGGGCTGTGGACTCGTGGGAGTCGAAAATCACTCGCGGGGGGGCTTGCGGGTGGGGGAGAGGGAGGGCGGGGAGGGAGAGGGAGGGAGGGGACGGGGGTGAAGGAGGGGGCACGGGGAGGCTGTCGGGTGGGGAAGAGGGAGGGAGGGGAGGGCTGTCGGGTGAGGGAGAAGGAGGGAGGGGGCGGGGGTGGAGAAGGGGGGTGGGTGGGCTGGCGGGGAGGGAGAGGGAGGGCGGGGAGGAGGAAGGGGAGAGGGAGAGTGAGGGAGGAGGGAGGGGGGGGCAGGTGAGAGGGAGAGGAGCCGCGAGGTGAGGGAGAGGGGGGACAGCGAGGGTGAGGGAGAGGGAGAGGGGTCTGGCTGAGAGAGGGAGAGGGGGGGGGGGCAGGTCCTCACAGGGAGAGGAGCAGCTCAACCCATAAATTTGTGTATCACAACTTGAGAAATTGACCAAAAGTTCAAATCACAATGGTAAAAAGAATTTGTTGTTATATTTTGGTATCAAAATGAGGGTATAAGAGATTCGATAGAAGAATGCAATGGCAACGCGACCAATGACAGTTAGATAGATATGCAAATAGGCTAACCCAGTTGGCATTGCCAATGTGAAAGGTGCCATTGGTGGAGAGCGGATCGGGACTAGGCTGCTCAAGATTGGGAATCCTCCGTTATAATTGCAGCTATTCCGCTTGTGAATTTGTGTGTTGGGACTCTGGGAAGGCTTCGGTAGCCTTATGCTGGGAATGTTTGATAGTAAAGAATCTTTTGTAGCTCACTGCACGCCTAAGTCTGTGCTATCTTTTGGGTTTTTATAAAATAAAAGGCTTCTATAAGTATGAAAGAACCTCCAAGAGCAAAGCTCAAGGGAGAAGTATATTTTTTTTTTCAAGAAAATTACTTCATTAAGTATGAATGAAAACCGCGAGAGCAAGCTCAAATGCGGGAGTACATCATGCAATGCATGAGGAAAAAACAGCTCAAAATGAGCTAATAAAAAACCAAGGCGGAGGCTGAAAATGCCATCTCAACCCTGAGGGACACTCAGAGAAGAATGGAGATCCTCTCCAAACTCTGAAGAAAGTAACTCTCCTGGCAGTGGCTGCTCTGGAGGATCCTGCATCCTCGTCCATATGGCCATTAGAGTGTGTATTGTGTTGATCCAAATAGTGGCCATAGCCTTGGAAGGGTGAACCTGGATACCTTGCATCGCCTTTGTACACTTGGCTCTCCAAATATGCCAAGCTGCAATGCTAGCCAGAATCTCCCAAGACCTACTACTGAGGCATGAGCAGCTCTGAAAGGAGTGAAGGGAACATTCTGGAGGGAACAAGACTCCATTGAGAGCTGGATCTGGAGTGTCACCGTACAATGAGAGCTGGATCTAGATCATGTCTCTCGAAAAACACTTGAGGGCCAGTAAGAGATAACCAAGCCACTGAGCCCCAGGTCATATAGAAAGGTGTTGTATGAAAGATACTGAAAATCCTAGCAACATCTTTCCAGATCGTCCTTGCCTCTCTGCACTCCCAAAGGCAATGTTGTATTGACTCAACTGCAATGTGACAACGAGGACGAGTAGGGTCAGCACCGAACCTGGATCTCCACAGGTTCACTACAATCTCTCCATGAATAGAAAGCCAAAAGAAAAGAGTGATCTTTCAATTCTTGAGGGATTTCCATACAACAAATCACACCTTTACATTTACATTTACCCTCTAAGGAGTTAGTGCCAAACGATCCGTCCAAGATCAT